>NW_028136006.1:0-437233 GCF_964662115.1 Mustela nivalis | reverse complement strand
GCACACCCAGCACATTGGACCCGCCACTGCCTTAGGCCACCATCCATTCCCAACCTGGGTTTTCAGTCATCCGAACCTAGACATTATCTCCAATCACTGCACAGGGGGGAACCTGATGCACAAGTCAGAACCCCCTCCTTCCCCATGGCAAGAAACCTTGCTGCTGGCAGTGAGTCAAACCTGCAGTGTAGGAGAAACGGCATGGCCCATGAGGCCACGCCCAAGCGTGAGGGCCGCCTTGGGCACAAACACACATTGTGACCCCTCAGCGTGAGTACCTTATTCAAGTAACGCCTCTCAGTGACTGGACCAAGAGCCCGCATATGTGGCTTGCCATGCCCATAGGCACCCAGGACTAACTAGATGGTGTGTATTCCAGTTGAGGGAACCCACTGCTGTGCTCTAGAGTCCCTCTCCTGGGGGGTCCCCTGTGGCAGAAAACAGTACTCTTCATTCCCACAGAATGAACACAAACACTTGGGAGCTTGGACAATCCCCCGAGAGGAAGGCTCTTCCTCGGCCTCTGAGACAACCCCTACCCTGACCGACACTGTAAAATGCAACACCCAGAGACAAAAGCCTGAGTGACTGCCTCCCACTTGCCCTACTTTGTTTCCAGAGGATCTCCCCTCACGGACTAGAGATCAGGCCTGCCATTACATTGGCCCCTAGCTGAGCCAAGTTTGCTTTTTCAGACATCTGTCCCCACAGCCCTGGCAAACACAGCCTCTAGGCTGGGTCCTCTGGAGCCATACCACAGGACCGTGCCTGCTCTCTCCTAGCAAACTGTGTCCATTCCTTTGGCCACACACCTCCAGAATATGAGAAACCTCAAGGCCTCCGAGGACATCCCCACTACTGGGAGCCTCACTGGACTCACAGGGGCATTCGGACACAAGCTGAGCAGCTACATCCATGAATGCATGCACACAGATGTCAACAGAGATAGAAGGTTGAGCCGGACAGGCCTTTAGGCCGTAGTCTCAACTCTTCCTTTGGTTTCCAGGTGTCACTCCTCAGAGGCTGTGGTTCGAAGAACAGGGTATGGAGCTTTCCTGAGTCACGGAACAGAACTCCTCTCGTCTCCACATGGGAAGTTTCCTTGTTGGAGCCGTGTCAAACACCTCATGTTGGAGAATCCTGCAGAGTCCCTGAGCCACCTCCACATTCCAAGGTCTCCCAGGCCACCAAGCCACAGTAGGACTCATCTACAGGAAAGACCATTTCAACTCTCCCCTCTGGGTAGCTCACCCAGTAGCCCGCAGATTGAAACTCCCTTGTCCTGACTAAAGAGTGGGAATATGAGGTGGCATTCCCAGGCATCCACGCTTAGACACCTGCTCTCGAGTCTTTCCATATGGGGCCTCTTGGAACCATCCAATAGGACTCGACTGTCGTGCAGAAGGTAACCTTCAGTTTTGGAGCAGTTCACAAATCCCATCGTAGCCAAAACTTTCTGGCCTCATGAAGCCCCCACACCCTTCAGGAAGAGGCCATGCTGGACAAGAACTCTAGCCTGAGGCACGTCTCATAGTTGACATGACCTCAGTGCAGGAGATCTCGATTCAGCCTCTGCAGAGTGGCCTGCCGTGCCCTCGGTCCCAAACCTCACGCTAGCTTGTGTTTTCAGACTTCCTTCCTCACACTCCTGGCAAACAAGCCCTCCGGACTAGGAACTCCAGAACCAAAACCCAGCCCAGTGTCTGTCCAACGGAAGAAAAACGTTTCCCTGTGGGGCTCTCCAGAAAACCCAGATGAGGATCAACCTGCTCGGGCCTCGACGGTACCCGAACTGGATAGGCTGCTCTGGGCACTCATGCTCTGCCTGACACAGCCTGAAGCCAGACGTCCAGACAGACAAGGAGACAGCTGGCCGCACACCCAGCATTTCGGACACGCCATGGTCTTATGCCGTCACCTCATCCTAACCTTGGTTTTCAGATATCTGAACCTAGACATTATATCAATTCTCCACACAGCTGGGTTATAGCAAGCACAAAACAGAACTCCTCCTTCCCCATGGCTGTCAAGCTTGCTCTTGGCATGGAGTCACACCTTCAGGGTGGGAGAAACCTTCATGGCCCCTGATGCCACGCCCAAACTTGAGTGCTGCTTGGGCACAAATTCACACTGTGACCCTCAGCATGAGCCCCATGTCAAAGAAAGGCCTGTCAGGGCCTGGACCAAGAGCCCACATATGGGGCTTGCCAAGCCCCTATGCACCCAATCCTCACCACGGTTTGAATTTTCCAGTCGCCCCGCCCGTACCTGGAGCTCTGCTCTGGAATCCCTTTCTTAGAGAGACCCATGAGCCAGACAACACGACTCCACCCTTCCCACAAAATGACCCCAAAACTCTTGGGAGCTGGGACAAATCCCCAGAGAGGTATACTCGTCCCAGTACCTGAGGCCACCGCTACAATCCACAACTATCCCGGACACAACATCCAGAGACAAAAGCCTGAAGGAACGCCTCCCACTCGCCCTTGTTTCAGAGGCCCAGGAGCTCCCTCTCGGGTGCTGTACATCCGGCCTGCCATACCCTAGGCGCCACTCATAAGCTGAGTTTGCGTATTCAGACTTCTGTGCCCACAGCCTGGACCCACACAACATCCAGGCTAGGGCCTCTGGACCAAACAGCGAAAGATTGTGCCTGCCCTCTCCAAGGAAAGTGTGCCCAATCCATTGACCACAACCCTACAGGTTAGGGAAAAGCTCCAAGGTCCCTGAGGCCATCAATAGTATAGGCCACCCTGGACTAAGAGGGGCTCTCTGACACCAGCGGAGCAACTATCTCCACTTAGACTCTCAGACATTGTCCCCAGAGACAGAAGGTTGAAATGGAAAGGCCCCCAGGCCCTAATCTGAACCTTAGCTTTGGTTTCCATGTTTCCTTTCTCAGAGGACTGTTTTCGTAGACCAGCACATGGGGCTTTTCTGAGGCACCAAACCAAACATCTCTCATCTCCACATGGGCAGCTTTCTTACTGGGATGTATCAAACACTTCAGGTAGGAGAGTTCCGCAGGGCCACTGAACAACCAGCACATTCCAAGGTCTCCATGGACCCAAACGCACATTATGACGCATCCTCAGGAGAGGCCATTTCAACTCAGCCCCCTGGGTCGCGTGTTCCAGAGGCAGCAGATCAAACATATCTTGTCGCTAATAGCCAATGGGAATGCGAGGCATGCTGTACAGGGATCCATCCTTCGAACCCTGCTCTCCAGTCCTTCCATATGGTATGTCCTGGAGCCATGCAACAGGACTCGAATGTCCCGCAGAAGGAAACCTTGTGGTTTGGGGCAACCTCCAAACTCAGCGTGGGAAAACTTCCTTGGCCTCATGAGGCCCCCACTTCATGAAGGTGCCATCATGGACACATACTCCAGCCTCAGCCAACGTCTGATCCTCAGCCTGACTTCAGATGCAGGAGATTTTGATTCAGCCTCTGCAGAGTGGGCCTGCTCTGCCCTTGGCTCCAATCCTCACACTAGCTTGTGTTTTCAGACTTCCGTCCTCACACTCCTGGCCCACAAACCCTCCCTACTGGGAATTCTGGGGCCACAATGAAGCACTGTGCCGGCCTCCCGGGAGAAAAACATTGTCTATGGCGCTGCCCAGAAACCCCAAATGAGGATCAAACTGCTTGGCCCTCGGCAACACCCCAATTGCATAGGCTACCTTAAACAGTGATGCTCTGTCGCAAATAGCCTGAGCCCAGACCTTCCAACAGACACCGACACAGCTGGCTGCACACCCAGCACATTGGACCCGCCACTGCCTTAGGCCACCATCCATTCCCAACCTGGGTTTTCAGTCATCGGAACCTAGACCTTATCTCCAATCCCTGCACAGGGGGGAACCTGATGCACAAGTCAGAACCCCTCCTTCCCCATGGCAAGAAACCTTGCTGCTGGCAGTGAGTCAAACCTGCAGTGTAGGAGAAAACGGCATGGCCCATGAGGCCACGCCCAAGCGTGAGGGCCGCCTTGGGCACAAACACACATTGTGACCCTCAGCGTGAGTACCTTATTCAAGTAACGCCTCTCAGTGACTGGACCAAGAGCCTGCATATGTGGCTTGCCATGCCCATAGGCACGCAGGACTAACTAGATGGTGTGTATTCCAGTTGAGGGAACCCACTGCTGTGCTCTAGAGTCCCTCTCCTGGGGGGTCCCCTGTGGCAGAAAACAGTACTCTTCATTCCCACAGAATGAACACAAACACTTGGGAGCTTGGACAATCCCCCGAGAGGAAGGCTCTTCCTCGGCCTCTGAGACAACCCCTACCCTGACCGGACACTGTAAACGCAACACCCAGAGACAAAAGCCTGAGTGACTGCCTCCAACTTGCCCTACTTTGATTTCCAGAGGATCTCCCCTCACGGACTAGAGATCAGGCCTGCCATTACATTGGCCCCTAGCTGAGCCAAGTTTGCTTTTTCAGACATCTGTCCCCACAGCCCTGGCAAACACAGCCTCTAGGCTGGGTCCTCTGGAGCCATACCACAGGACCGTTCCTGCACTCTCCTGGGAAACTGTGTCCATTCCTTTGGCCACACACCTCCAGAATATGAGAAACCTCAAGGCCTCCGAGGACATCCCACTACTGGGAGCCTCACTGGACTCACAGGGGCATTCGGACACAAGCTGAGCAGCTACATCCATGAATGCATGCACACAGATGTCAACAGAGATATAAGGTTGAGCCGGACAGGCCTTTAGGCCGTAGTCTCAACTCTTGCTTTGGTTTCCAGGTGTCACTCCTCAGAGGCTTTGGTTCGAAGAACAGGGTATGGGGCTTTCCTGAGGCACGGAACAGAACTCCTCTCGTCTCCACATGGGAAGTTTCCTTGTTGGAGCCGTGTCAAACACCTCATGTTGGAGAATCCTGCAGAGTCCCTGAGCCACCTCCACATTCCAAGGTCTCCCAGGCCACCAAGCCACAGTAGGACTCATCTTCAGGAGAGACCATTTCAACTCTCCCCTCTGGGTAGCTCACCCAGGAGCCCGCAGATTGAGCCTGCCTTGTCCTGACTAAAGAGTGGGAATATGAGGTGGCGTTCCCAGGCATCCATGCTTAGACACCTGCTCTCGAGTCTTTCCATATGGGGCCTCTTGGAACCATCCAATAGGACTCGACTGTCGTGCAGAAGGCAACCTTCAGTTTTGGAGCAGTTCACAAATCCCATTGTAGGCAAAACTTTCTGGCCTAATGAAGCCCCCACACCCTTCAGGAAGAGGCCATGCTGGACAAGAACTCTAGCCTGAGGCACGTCTCATAGTTGACATGACCTCAGTGCAGGAGATCTCGATTCAGCCTCTGCAGAGTGGGCCTGCCGTGCCCTCGGTCCCAAACCTCACGCTAGCTTGTGTTTTCAGACTTCCTTCCTCACACTCCTGGCAAACAAGCCCTCTGGACTAGGAACTCAGGAACCAAAACCCAGCCCAGTGTCTGCCCAACGGAAGAAAAACGTTTCCCTGTGGGGCTCTCCAGAAAACCCAAATGAGGATCAACCTGCTCGGGCCTCGACGGTACCCGAACTGGATAGGCTGCTCTGGGCACTCATGCTCTGCCTGACACAGCCTGAAGCCAGACGTCCAGACAGACAAGGAGACAGCTGGCCGCACACCCAGCACTTCGGACACGCCATGGACTTATGCCGTCACCTCATCCTAACCTTGGTTTTCAAATATCTGAACCTAGACATTATATCAATTCTCCACACAACTGGGTATAGCAAGCACAAAACAGAACTCCTCCTTCCCCATGGCTGTCAAGCTTGCTCTTGGCATGGAGTCACACCATCAGGGTGGGAGAAACCTTCATGGCCCCTGAAGCCACGCCCAAACTTGAGTGCTGCCAGGGCACAAATTCACACTGTGACCCTCAGCATGAGCCCCATGTCAAAGAAAGGCCTGTCAGGGCCTGGACCAAGAGCCCACATATGGGGCTTGCCAAGCGCCTATGCACCCAATCCTCACCACCGTTTGAATTTTCCAGTCGCCCCGCCCGTACCTGGAGCTCTGCTCTGGAATCCCTTTCTTGGAGAGACCCATGAGCCAGACAACACGACTCCACCCTTCCCACAAAATGACCCCAAACTCTTGGGAGCTGGGACAAATCCCCAGAGAGGGATACTCGACCACAGTACCTGAGGCCACCGCTCCAATCCACGGCTATCCCGGACACAACATCCAGAGACAAAAGCCTGAAGGAACGCCTCCCACCCGCCCTTGTTTCAGAGGCCCAGGAGCTCCCTCTCGGGCTGTACATCCGGCCTGCCATACCCTAGGCGCCACTCATAAGCTGAGTTTGCGTATTCAGACTTCTGTGCCCACAGCCTGGACCCACACAACATCCAGGCTAGGGCCTCTGGACCAAACAGCGAAAGATTGTGCCTGCCCTCTCCAAGGAAAGTGTGCCCAATCCATTGACCACAACACTACAGGTTAGGGAAAAGCTCCAAGGTCCCTGAGGCCATCAATAGTATAGGCCACCCTGGACTAAGAGGGGCTCTCTGACACCAGCGGAGCAACTATCTCCGCTTAGACTCTCAGATAGTGTCCCCAGAGACAGAAGGTTGAAATGGACAGGCCCCCAGGCCCTAATCTGAACCTTAGCTTTGGTTTCCATGTTTCCGTTCTCAGAGGACTGTTTTCATAGACCAGCACATGGGGCTTTTCTGAGGCACCAAACCAAACATCTCTCATCTCCACATGGGCAGCCTTCTTACTGGGATGTATCAAACACTTCAGGTAGGAGAGTTCCGCAGGGCCACTGAACAACCAGCACATTCCATGGTCCATGGACCCAAACGCACATTATGACGTATCCTCAGGAGAGGCCATTTCAACTCAGCCCGCTGGGTCGCGTGTTCCAGAGGCAGCAGATCAAACATATCTTGTCGCTAATAGCCAATGGGAATGCGAGGCATGCTGTACAGGGATCCATCCTTCGAACCCTGCTCTCCAGTCCTTCCATATGGTATGTCCTGGAGCCATGCAACAGGACTCGAATGTCCCGCAGAAGGAAACCTTGTGGTTTGGGGCAACCACCAAACTCAGCGTGGGAAAACTTTCTTGGCCTCATGAGGCCCCCACTTCATGAAGGTGCCATCAACGACACCTACTCCAGCCTCAGCCAACGTCTGATCCTCAGCCTGACTTCAGATGCAGGAGATTTTGATTCAGCCTCTGCAGAGCGGGCCTGCTCTGCCCTTGGCTCCAATCCTCACACTAGCTTGTGTTTTCAGACTTCCGTCCTCACACCCCTGGCCCACAAACCCTCCCTACTGGGAATTCTGGGGCCACAATGAAGCACTGTGCCTGCCTCCCAGGAGAAAAACCTTGTCTATGGCGCTGCCCAGAAACCCCAAATGAGGATCAAACTGCTTGGCCCTCGGCAACACCCCAATTGCATAGGCTACCTTAAACAGTGATGCTCTGTCGCAAATAGCCTGAGCCCATACCTTCCAACAGACACCGACACAGCTGGCTGCACACCCAGCACATTGGACCCGCCACTGCCTTAGGCCACCATCCATTCCCAACCTGGGTTTTCAGTCATCCGAACCTAGACATTATCTCCAATCACTGCACAGGGGGGAACCTGATGCACAAGTCAGAACCCCTCCTTCCCCATGGCAAGAAACCTTGCTGCTGGCAGTGAGTCAAACCTTCAGTGTAGGAGAAAACGGCATGGCCCATGAGGCCACGCCCAAGCGTGAGGGCCGCCTTGGGCACAAACACACATTGTGACCCTCAGCGTGAGTACCTTATTCAAGTAACGCCTCTCAGTGACTGGACCAAGAGCCCGCATATGTGGCTTGCCATGCCCATAGGCACCCAGGACTAACTAGATGGTGTGTATTCCAGTTGAGGGAACCCACTGCTGTGCTCTAGAGTCCCTCTCCTGGGGGGTCCCCTGTGGCAGAAAACAGTACTCTTCATTCCCACAGAATGAACACAAACACTTGGGAGCTTGGACAATCCCCCGAGAGGAAGGCTCTTCCTCGGCCTCTGAGACAACCCCTACCCTGACCAGACACTGTAAATGCAACACCCAGAGACAAAATCCTGAGTGACTGCCTCCCACTTGCCCTACTTTGTTTTCCAGAGGATCTCCCCTCACGGACTAGAGATCAGGCCTGCCATTACATTGGCCCCTAGCTGAGCCAAGTTTGCTTTTTCAGACATCTGTCCCCACAGCCCTGGCAAACACAGCCTCTAGGCTGGGTCCTCTGGAGCCATACCACAGGACCGTGCCTGCTCTCTCCTAGCAAACTGTGTCCATTCCTTTGGCCACACACCTCCAGAATATGAGAAACCTCAAGGCCTCCGAGGACATCCCACTACTGGGAGCCTCACTGGACTCACAGGGGCATTCGGACACAAGCTGAGCAGCTACATCCATGAATGCATGCACACAGATGTCAACAGAGATAGAAGGTTGAGCCGGACAGGCCTTTAGGCCGTAGTCTCAACTCTTCCTTTGGTTTCCAGGTGTCACTCCTCAGAGGCTGTGGTTCGAAGAACAGGGTATGGAGCTTTCCTGAGTCACGGAACAGAACTCCTCTCGTCTCCACATGGGAAGTTTCCTTGTTGGAGCCGTGTCAAACACCTCATGTTGGAGAATCCTGCAGAGTCCCTGAGCCACCTCCACATTCCAAGGTCTCCCAGGCCACCAAGCCACAGTAGGACTCATCTACAGGAAAGACCATTTCAACTCTCCCCTCTGGGTAGCTCACCCAGTAGCCCGCAGATTGAAACTCCCTTGTCCTGACTAAAGAGTGGGAATATGAGGTGGCATTCCCAGGCATCCACGCTTAGACACCTGCTCTCGAGTCTTTCCATATGGGGCCTCTTGGAACCATCCAATAGGACTCGACTGTCGTGCAGAAGGTAACCTTCAGTTTTGGAGCAGTTCACAAATCCCATCGTAGCCAAAACTTTCTGGCCTCATGAAGCCCCCACACCCTTCAGGAAGAGGCCATGCTGGACAAGAACTCTAGCCTGAGGCACGTCTCATAGTTGACATGACCTCAGTGCAGGAGATCTCGATTCAGCCTCTGCAGAGTGGGCCTGCCGTGCCCTCGGTCCCAAACCTCACGCTAGCTTGTGTTTTCAGACTTCCTTCCTCACACTCCTGGCAAACAAGCCCTCCGGACTAGGAACTCCAGAACCAAAACCCAGCCCAGTGTCTGTCCAACGGAAGAAAAACGTTTCCCTGTGGGGCTCTCCAGAAAACCCAGATGAGGATCAACCTGCTCGGGCCTCGACGGTACCCGAACTGGATAGGCTGCTCTGGGCACTCATGCTCTGCCTGACACAGCCTGAAGCCAGACGTCCAGACAGACAAGGAGACAGCTGGCCGCACACCCAGCATTTCGGACACGCCATGGTCTTATGCCGTCACCTCATCCTAACCTTGGTTTTCAGATATCTGAACCTAGACATTATATCAATTCTCCACACAGCTGGGTATAGCAAGCACAAAACAGAACTCCTCCTTCCCCATGGCTGTCAAGCTTGCTCTTGGCATGGAGTCACACCTTCAGGGTGGGAGAAACCTTCATGGCCCCTGATGCCACGCCCAAACTTGAGTGCTGCTTGGGCACAAATTCACACTGTGACCCTCAGCATGAGCCCCATGTCAAAGAAAGGCCTGTCAGGGCCTGGACCAAGAGCCCACATATGGGGCTTGCCAAGCCCCTATGCACCCAATCCTCACCACGGTTTGAATTTTCCAGTCGCCCCGCCCGTACCTGGAGCTCTGCTCTGGAATCCCTTTCTTAGAGAGACCCATGAGCCAGACAACACGACTCCACCCTTCCCACAAAATGACCCCAAACTCTTGGGAGCTGGGACAAATCCCCAGAGAGGTATACTCGTCCCAGTACCTGAGGCCACCGCTACAATCCACAACTATCCCGGACACAACATCCAGAGACAAAAGCCTGAAGGAACGCCTCCCACTCGCCCTTGTTTCAGAGGCCCAGGAGCTCCCTCTCGGGTGCTGTACATCCGGCCTGCCATACCCTAGGCGCCACTCATAAGCTGAGTTTGCGTATTCAGACTTCTGTGCCCACAGCCTGGACCCACACAACATCCAGGCTAGGGCCTCTGGACCAAACAGCGAAAGATTGTGCCTGCCCTCTCCAAGGAAAGTGTGCCCAATCCATTGACCACAACCCTACAGGTTAGGGAAAAGCTCCAAGGTCCCTGAGGCCATCAATAGTATAGGCCACCCTGGACTAAGAGGGGCTCTCTGACACCAGCGGAGCAACTATCTCCACTTAGACTCTCAGACATTGTCCCCAGAGACAGAAGGTTGAAATGGAAAGGCCCCCAGGCCCTAATCTGAACCTTAGCTTTGGTTTCCATGTTTCCTTTCTCAGAGGACTGTTTTCGTAGACCAGCACATGGGGCTTTTCTGAGGCACCAAACCAAACATCTCTCATCTCCACATGGGCAGCTTTCTTACTGGGATGTATCAAACACTTCAGGTAGGAGAGTTCCGCAGGGCCACTGAACAACCAGCACATTCCAAGGTCTCCATGGACCCAAACGCACATTATGACGCATCCTCAGGAGAGGCCATTTCAACTCAGCCCCCTGGGTCGCGTGTTCCAGAGGCAGCAGATCAAACATATCTTGTCGCTAATAGCCAATGGGAATGCGAGGCATGCTGTACAGGGATCCATCCTTCGAACCCTGCTCTCCAGTCCTTCCATATGGTATGTCCTGGAGCCATGCAACAGGACTCGAATGTCCCGCAGAAGGAAACCTTGTGGTTTGGGGCAACCTCCAAACTCAGCGTGGGAAAACTTCCTTGGCCTCATGAGGCCCCCACTTCATGAAGGTGCCATCATGGACACATACTCCAGCCTCAGCCAACGTCTGATCCTCAGCCTGACTTCAGATGCAGGAGATTTTGATTCAGCCTCTGCAGAGTGGGCCTGCTCTGCCCTTGGCTCCAATCCTCACACTAGCTTGTGTTTTCAGACTTCCGTCCTCACACTCCTGGCCCACAAACCCTCCCTACTGGGAATTCTGGGGCCACAATGAAGCACTGTGCCGGCCTCCCGGGAGAAAAACATTGTCTATGGCGCTGCCCAGAAACCCCAAATGAGGATCAAACTGCTTGGCCCTCGGCAACACCCCAATTGCATAGGCTACCTTAAACAGTGATGCTCTGTCGCAAATAGCCTGAGCCCAGACCTTCCAACAGACACCGACACAGCTGGCTGCACACCCAGCACATTGGACCCGCCACTGCCTTAGGCCACCATCCATTCCCAACCTGGGTTTTCAGTCATCGGAACCTAGACCTTATCTCCAATCCCTGCACAGGGGGGAACCTGATGCACAAGTCAGAACCCCTCCTTCCCCATGGCAAGAAACCTTGCTGCTGGCAGTGAGTCAAACCTGCAGTGTAGGAGAAAACGGCATGGCCCATGAGGCCACGCCCAAGCGTGAGGGCCGCCTTGGGCACAAACACACATTGTGACCCTCAGCGTGAGTACCTTATTCAAGTAACGCCTCTCAGTGACTGGACCAAGAGCCCGCATATGTGGCTTGCCATGCCCTTAGGCACCCAGGACTAACTAGATGGTGTGTATTCCAGTTGAGGGAACCCACTGCTGTGCTCTAGAGTCCCTCTCCTGGGGGGTCCCCTGTGGCAGAAAACAGTACTCTTCATTCCCACAGAATGAACACAAACACTTGGGAGCTTGGACAATCCCCCGAGAGGAAGGCTCTTCCTCGGCCTCTGAGACAACCCCTACCCTGACCGGACACTGTAAACGCAACACCCAGAGACAAAAGCCTGAGTGACTGCCTCCCACTTGCCCTACTTTGATTTCCAGAGGATCTCCCCTCACGGACTAGAGATCAGGCCTGCCATTACATTGGCCCCTAGCTGAGCCAAGTTTGCTTTTTCAGACATCTGTCCCCACAGCCCTGGCAAACACAGCCTCTAGGCTGGGTCCTCTGGAGCCATACCACAGGACCGTGCCTGCTCTCTCCTGGCAAACTGTGTCCATTCCTTTGGCCACACACCTCCAGAATATGAAAAACCTCAAGGCCTCCGAGGACATCCCACTACTGGGAGCCTCACTGGACTCACAGGGGCATTCGGACACAAGCTGAGCAGCTACATCCATGAATGCATGCACACAGATGTCAACAGAGATAGAAGGTTGAGCCGGACAGGCCTTTAGGCCGTAGTCTCAACTCTTGCTTTGGTTTCCAGGTGTCACTCCTCAGAGGCTGTGGTTCGAAGAACAGGGTATGGGGCTTTCCTGAGGCACGGAACAGAACTCCTCTCGTCTCCGCATGGGAAGTTTCCTTGTTGGAGCCGTGTCAAACACCTCATGTTGGAGAATCCTGCAGAGTCCCTGAGCCACCTCCACATTCCAAGGTCTCCCAGGCCACCAAGCCACAGTAGGACTCATCTTCAGGAGAGTCCATTTCAACTCTCCCCTCTGGGTAGCTCACCCAGGAGCCTGCAGATTGAGCCTGCCTTGTCCTGACTAAAGAGTGGGAATATGAGGTGGCGTTCCAGGGCATCCATGCTTAGACACCTGCTCTCGAGTCTTTCCATATGGGGCCTCTTGGAACCATCCAATAGGACGCGACTGTCGTGCAGAAGGTAACCTTCAGTTTCGGAGCAGTTCACAAATCCCATCGTAGCCAAAACTTTCTGGCCTCATGAAGCCCCCACACCCTTCAGGAAGAGGCCATGCTGGACAAGAACTCTAGCCTGAGGCACGTCTCATAGTTGACATGACCTCAGTGCAGGAGATCTCGATTCAGCCTCTGCAGAGTGGGCCTGCCGTGCCCTCGGTCCCAAACCTCACGCTAGCTTGTGTTTTCAGACTTCCTTCCTCACACTCCTGGCAAACAAGCCCTCCGGACTAGGAACTCCAGAACCAAAACCCAGCCCAGTGTCTGTCCAACGGAAGAAAAACGTTTCCCTGTGGGGCTCTCCAGAAAACCCAGATGAGGATCAACCTGCTCGGGCCTCGACGGTACCCGAACTGGATAGGCTGCTCTGGGCACTCATGCTCTGCCTGACACAGCCTGAAGCCAGACGTCCAGACAGACAAGGAGACAGCTGGCCGCACACCCAGCACTTCGGACACGCCATGGTCTTATGCCGTCACCTCATCCTAACCTTGGTTTTCAGATATCTGAACCTAGACATTATATCAATTCTCCACACAGCTGGGTATAGCAAGCACAAAACAGAACTCCTCCTTCCCCATGGCTGTCAAGCTTGCTCTTGGCATGGAGTCACACCTTCAGGGTGGGAGAAACCTTCATGGCCCCTGATACCACGCCCAAACTTGAGTGCTGCTTGGGCACAAATTCACACTGTGACCCTCAGCATGAGCCCCATGTCAAAGAAAGGCCTGTCAGGGCCTGGACCAAGAGCCCACATATGGGGCTTGCCAAGCCCCTATGCACCCAATCCTCACCACGGTTTGAATTTTCCAGTCGCCCCGCCCGTACCTGGAGCTCTGCTCTGGAATCCCTTTCTTAGAGAGACCCATGAGCCAGACAACACGACTCCACCCTTCCCACAAAATGACCCCAAACTCTTGGGAGCTGGGACAAATCCCCAGAGAGGGATACTCGTCCCAGTACCTGAGGCCACCGCTACAATCCACAACTATCCCGGACACAACATCCAGAGACAAAGCCTGAAGGAACGCCTCCCACTCGCCCTTGTTTCAGAGGCCCAGGAGCTCCCTCTCGGGTGCTGTACATCCGGCCTGCCATACCCTAGGCGCCACTCATAAGCTGAGTTTGCGTATTCAGACTTCTGTGCCCACAGCCTGGACCCACACAACATCCAGGCTAGGGCCTCTGGACCAAACAGCGAAAGATTGTGCCTGCCCTCTCCAAGGAAAGTGTGCCCAATCCATTGACCACAACCCTACAGGTTAGGGAAAAGCTCCAAGGTCCCTGAGGCCATCAATAGTATAGGCCACCCTGGACTAAGAGGGGCTCTCTGACACCAGCGGAGCAACTATCTCCACTTAGACTCTCAGACATTGTCCCCAGAGACAGAAGGTTGAAATGGAAAGGCCCCCAGGCCCTAATCTGAACCTTAGCTTTGGTTTCCATGTTTCCTTTCTCAGAGGACTGTTTTCGTAGACCAGCACATGGGGCTTTTCTGAGGCACCAAACCAAACATCTCTCATCTCCACATGGGCAGCTTTCTTACTGGGATGTATCAAACACTTCAGGTAGGAGAGTTCCGCAGGGCCACTGAACAACCAGCACATTCCAAGGTCTCCATGGACCCAAACGCACATTATGACGCATCCTCAGGAGAGGCCATTTCAACTCAGCCCCCTGGGTCGCGTGTTCCAGAGGCAGCAGATCAAACATATCTTGTCGCTAATAGCCAATGGGAATGCGAGGCATGCTGTACAGGGATCCATCCTTCGAACCCTGCTCTCCAGTCCTTCCATATGGTATGTCCTGGAGCCATGCAACAGGACTCGAATGTCCCGCAGAAGGAAACCTTGTGGTTTGGGGCAACCTCCAAACTCAGCGTGGGAAAACTTCCTTGGCCTCATGAGGCCCCCACTTCATGAAGGTGCCATCATGGACACATACTCCAGCCTCAGCCAACGTCTGATCCTCAGCCTGACTTCAGATGCAGGAGATTTTGATTCAGCCTCTGCAGAGTGGGCCTGCTCTGCCCTTGGCTCCAATCCTCACACTAGCTTGTGTTTTCAGACTTCTGTCCTCACACCCCTGGCCCACAAACCCTCCCTACTGGGAATTCTGGGGCCACAATGAAGCACTGTGCCGGCCTCCCGGGAGAAAAACATTGTCTATGGCGCTGCCCAGAAACCCCAAATGAGGATCAAACTGCTTGGCCCTCGGCAACACCCCAATTGCATAGGCTACCTTAAACAGTGATGCTCTGTCGCAAATAGCCTGAGCCCAGACCTTCCAACAGACACCGACACAGCTGGCTGCACACCCAGCACATTGGACCCGCCACTGCCTTAGGCCACCATCCATTCCCAACCTGGGTTTTCAGTCATCGGAACCTAGACCTTATCTCCAATCCCTGCACAGGGGGGAACCTGATGCACAAGTCAGAACCCCTCCTTCCCCATGGCAAGAAACCTTGCTGCTGGCAGTGAGTCAAACCTTCAGTGTAGGAGAAAACGGCATGGCCCATGAGGCCACGCCCAAGCGTGAGGGCCGCCTTGGGCACAAACACACATTGTGACCCTCAGCGTGAGTACCTTATTCAAGTAACGCCTCTCAGTGACTGGACCACGAGCCCGCATATGTGGCTTGCCATGCCCATAGGCACCCAGGACTAACTAGATGGTGTGTATTCCAGTTGAGGGAACCCACTGCTGTGCTCTAGAGTCCCTCTCCTGGGGGGTCCCCTGTGGCAGAAAACAGTACTCTTCATTCCCACAGAATGAACACCAACACTTGGGAGCTTGGACAATCCCCCGAGAGGAAGGCTCTTCCTCGGCCTCTGAGACAACCCCTACCCTGACCGGACACTGTAAACGCAACACCCAGAGACAAAATCCTGAGTGACTGCCTCCCACTTGCCCTACTTTGATTTCCAGAGGATCTCCCCTCACGGACTAGAGATCAGGCCTGCCATTACATTGGCCCCTAGCTGAGCCAAGTTTGCTTTTTCAGACATCTGTCCCCACAGCCCTGGCAAACACAGCCTCTAGGCTGGGTCCTCTGGAGCCATACCACAGGACCGTGCCTGCTCTCTCCTGGGAAACTGTGTCCATTCCTTTGGCCACACACCACCAGAATATGAGAAACCTCAAGGCCTCTGAGGACATCCCACTACTGGGAGCCTCACTGGACTCACAGGGGCATTCGGACACAAGCTGAGCAGCTACATCCATGAATGCATGCACACAGATGTCAACAGAGATAGAAGGTTGAGCCGGACAGGCCTTTAGGCCGTAGTCTCAACTCTTGCTTTGGTTTCCAGGTGTCACTCCTCAGAGGCTTTGGTTCGAAGAACAGGGTATGGGGCTTTCCTGAGGCACGGAACAGAACTCCTCTCGTCTCCACATGGGAAGTTTCCTTGTTGGAGCCGTGTCAAACACCTCATGTTGGAGAATCCTGCAGAGTCCCTGAGCCACCTCCACATTCCAAGGTCTCCCAGGCCACCAAGCCACAGTAGGACTCATCTTCAGGAGAGTCCATTTCAACTCTCCCCTCTGGGTAGCTCACCCAGGAGCCCGCAGATTGAGCCTGCCTTGTCCTGACTAAAGAGTGGGAATATGAGGTGGCGTTCCCAGGCATCCATGCTTAGACACCTGCTCTCGAGTCTTTCCATATGGGGCCTCTTGGAACCATCCAATAGGACTCGACTGTCGTGCAGAAGGTAACCTTCAGTTTCGGAGCAGTTCACAAATCCCATCGTAGGCAAAACTTTCTGGCCTCATGAAGCCCCCACACCCTTAAGGAAGAGGCCATGCTGGACAAGAACTCTAGCCTGAGGCACGTCTCATAGTTGACATGACCTCAGTGCAGGAGATCTCGATTCAGCCTCTGCAGAGTGGGCCTGCCGTGCCCTCGGTCCCAAACCTTACGCTAGCTTGTGTTTTCAGATTCCTTCCTCACACTCCTTGCAAACAAGCCCTCCGGACTAGGAACTCCAGAACCAAAACCCAGCCCAGTGTCTGCCCAACGGAAGAAAAACGTTTCCCTGTGGGGCTCTCCAGAAAACCCAGATGAGGATCAACCTGCTCGGGCCTCGACGGTACCCGAACTGGATAGGCTGCTCTGGGCACTCATGCTCTGCCTGACACAGCCTGAAGCCAGACGTCCGGACAGACAAGGAGACAGCTGGCCGCACACACAGCACTTCGGACACGCCATGGTCTTATGCCGTCACCTCATCCTAACCTTGGTTTTCAGATATCTGAACCTAGACATTATATCAATTCTCCACACAGCTGGGTATAGCAAGCACAAAACAGAACTCCTCCTTCCCCATGGCTGTCAAGCTTGCTCTTGGCATGGAGTCACACCTTCAGGGTGGGAAAAACCTTCATGGCCCCTGATGCCACGCCCAAACTTGAGTGCTGCTTGGGCACAAATTCACACTGTGACCCTCAGCATGAGCCCCATGTCAAAGAAAGGCCTGTCAGGGCCTGGACCAAGAGCCCACATATGGGGCTTTCCAAGCCCCTATGCACCCAATCCTCACCACGGTTTGAATTTTCCAGTCGCCCCGCCCGTACCTGGAGCTCTGCTCTGGAATCCCTTTCTTGGAGAGACCCATGAGCCAGACAACACGACTCCACCCTTCCCACAAAATGACCCCAAACTCTTGGGAGCTGAGACAAATCCCCAGAGAGGGATACTCGTCCACAGTACCTGAGGCCACCGCTCCAATCCACGGCTATCCCGGACACAACATCCAGAGACAAAAGCCTGAAGGAACGCCTCCCACTCGCCCTTGTTTCAGAGGCTCAGGAGCTCCCTCTCGGGCTGTACATCCGGCCTGCCATACCCTAGGCGCCACTCATAAGATGAGTTTGTGTATTCAGACTTCTGTGCCCACAGCCTGGACCCACACAACATCCAGGCTAGGGCCTCTGGACCAAAGAGCGAAAGATTGTGCCTGCCCTCTCCAAGGAAAGTGTGCCCAATCCATTGACCACAACACTACAGGTTAGGGAAAAGCTCCAAGGTCCCTGAGGCCATCAATAGTATAGGCCACCCTGGACTAAGAGGGGCTCTCTGACACCAGCGGAGCAACTATCTCCACTTAGACTCTCAGACAGTGTCCCCAGAGACAGAAGGTTGAAATGGACAGGCCCCCAGGCCCTAATCTGAACCTTAGCTTTGGTTTCCATGTTTCCGTTCTCAGAGGACTGTTTTCGTAGACCAGCACATGGGGCTTTTCTGAGGCACCATCTCCACATGGGCAGCTTTCTAACTGGGATGTATCAAACACTTCAGGTAGGAGAGTTCCGCAGGGCCACTGAACAACCAGCACATTCCAAGGTCTCCATGGACCCAAACGCACATTATGACGCATCCTCAGGAGAGGCCATTTCAACTCAGCCCCCTGGGTCGCGTGTTCCAGAGGCAGCAGATCAAACATACCTTGTCGCTAATAGCCAATTGGAATGCGAGGCATGCTGTACAGGGATCCATCCTTCGAACCCTGCTCTCCAGTCCTTCCATATGGTATGTCCTGGAGCCATGCAACAGGACTCGAATGTCCCGCAGAAGGAAACCTTGTGGTTTGGGGCAACCTCCAAACTCAGCGTGGGAAAACTTTCATGGCCTCATGAGGCCCCCACTTCATGAAGGTGCCATCATGGACACATACTCCAGCCTCAGCCAACGTCTGATCCTCAGCCTGACTTCAGATGCAGGAGATTTTGATTCAGCCTCTGCAGAGTGGGCCTGCTCTGTCCTTGGCTCCAATCCTCACACTAGCTTGTGTTTTCAGACTTCCGTCCTCACACCCCTGGCCCACAAACCCTCCCTACTGGGAATTCTGGGGCTACAATGAAGCACTGTGCCTGCCTCCCAGGAGAAAAACCTTGTCTATGGCGCTGCCCAGAAACCCCAAATGAGGATCAAACTGCTTGGCCCTCGGCAACACCCCAATTGCATAGGCTACCTTAAACAGTGATGCTCTGTCGCAAATAGCCTGAGCCCAGACCTCCCAACAGACACCGTCACAGCTGGCTGCACACCCAGCACATTGGACCCGCCACTGCCTTAGGCCACCATCCATTCCCAACCTGGGTTTTCAGTCATCGGAACCTAGACCTTATCTCCAATCCCTGCACAGGGGGGAACCTGATGCACAAGTCAGAACCCCTCCTTCCCCATGGCAAGAAACCTTGCTGCTGGCAGTGAGTCAAACCTGCAGTGTAGGAGAAAACGGCATGGCCCATGAGGCCACTCCCAAGCGTGAGGGCCGCCTTGGGCACAAACACACATTTTGACCCTCAGCGTGAGTACCTTATTCAAGTAACGCCTCTCAGTGACTGGACCAAGAGCCCGCATATGTGGCTTGCCATGCCCATAGGCACCCAGGACTAACTAGATGGTGTGTATTCCAGTTGAGGGAACCCACTGCTGTGCTCTAGAGTCCCTATCCTGGGGGGTCCCCTGTGGCAGAAAACAGTACTCTTCATTCCCACAGAATGAACACCAACACTTGGGAGCTTGGACAATCCCCCGAGAGGAAGGCGCTTCCTCGGCCTCTGAGACAACCCCTACCCTGACCGGACACTGTAAATGCAACACCCATAGACAAAAACCTGAGTGACTGCCTCCCACTTGCCCTACTTTGATTTCCAGAGGATCTCCCCTCACGGACTAGAGATCAGGCCTGCCATTACATTGGCCCCTAGCTGAGCCAAGTTTGCTTTTTCAGACATCTGTCCCCACAGCCCTGGCAAACACAGCCTCTAGGCTGGGTCCTCTGGAGCCATACCACAGGACCGTGCCTGCTCTCTCCTGGGAAACTGTGTCCATTCCTTTGGCCACACACCTCCAGAATATGAGAAACCTCAAGGCCTCCGAGGACATCCCACTACTGGGAGCCTCACTGGACTCACAGGGGCATTCGGACACAAGCTGAGCAGCTACATCCATGAATGCATGCACACAGATGTCAACAGAGATAGAAGGTTGAGCCGGACAGGCCTTTAGGCCGTAGTCTCAACTCTTGCTTTGGTTTCCAGGTGTCACTCCTCAGAGGCTTTGGTTCGAAGAACAGGGTATGGGGCTTTCCTGAGGCACGGAACAGAACTCCTCTCGTCTCCACATGGAAAGTTTCCTTGTTGGAGCCGTGTCAAACACCTCATGTTGGAGAATCCTGCAGAGCCCCTGAGCTACCTCCACATTCCAAGGTCTCCCAGGCCACCAAGCCACAGTAGGACTCATCTTCAGGAGAGACCAATTCAACTCTCCCCTCTGGGTAGCTCACCCAGGAGCCCGCAGATTGAGCCTGCCTTGTCCTGACTAAAGAGTGGGAATATGAGGTGGCGTTCCCAGGCATCCATGCTTAGACACCTGCTCTTGAGTCTTTCCATATGGGGCCTCTTGGAACCATCCAATAGGACTCGACTGTCGTGCAGAAGGTAACCTTCAGTTTTGGAGCAGTTCACAAATCCCATCGTAGCCAAAACTTTCTGGCCTCATGAAGCCCCCACACCCTTCAGGAAGAGGCCATGCTGGACAAGACCTCTAGCCTGAGGCACGTCTCATAGTTGACATGACCTCAGTGCAGGAGATCTCAATTCAGCCTCTGCAGAGTGGGCCTGCCGTGCCCTCGGTCCCAAACCTCACGCTAGCTTGTGTTCTCAGACTTCCTTCCTCACACTCCTGGCAAACAAGCCCTCCGGACTAGGAACTCCAGAACCAAAACCCAGCCCAGTGTCTGCCCAACGGAAGAAAAACGTTTCCCTGTGGGGCTCTCCAGAAAACCCAGATGAGGATCAACCTGCTCGGGCCTCGACGGTACCCGAACTGGATAGGCTGCTCTGGGCACTCATGCTCTGCCTGACACAGCCTGAAGCCAACGTCCAGACAGACAAGGAGACAGCTGGCCGCACACCCAGCACTTCGGACACGCCATGGTCTTATGCCGTCACCTCATCCTAACCTTGGTTTTCAGATATCTGAACCTAGACATTATATCAATTCTCCACACAGCTGGGTATAGCAACCACAAAACAGAACTACTCCTTCCCCATGGCTGTCAAGCTTGCTCTTGGCATGCAGTCACACCTTCAGGGTGGGAGAAACCTTAATGGCCCCTGATGCCACGCCCAAACTTGAGTGCTGCTTGGGCACAAATTCACACTGTGACCCTCAGCATGAGCCCCATGTCAAAGAAAGGCCTGTCAGGGCCTGGACCAAGAGCCCACATATGGGGCTTGCCAAGCCCCTATGCACCCAATCCTCACCACGGTTTAAATTTTCCAGTCGCCCCGCCCGTACCTGGAGCTCTGCTCTGGAATCCCTTTCTTGGAGAGACCCATGAGCCAGACAACACGACTCCACCCTTCCCACAAAATGACCCCAAACTCTTGGGAGCAGGGACAAATCCCCAGAGAGGGATACTCGTCCACAGTACCTGAGGCCACCGCTCCAATCCACGGCTATCCCGGACACAACATCCAGAGACAAAAGCCTGAAGGAACGCCTCCCACTCGCCCTTGTTTCAGAGGCCCAGGAGCTCCCTCTCGGGCTGTACATCAGGCCTTCCATACCCTAGGCGCCACTCATAAGCTGAGTTTGTGTATTCAGACTTCTGTGCCCACAGCCTGGACCCACACAACATCCAGGCTAGGGCCTCTGGACCAAACAGCGAAAGATTGTGCCTGCCCTCTCCAAGGATAGTGTGCCCAATCCATTGACCACAACCCTACAGGTTAGGGAAAAGCTCCAAGGTCCCTGAGTCCATCAATAGTATAGGCCACCCTGGACTAAGAGGGGCTCTCTGACACCAGCGGAGCAAATATCTCCACTTAGACTCTCAGACAGTGTCCCCAGAGACAGAAGGTTGAAATGGACAGGCCCCCAGGCCCTAATCTGAACCTTAGCTTTGGTTTCCATGTTTCCTTTCTCAGAGGACTGTTTTCGTAGACCAGCAACTGGGGCTTTTCTGAGGCACCAAACCAAACCTCTCTCATCTCCACATGGGCAGCTTTCTTACTGGGATGTATCAAACACTTCAGGTAGGAGAGTTCCGCAGGGCCACTGAACAACCAGCACATTCCAAGGTCTCCATGGACCCAAACGCATATTATGACGCATCCTCAGGAGAGGACATTTCAACTCAGCCCCCTGGGTCGCGTGTTCCAGAGGCAGCAGATCAAACATATCTTGTCGCTAATAGCCAATGGGAATGCGAGGCATGCTGTACAGGGATCCATCCTTCGAACCCTGCTCTCCAGTCCTTCCATATGGTATGTCCTGGAGCCATGCAACAGGACTCGAATGTCCCGCAGAAGGAAACCTTGTGGTTTGGGGCAACCTCCAAACTCAGCGTGGGAAAACTTCCTTGGCCTCATGAGGCCCCCACTTCATGAAGGTGCCATCATGGACACATACTCCAGCCTCAGCCAACGTCTGATCCTCAGCCTGACTTCAGATGCAGGAGATTTTGATTCAGCCTCTGCAGAGTGGGCCT
This sequence comes from Mustela nivalis, assembly GCF_964662115.1. Classification (NCBI taxonomy): domain Eukaryota; kingdom Metazoa; phylum Chordata; class Mammalia; order Carnivora; family Mustelidae; genus Mustela; species Mustela nivalis. The sequence goes on along the minus strand of NW_028136006.1, from coordinate 415,037 downwards.
GCTCTGCCCTTGGCTCCAATCCTCACACTAGCTTGTGTTTTCAGACTTCCGTCCTCACACCCCTGGCCCACAAACCCTCCCTACTGGGAATTCTGGGGCCACAATGAAGCACTGTGCCTGCCTCCCAGGAGAAAAACATTGTCTATGGCGCTGCCCAGAAACCCCAAATGAGGATCAAACTGCTTGGCCCTCGGCAACACCCCAATTGCATAGGCTACCTTAAACAGTGATGCTCTGTCGCAAATAGCCTGAGCCCAGACCTTCCAACAGACACCGACACAGCTGGCTGCACACCCAGCACATTGGACCTGCCACTGCCTTAGGCCACCATCCATTCCCAACCTGGGTTTTCAGTCATCCGAACCTAGACATTATCTCCAAACCCTGCACAGGGGGGAACCTGATGCACAAGTCAGAACCCCTCCTTCCCCATGTCAAGAAACCTTGCTGCTGGCAGTGAGTCAAACCTTCAGTGTAGGAGAAAACGGCATGGCCCATGAGGCCACGCCCAAGCGTGAGGGCCGCCTTGGGCACAAACACACATTGTGACCCTCAGCGTGAGTACCTTATTCAAGTAACGCCTCTCAGTGACTGGACCAAGAGGCCGCATATGTGGCTTGCCATGCCCATAATTACCCAGGACTAACTAGATGGTGTGTATTCCAGTTGAGGGAACCCACTGCTGTGCTCTAGAGTCCCTATCCTGGGGGGTCCCCTGTGGCAGAAAACAGTACTCTTCATTCCCACAGAATGAACACCAACACTTGGGAGCTTGGACAATCCCCCGAGAGGAAGGCTCTTCCTCGGCCTCTGAGACAACCCCTACCCTGACTGGACACTGTAAACGCAACACCCAGAGACAAAAGCCTGAGTGACTGCCTCCCACTTGCCCTACTTTGATTTCCAGAGGATCTCCCCTCACGGACTAGAGATCAGGCCTGCCATTACATTGGCCCCTAGCTGAGCCAAGTTTGCTTTTTCAGACATCTGTCCCCACAGCCCTGGCAAACACAGCCTCTAGGCTGGGTCCTCTGGAGCCATACCACAGGACCGTGCCTGCTCTCTCCTGGGAAACTGTGTCCATTCCTTTGGCCACACAAATCCAGAATATGAGAACCCTCAAGGCCTCCGAGGACATCCCACTACTGGGAGCCTCACTGGACTCACAGGGGCATTCGGACACAAGCTGAGCAGCTACATCCATGAATGCATGCACACAGATGTCAACAGAGATAGAAGGTTGAGCTGGACAGGCCTTTAGGCCGTAGTCTCAACTCTTGCTTTGGTTTCCAGGTGTCACTCCTCAGAGGCTTTGGTTCGAAGAACAGGGTATGGGGCTTTCCTGAGGCACGGAACAGAACTCCTCTCGTCTCCACATGGGAAGTTTCCTTGTTGGAGCCGTGTCAAACACCTCATGTTGGAGAATCCTGCAGAGTCCCTGAGCCACCTCCACATTCCAAGGTCTCCCAGGCCACCAAGCCACAGTAGGACTCATCTTCAGGAGAGTCCATTTCAACTCTCCCCTCTGGGTAGCTCACCCAGGAGCCCGCAGATTGAGCCTGCCTTGTCCTGACTAAAGAGTGGGAATATGAGGTGGCGTTCCCAGGCATCCATGCTTAGACACCTGCTCTCGAGTCTTTCCATATGGGGCCTCTTGGAACCATCCAATAGGACTCGACTGTCGTGCAGAAGGTAACCTTCAGTTTCGGAGCAGTTCACAAATCCCATCGTAGCCAAAACTTTCTGGCGTCATGAAGCCCCCACACCCTTCAGGAAGAGGCCATGCTGGACAAGAACTCTAGCCTGAGGCACGTCTCATAGTTGACATGACCTCAGTGCAGGAGATCTCGATTCAGCCTCTGCAGAGTGGGCCTGCCGTGCCCTCGGTCCCAAACCTCACGCTAGCTTGTGTTTTCAGATTCCTTCCTCACACTCCTGGCAAACAAGCCCTCCGGACTAGGAACTCCAGAACCAAAACCCAGCCCAGTGTCTGCCCAACGGAAGAAAAACGTTTCCCTGTGGGGCTCTCCAGAAAACCCAGATGAGGATCAACCTGCTCGGGCCTCGACGGTACCCGAACTGGATAGGCTGCTCTGGGCACTCATGCTCTGCCTGACACAGCCTGAAGCCAGACGTCCGGACAGACAAGGAGACAGCTGGCCGCACACACAGCACTTCGGACACGCCATGGTCTTATGCCGTCACCTCATCCTAACCTTGGTTTTCAGATATCTGAACCTAGACATTATATCAATTCTCCACACAGCTGGGTATAGCAAGCACAAAACAGAACTCCTCCTTCCCCATGGCTGTCAAGCTTGCTCTTGGCATGGAGTCACACCTTCAGGGTGGGAGAAACCTTCATGGCCCCTGATGCCACGCCCAAACTTGAGTGCTGCTTGGGCACAAATTCACACTGTGACCCTCAGCATGAGCCCCATGTCAAAGAAAGGCCTGTCAGGGCCTGGACCAAGAGCCCACATATGGGGCTTGCCAAGCCCCTATGAACCCAATCCTCACCACGGTTTGAATTTTCCAGTCGCCCCGCCCGTACCTGGAGCTCTGCTCTGGAATCCCTTTCTTGGAGAGACCCATGAGCCAGACAACACGACTCCACCCTTCCCACAAAATGACCCCAAACTCTTGGGAGCTGGGACAAATCCCCAGAGAGGGATACTCGTCCACAGTACGTGAGGCCACCGCTCCAATCCACAGCTATCCCGGACACAACATCCAGAGACAAAAGCCTGAAGGAACGCCTCCCACTCGCCCTTGTTTCAGAGGCCCAGGAGCTCCCTCTCGGGCTGTACATCCGGCCTGCCATACCCTAGGCGCCACTCATAAGCTGAGTTTGTGTATTCAGACTTCTGTGCCCACAGCCTGGACCCACACAACATCCAGGCTAGGGCCTCTGGACCAAACAGCGAAAGATTGTGCCTGCCCTCTCCAAGGAAAGTGTGCCCAATCCATTGACCACAACCCTACAGGTTAGGGAAAAGCTCCAAGGTCCCTGAGGCCATCAATAGTATAGGCCACCCTGGACTAAGAGGGGCTCTCTGACACCAGCGGAGCAACTATCTCCACTTAGACTCTCAGACATTGTCCCCAGAGACAGAAGGTTGAAATGGACAGGCCCCCAGGCCCTAATCTGAACCTTAGCTTTGGTTTCCATGTTTCCGTTCTCAGAGGACTGTTTTCGTAGACCAGCACATGGGGTTTTTCTGAGGCACCAAACCAAACCTCTCTCATCTCCACATGGGCAGCTTTCTTACTGGGATGTATCAAACACTTCAGGTAGGAGAGTTCCGCAGGGCCACTGAACAACCAGCACATTCCAAGGTCTCCATGGACCCAAACGCACATTATGACGCATCCTCAGGAGAGGCCATTTCAACTCAGCCCCCTGGGTCGCGTGTTCCAGAGGCAGCAGATCAAACATACCTTGTCGCTAATAGCGAATTGGAATGCGAGGCATGCTGTACAGGGATCCATCCTTCGAACCCTGCTCTCCAGTCCTTCCATATGGTATGTCCTGGAGCCATGCAACAGGACTCGAATGTCCCGCAGAAGGAAACCTTGTGGTTTGGGGCAACCACCAAACTCAGCGTGGGAAAACTTCCTTGGCCTCATGAGGCCCCCACTTCATGAAGGTGCCATCATGGACACATACTCCAGCCTCAGCCAACGTATGATCCTCAGCCTGACTTCAGATGCAGGAGATTTTGATTCAGCCTCTGCAGAGTGGGCCTGCTCTGTCCTTGGCTCCAATCCTCACACTAGCTTGTGTTTTCAGACTTCCGTCCTCACACTCCTGGCCCACAAACCCTCCCTACTGGGAATTCTGGGGCCACAATGAAGCACTGTGCCTGCCTCCCAGGAGAAAAACCTTGTCTATGGCGCTGCCCAGAAACCCCAAATGAGGATCAAACTGCTTGGCCCTCGGCAACACCCCAATTGCATAGGCTACCTTAAACAGTGATGCTCTGTCGCAAATAGCCTGAGCCCAGACCTTCCAACAGACACCGACACAGCTGGCTGCACACCCAGCACATTGGACCCGCCACTGCCTTAGGCCACCATCCATTCCCAACCTGGGTTTTCAGTCATCGGAACCTAGACCTTATCTCCAATCCCTGCACAGGGGGGAACCTGATGCACAAGTCAGAACCCCTCCTTCCCCATGGCAAGAAACCTTGCTGCTGGCAGTGAGTCAAACCTGCAGTGTAGGAGAAAACGGCATGGCCCATGAGGCCACGCCCAAGCGTGAGGGCCGCCTTGGGCACAAACACACATTGTGACCCTCAGTGTGAGTACCTTATTCAAGTAACGCCTCTCAGTGACTGGACCAAGAGCCCGCATATGTGGCTTGCCATGCCCATAGGCACCCAGGACTAACTAGATGGTGTGTATTCCAGTTGAGGGAACCCACTGCTGTGCTCTAGAGTCCCTATCCTGGGGGGTCCCCTGTGGCAGAAAACAGTACTCTTCATTCCCACAGAATGTACACCAACACTTGGGAGCTTGGACAATCCCCCGAGAGGAAGGCTCTTCCTCGGCCTCTGAGACAACCCCTACCCTGACCGGACACTGTAAATGCAACACCCATAGAAAAAAACCTGAGTGACTGCCTCCCACTTGCCCTACTTTGATTTCCAGAGGATCTCCCCTCACGGACTAGAGATCAGGCCTGCCATTACATTGGCCCCTAGCTGAGCCAAGTTTGCTTTTTCAGACATCTGTCCCCACAGCCCTGGCAAACACAGCCTCTAGGCTGGGTCCTCTGGAGCCATACCACAGGACCGTGCCTGCTCTCTCCTGGGAAACTGTGTCCATTCCTTTGGCCACACACCTCCAGAATATGAGAAACCTCAAGGCCTCCGAGGACATCCCACTACTGGGAGCCTCACTGGACTCACAGGGGCATTCGGACACAAGCTGAGCAGCTACATCCATGAATGCATGCACACAGATGTCAACAGAGATAGAAGGTTGAGCTGGACAGGCCTTTAGGCCGTAGTCTCAACTCTTGCTTTGGTTTCCAGGTGTCACTCCTCAGAGGCTTTGGTTCGAAGAACAGGGTATGGGGCTTTCCTGAGGCACGGAACAGAACTCCTCTCGTCTCCACATGGGAAGTTTCCTTGTTGGAGCCGTGTCAAACACCTCATGTTGGAGAATCCTGCAGAGTCCCTGAGCCACCTCCACATTCCAAGGTCTCCCAGGCCACCAAGCCACAGTAGGACTCATCTTCAGGAGAGTCCATTTCAACTCTCCCCTCTGGGTAGCTCACCCAGGAGCCCGCAGATTGAGCCTGCCTTGTCCTGACTAAAGAGTGGGAATATGAGGTGGCGTTCCCAGGCATCCATGCTTAGACACCTGCTCTCGAGTCTTTCCATATGGGGCCTCTTGGAACCATCCAATAGGACTCGACTGTCGTGCAGAAGGTAACCTTCAGTTTTGGAGCTGTTCACAAATTCCATCGTAGCCAAAACTTTCTGGCCTCATGAAGCCCCCACACCCTTCAGGAAGAGGCCATGCTGGACAAGAACTCTAGCCTGAGGCACGTCTCATAGTTGACATGACCTCAGTGCAGGAGATCTCGATTCAGCCTCTGCAGAGTGGGCCTGCCGTGCCCTCGGTCCCAAACCTCACGCTAGCTTGTGTTCTCAGACTTCCTTCCTCACACTCCTGGCAAACAAGCCCTCCGGACTAGGAACTCCAGAACCAAAACCCAGCCCAGTGTCTGCCCAACGGAAGAAAAACGTTTCCCTGTGGGGCTCTCCAGAAAACCCAGATGAGGATCAACCTGCTCGGGCCTCGACGGTACCCGAACTGGATAGGCTGCTCTGGGCACTCATGCTCTGCCTGACACAGCCTGAAGCCAGACGTCCGGACAGACAAGGAGACAGCTGGCCGCACACACAGCACTTCGGACACGCCATGGTCTTATGCCGTCACCTCATCCTAACCTTGGTTTTCAGATATCTGAACCTAGACATTATATCAATTCTCCACACAGCTGGGTATAGCAAGCACAAAACAGAACTCCTCCTTCCCCATGGCTGTCAAGCTTGCTCTTGGCATGGAGTCACACCTTCAGGGTGGGAGAAACCTTCATGGCCCCTGATGCCACGCCCAAACTTGAGTGCTGCTTGGGCACAAATTCACACTGTGACCCTCAGCATGAGCCCCATGTCAAAGAAAGGCCTGTCAGGGCCTGGACCAAGAGCCCACATATGGGGCTTGCCAAGCCCCTATGAACCCAATCCTCACCACGGTTTGAATTTTCCAGTCGCCCCGCCCGTACCTGGAGCTCTGCTCTGGAATCCCTTTCTTGGAGAGACCCATGAGCCAGACAACACGACTCCACCCTTCCCACAAAATGACCCCAAACTCTTGGGACCTGGGACAAATCCCCAGAGAGGGATACTCGTCCACAGTACGTGAGGCCACCGCTCCAATCCACAGCTATCCCGGACACAACATCCAGAGACAAAAGCCTGAAGGAACGCCTCCCACTCGCCCTTGTTTCAGAGGCCCAGGAGCTCCCTCTCGGGCTGTACATCCGGCCTGCCATACCCTAGGCGCCACTCATAAGCTGAGTTTGTGTATTCAGACTTCTGTGCCCACAGCCTGGACCCACACAACATCCAGGCTAGGGCCTCTGGACCAAACAGCGAAAGATTGTGCCTGCCCTCTCCAAGGAAAGTGTGCCCAATCCATTGACCACAACCCTACAGGTTAGGGAAAAGCTCCAAGGTCCCTGAGGCCATCAATAGTATAGGCCACCCTGGACTAAGAGGGGCTCTCTGACACCAGCGGAGCAACTATCTCCACTTAGACTCTCAGACATTGTCCCCAGAGACAGAAGGTTGAAATGGACAGGCCCCCAGGCCCTAATCTGAACCTTAGCTTTGGTTTCCATGTTTCCGTTCTCAGAGGACTGTTTTCGTAGACCAGCACATGGGGTTTTTCTGAGGCACCAAACCAAACCTCTCTCATCTCCACATGGGCAGCTTTCTTACTGGGATGTATCAAACACTTCAGGTAGGAGAGTTCCGCAGGGCCACTGAACAACCAGCACATTCCAAGGTCTCCATGGACCCAAACGCACATTATGACGCATCCTCAGGAGAGGCCATTTCAACTCAGCCCCCTGGGTCGCGTGTTCCAGAGGCAGCAGATCAAACATACCTTGTCGCTAATAGCGAATTGGAATGCGAGGCATGCTGTACAGGGATCCATCCTTCGAACCCTGCTCTCCAGTCCTTCCATATGGTATGTCCTGGAGCCATGCAACAGGACTCGAATGTCCCGCAGAAGGAAACCTTGTGGTTTGGGGCAACCACCAAACTCAGCGTGGGAAAACTTCCTTGGCCTCATGAGGCCCCCACTTCATGAAGGTGCCATCATGGACACATACTCCAGCCTCAGCCAACGTATGATCCTCAGCCTGACTTCAGATGCAGGAGATTTTGATTCAGCCTCTGCAGAGTGGGCCTGCTCTGTCCTTGGCTCCAATCCTCACACTAGCTTGTGTTTTCAGACTTCCGTCCTCACACTCCTGGCCCACAAACCCTCCCTACTGGGAATTCTGGGGCCACAATGAAGCACTGTGCCTGCCTCCCAGGAGAAAAACCTTGTCTATGGCGCTGCCCAGAAACCCCAAATGAGGATCAAACTGCTTGGCCCTCGGCAACACCCCAATTGCATAGGCTACCTTAAACAGTGATGCTCTGTCGCAAATAGCCTGAGCCCAGACCTTCCAACAGACACCGACACAGCTGGCTGCACACCCAGCACATTGGACCCGCCACTGCCTTAGGCCACCATCCATTCCCAACCTGGGTTTTCAGTCATCGGAACCTAGACCTTATCTCCAATCCCTGCACAGGGGGGAACCTGATGCACAAGTCAGAACCCCTCCTTCCCCATGGCAAGAAACCTTGCTGCTGGCAGTGAGTCAAACCTGCAGTGTAGGAGAAAACGGCATGGCCCATGAGGCCACGCCCAAGCGTGAGGGCCGCCTTGGGCACAAACACACATTGTGACCCTCAGTGTGAGTACCTTATTCAAGTAACGCCTCTCAGTGACTGGACCAAGAGCCCGCATATGTGGCTTGCCATGCCCATAGGCACCCAGGACTAACTAGATGGTGTGTATTCCAGTTGAGGGAACCCACTGCTGTGCTCTAGAGTCCCTATCCTGGGGGGTCCCCTGTGGCAGAAAACAGTACTCTTCATTCCCACAGAATGTACACCAACACTTGGGAGCTTGGACAATCCCCCGAGAGGAAGGCTCTTCCTCGGCCTCTGAGACAACCCCTACCCTGACCGGACACTGTAAATGCAACACCCATAGAAAAAAACCTGAGTGACTGCCTCCCACTTGCCCTACTTTGATTTCCAGAGGATCTCCCCTCACGGACTAGAGATCAGGCCTGCCATTACATTGGCCCCTAGCTGAGCCAAGTTTGCTTTTTCAGACATCTGTCCCCACAGCCCTGGCAAACACAGCCTCTAGGCTGGGTCCTCTGGAGCCATACCACAGGACCGTGCCTGCTCTCTCCTGGGAAACTGTGTCCATTCCTTTGGCCACACACCTCCAGAATATGAGAAACCTCAAGGCCTCCGAGGACATCCCACTACTGGGAGCCTCACTGGACTCACAGGGGCATTCGGACACAAGCTGAGCAGCTACATCCATGAATGCATGCACACAGATGTCAACAGAGATAGAAGGTTGAGCTGGACAGGCCTTTAGGCCGTAGTCTCAACTCTTGCTTTGGTTTCCAGGTGTCACTCCTCAGAGGCTTTGGTTCGAAGAACAGGGTATGGGGCTTTCCTGAGGCACGGAACAGAACTCCTCTCGTCTCCACATGGGAAGTTTCCTTGTTGGAGCCGTGTCAAACACCTCATGTTGGAGAATCCTGCAGAGTCCCTGAGCCACCTCCACATTCCAAGGTCTCCCAGGCCACCAAGCCACAGTAGGACTCATCTTCAGGAGAGTCCATTTCAACTCTCCCCTCTGGGTAGCTCACCCAGGAGCCCGCAGATTGAGCCTGCCTTGTCCTGACTAAAGAGTGGGAATATGAGGTGGCGTTCCCAGGCATCCATGCTTAGACACCTGCTCTCGAGTCTTTCCATATGGGGCCTCTTGGAACCATCCAATAGGACTCGACTGTCGTGCAGAAGGTAACCTTCAGTTTTGGAGCTGTTCACAAATTCCATCGTAGCCAAAACTTTCTGGCCTCATGAAGCCCCCACACCCTTCAGGAAGAGGCCATGCTGGACAAGAACTCTAGCCTGAGGCACGTCTCATAGTTGACATGACCTCAGTGCAGGAGATCTCGATTCAGCCTCTGCAGAGTGGGCCTGCCGTGCCCTCGGTCCCAAACCTCACGCTAGCTTGTGTTCTCAGACTTCCTTCCTCACACTCCTGGCAAACAAGCCCTCCGGACTAGGAACTCCAGAACCAAAACCCAGCCCAGTGTCTGCCCAACGGAAGAAAAACGTTTCCCTGTGGGGCTCTCCAGAAAACCCAGATGAGGATCAACCTGCTCGGGCCTCGACGGTACCCGAACTGGATAGGCTGCTCTGGGCACTCATGCTCTGCCTGACACAGCCTGAAGCCAGACGTCCGGACAGACAAGGAGACAGCTGGCCGCACACACAGCACTTCGGACACGCCATGGTCTTATGCCGTCACCTCATCCTAACCTTGGTTTTCAGATATCTGAACCTAGACATTATATCAATTCTCCACACAGCTGGGTATAGCAAGCACAAAACAGAACTCCTCCTTCCCCATGGCTGTCAAGCTTGCTCTTGGCATGGAGTCACACCTTCAGGGTGGGAGAAACCTTCATGGCCCCTGATGCCACGCCCAAACTTGAGTGCTGCTTGGGCACAAATTCACACTGTGACCCTCAGCATGAGCCCCATGTCAAAGAAAGGCCTGTCAGGGCCTGGACCAAGAGCCCACATATGGGGCTTGCCAAGCCCCTATGCACCCAATCCTCACCACGGTTTGAATTTTCCAGTCACCCCGCCCGTACCTGGAGCTCTGCTATGGAATCCCTTTCTTGGAGAGACCCATGAGCCAGACAACACGACTCCACCCTTCCCACAAAATGACCCCAAACTCTTGGGAGCTGGGACAAATCCCCAGAGAGGGATACTCGACCACAGTACCTGAGGCCACCGCTCCAATCCACGGCTATCCCGGACACAACATCCAGAGACAAAAGCCTGAAAGAACGCCTCCCACTCGCCCTTGTTTCAGAGGCCCAGGAGCTCCCTCTCGGGTGCTGTACATCCGGCCTGCCATACCCTAGGCGCCACTCATAAGCTGAGTTTGTGTATTCAGACTTCTGTGCCCACAGCCTGGACCCACACAACATCCAGGCTAGGGTCTCTGGACCAAACAGCGAAAGATTGTGCCTGCCCTCTCCAAGGAAAGTGTGCCCAATCCATTGACCACAACCCTACAGGTTAGGGAAAAGCTCCAAGGTCCCTGAGGCCATCAATAGTATAGGCCACCCTGGACTAAGAGGGGCTCTCTGACACCAGCGGAGCAACTATCTCCACTTAGACTCTCAGACATTGTCCCCAGAGACAGAAGGTTGAAATGGACAGGCCCCCAGGCCCTAATCTGAACCTTAGCTTTGGTTTCCATGTTTCCGTTCTCAGAGGACTGTTTTCGTAGACCAGCAACTGGGGCTTTTCTGAGGCACCAAACCAAACCTCTCTCATCTCCACATGGGCAGCTTTCTTACTGGGATGTATCAAACACTTCAGGTAGGAGAGTTCCGCAGGGCCACTGAACAACCAGCACATTCCAAGGTCTCCATGGACCCAAACGCACATTATGACGCATCCTCAGGAGAGGACATTTCAACTCAGCCCCCTGGGTCGCGTGTTCCAGAGGCAGCAGATCAAACATATCTTGTCGCTAATAGCCAATGGGAATGCGAGGCATGCTGTACAGGGATCCATCCTTCGAACCCTGCTCTCCAGTCCTTCCATATGGTATGTCCTGGAGCCATGCAACAGGACTCGAATGTCCCGCAGAAGGAAACCTTGTGGTTTGGGGCAACCTCCAAACTCAGCGTGGGAAAACTTCCTTGGCCTCATGAGGCCCCCACTTCATGAAGGTGCCATCATGGACACATACTCCAGCCTCAGCCAACGTCTGATCCTCAGCCTGACTTCAGATGCAGGAGATTTTGATTCAGCCTCTGCAGAGTGGGCCTGCTCTGCCCTTGGCTCCAATCCTCACACTAGCTTGTGTTTTCAGACTTCCGTCCTCACACCCCTGGCCCACAAACCCTCCCTACTGGGAATTCTGGGGCCACAATGAAGCACTGTGCCTGCCTCCCAGGAGAAAAACCTTGTCTATGGCGCTGCCCAAAAACCCCAAATGAGGATCGAACTGCTTGGCCCTCGGCAACACCCCAATTGCATAGGCTACCTTAAACAGTGATGCTCTGTCGCAAATAGCCTGAGCCCAGACCTTCCAACAGACACCGACACAGCTGGCTGCACACCCAGCACATTGGACCTGCCACTGATTAGGCCACCATCCATTCCCAACCTGGGTTTTCAGTCATCCGAACCTAGACATTATCTCCAATCCCTGCACAGGGGGGAACCTGATGCACAAGTCAGAACCCCTCCTTCCCCATGTCAAGAAACCTTGCTGCTGGCAGTGAGTCAAACCTTCAGTGTAGGAGAAAACGGCATGGACCATGAGGCCACGCCCAAGCGTGAGGGCCGCCTTGGGCACAAACACACATTGTGACCCTCAGCGTGAGTACCTTATTCAAGTAACGCCTCTCAGTGACTGGACCAAGAGCCCGCATATGTGGCTTGCCATGCCCATAGGCACCCAGGACTAACTAGATGGTGTGTATTCCAGTTGAGGGAACCCACTGCTGTGCTCTAGAGTCCCTCTCTTGGGGGGTCCCCTGTGGCAGAAAACAGTACTCTTCATTCCCACAGAATGAACACAAACACTTGGGAGCTTGGACAATCCCCTGAGAGGAAGGCTCTTCCTCGGCCTCTGAGACAACCGCTACCCTGACTGGACACTGTAAACGCAACACCCAGAGACAAAAGCCTGAGTGACTGCCTCCCACTTGCCCTACTTTGATTTCCAGAGGATCTCCCCTCACGGACTAGAGATCAGGCCTGCCATTACATTGGCCCCTAGCTGAGCCAAGTTTGCTTTTTCAGACATCTGTCCCCACAGCCCTGGCAAACACAGCCTCTAGGCTGGGTCCTCTGGAGCCATACCACAGGACCGTGCCTGCTCTCTCCTGGGAAACTGTGTCCATTCCTTTGGCCACACACCTCCAGAATATGAGAAACCTCAAGGCCTCCGAGGACATCCCACTACTGGGAGCCTCACTGGACTCACAGGGGCATTCGGACACAAGCTGAGCAGCTACATCCATGAATGCATGCACACAGATGTCAACAGAGATAGAAGGTTGAGCCGGACAGGCCTTTAGGCCGTAGTCTCAACTCTTGCTTTGGTTTCCAGGTGTCACTCCTCAGAGGCTTTGGTTCGAAGAACAGGGTATGGGGCTTTCCTGAGGCACAGAACAGAACTCCTCTCGTCTCCACATGGGAAGTTTCCTTGTTGGAGCCGTGTCAAACACCTCATGTTGGAGAATCCTGCAGAGTCCCTGAGCCACCTCCACATTCCAAGGTCTCCCAGGCCACCAAGCCACAGTAGGACTCATCTTCAGGAGAGTCCATTTCAACTCTCCCCTCTGGGTAGCTCACCCAGGAGCCCGCAGATTGAGCCTGCCTTGTCCTGACTAAAGAGTGGGAATATGAGGTGGCGTTCCCAGGCATCCATGCTTAGACACCTGCTCTCGAGTCTTTCCATATGGGGCCTCTTGGAACCATCCAATAGGACTCGACTGTCGTGCAGAAGGTAACCTTCAGTTTTGGAGCAGTTCACAAATCCCATCGTAGCCAAAACTTTCTGGCCTCATGAAGCCCCCACACCCTTCAGGAAGAGGCCATGCTGGACAAGAACTCTAGCCTGAGGCACGTCTCATAGTTGACATGACCTCAGTGCAGGAGATCTCGATTCAGCCTCTGCAGAGTGGGCCTGCCGTGCCCTCGGTCCCAAACCTCACGCTAGCTTGTGTTTTCAGACTTCCTTCCTCACACTCCTGGCAAACAAGCCCTCTGGACTAGGAACTCCAGAACCAAAACCCAGCCCAGTGTCTGCCCAACGGAAGAAAACCGTTTCCCTGTGAGGCTCTCCAGAAAACCCAGATGAGGATCAACCTGCTCGGGCCTCGACGGTACCCGAACTGGATAGGCTGCTCTGGGCACTCATGCTCTGCCTGACACAGCCTGAAGCCAGACGTCCGGACAGACAAGGAGACAGCTGGCCGCACACACAGCACTTCGGACACGCCATGGTCTTATGCCGTCACCTCATCCTAACCTTGGTTTTCAGATATCTGAACCTAGACATTATATCAATTCTCCACACAGCTGGGTATAGCAAGCACAAAACAGAACTCCTCCTTCCCCATGGCTGACAAGCTTGCTCTTGGCATGGAGTCACACCTTCAGGGTGGGAGAAACCTTCATGGCCCCTGATGCCACGCCCAAACTTGAGTGCTGCTTGGGCACAAATTCACACTGTGACCCTCAGCATGAGCCCCATGTCAAAGAAAGGCCTGTCAGGGCCTGGACCAAGAGCCCACATATGGGGCTTGCCAAGCCCCTATGCACCCAATCCTCACCACGGTTTGAATTTTCCAGTAGCCCCGCCCGTACCTGGAGCTCTGCTCTGGAATCCCTTTCTTGGAGAGACCCATGAGCCAGACAACACGTGTCCACCCTTCCCACAAAATGACCCCAAACTCTTGTGAGCTGGGACAAAAACCCAGAGAGGGATACTCGTCCACAATACCTGAGGCCACCTCTCCAATCCACGGCTATCCCGGACACAACATCCAGAGACAAAAGCCTGAAGGAACGCCTCCCACTCGCCCTTGTTTCAGAGGCCCAGGAGCTCCCTCTCGGGCTGTACATCAGGCCTGCCATACCCAAGGCGCCACTCATAAGCTGAGTTTGTGTATTCAGACTTCTGTGCCCACAGCCTGGACCCACACAACATCCAGGCTAGGGCCTCTGGACCAAACAGCGAAAGATTGTGCCTGCCCTCTCCAAGGAATGTGTGCCCAATCCATTGACCACAACCCTACAGGTTAGGGAAAAGCTCCAAGGTCCCTGAGGCCATCAATAGTATAGGCCACCCTGGACTAAGAGGGGCTCTCTGACACCAGCGGAGCAACTATCTCCCCTTAGACTCTCAGACAGTGTCCCCAGAGACAGAAGGTTGAAATGGACAGGCCCCCAGGCCCTAATCTGAACCTTAGCTTTGGTTTCCATGTTTCCGTTCTCAGAGGACTGTTTTCGTAGACCAGCACATGGGGCTTTTCTGAGGCACCAAACCAAACCTCTCTCATCTCCACATGGGCAGCTTTCTTACTGGGATGTATCAAACACTTCAGGTAGGAGAGTTCCGCAGGGCCACTGAACAACCAGCACATTCCAAGGTCTCCATGGACCCAAACGCACATTATGACGCATCCTCAGGAGAGGCCATTTCAACCCAGCCCCCTGGGTCGCGTGTTCCAGAGGCAGCAGATCAAACATATCTTGTCGCTAATAGCCAATGGGAATGCGAGGCATGCTGTACAGGGATCCATCCTTCGAACCCTGCTCTCCAGTCCTTCCATATGGTATGTCCTGGAGCCATGCAACAGGACTCGAATGTCCCGCAGAAGGAAACCTTGTGGTTTGGGGCAACCTCCAAACTCAGCGTGGGAAAACTTCCTTGGCCTCATGAGGCCCCCACTTCATGAAGGTGCCATCATGGACACATACTCCAGCCTCAGCTAACGTCTGATCCTCAGCCTGACTTCAGATGCAGGAGATTTTGATTCAGCCTCTGCAGAGTGGGCCTGCTCTGCCCTTGGCTCCAATCCTCACACTAGCTTGTGTTTTCAGACTTCCGTCCTCACACTCCTGGTCCACAAACCCTCCCTACTGGGAATTCTGGGGCCACAATGAAGCACTGTGCCTGCCTCCCAGGAGAAAAACATTGTCTATGGCGCTGCCCAGAAACCCCAAATGAGGATCAAACTGCTTGGCCCTCGGCAACACCCCAATTGCATAGGCTACCTTAAACAGTGATGCTCTGTCGCAAATAGCCTGAGCCCAGACCTTCCAACAGACACCGACACAGCTGGCTGCACACCCAGCACATTGGACCCGCCACTGCCTTAGGCCACCATCCATTCCCAACCTGGGTTTTCAGTCATCGGAACCTAGACCTTATCTCCAATCCCTGCACAGGGGGGAACCTGATGCACAAGTCAGAACCCCTCCTTCCCCATGGCAAGAAACCTTGCTGCTGGCAGTGAGTCAAACCTTCAGTGTAGGAGAAAACGGCATGGCCCATGAGGCCACGCCCAAGCGTGAGGGCCGCCTTGGGCACAAACACACATTGTGACCCTCAGCGTGAGTACCTTATTCAAGTAACGCCTCTCAGTGACTGGACCACGAGCCCGCATATGTGGCTTGCCATGCCCATAGGCACCCAGGACTAACTAGATGGTGTGTATTCCAGTTGAGGGAACCCACTGCTGTGCTCTAGAGTCCCTCTCCTGGGGGGTCCCCTGTGGCAGAAAACAGTACTCTTCATTCCCACAGAATGAACACAAACACTTGGGAGCTTGGACAATCCCCCGAGAGGAAGGCTCTTCCTCGGCCTCTGAGACAACCCCTACCCTGACCGGACACTGTAAACGCAACACCCAGAGACAAAATCCTGAGTGACTGCCTCCCACTTGCCCTACTTTGATTTCCAGAGGATCTCCCCTCACGGACTAGAGATCAGGCCTGCCATTACATTGGCCCCTAGCTGAGCCAAGTTTGCTTTTTCAGACATCTGTCCCCACAGCCCTGGCAAACACAGCCTCTAGGCTGGGTCCTCTGGAGCCATACCACAGGACCGTGCCTGCTCTCTCCTGGCAAACTGTGTCCATTCCTTTGGCCACACACCTCCAGAATATGAGAAACCTCAAGGCCTCCGAGGACATCCCACTACTGGGAGCCTCACTGGACTCACAGGGGCATTCGGACACAAGCTGAGCAGCTACATCCATGAATGCATGCACACTGATGTCAACAGAGATAGAAGGTTGAGCCGGACAGGCCTTTAGGCCGTAGTCTCAACTCTTGCTTTGGTTTCCAGGTGTCACTCCTCAGAGGCTTTGGTTCGAAGAACAGGGTATGGGGCTTTCCTGAGGCACGGAACAGAACTCCTCTCGTCTCCACATGGGAAGTTTCCTTGTTGGAGCCGTGTCAAACACCTCATGTTGGAGAATCCTGCAGAGTCCCTGAGCCACCTCCACATTCCAAGGTCTCCCAGGCCACCAAGCCACAGTAGGACTCATCTTCAGGAGAGTCCATTTCAACTCTCCCCTCTGGGTAGCTCACCCAGGAGCCCGCAGATTGAGCCTGCCTTGTCCTGACTAAAGAGTGGGAATATGAGGTGGCGTTCCCAGGCATCCATGCTTAGACACCTGCTCTCGAGTCTTTCCATATGGGGCCTCTTGGAACCATCCAATAGGACTCGACTGTCGTGCAGAAGGTAACCTTCAGTTTTGGAGCAGTTCACAAATCCCATCGTAGCCAAAACTTTCTGGCCTCATGAAGCCCCCACACCCTTCAGGAAGAGGCCATGCTGGACAAGAACTCTAGCCTGAGGCACGTCTCATAGTTGACATGACCTCAGTGCAGGAGATCTCGATTCAGCCTCTGCAGAGTGGGCCTGCCGTGCCCTCGGTCCCAAACCTCACGCTAGCTTGTGTTTTCAGACTTCCTTCCTCACACTCCTGGCAAACAAGCCCTCCGGACTAGGAACTCCAGAACCAAAACCCAGCCCAGTGTCTGCCCAACGGAAGAAAACCGTTTCCCTGTGGGGCTCTCCAGAAAACCCAGATGAGGATCAACCTGCTCGGGCCTCGACGGTACCCGAACTGGATAGGCTGCTCTGGGCACTCATGCTCTGCCTGACACAGCCTGAAGCCAGACGTCCGGACAGACAAGGAGACAGCTGGCCGCACACACAGCACTTCGGACTCGCCATGGTCTTATGCCGTCACCTCATCCTAACCTTGGTTTTCAGATATCTGAACCTAGACATTATATCAATTCTCCACACAGCTGGGTATAGCAAGCACAAAACAGAACTCCTCCTTTCCCATGGCTGTCAAGCTTGCTCTTGGCATGGAGTCACACCTTCAGGGTGGGAGAAACCTTCATGGCCCCTGATGCCACGCCCAAACTTGAGTGCTGCTTGGGCACAAATTCACACTGTGACCCTCAGCATGAGCCCCATGTCAAAGAAAGGCCTGTCAGGGCCTGGACCAAGAGCCCACATATGGGGCTTGCCAAGCCCCTATGCACCCAATCCTCACCACGGTTTGAATTTTCCAGTCACCCCGCCCGTACCTGGAGCTCTGCTCTGGAATCCCTTTCTTGGAGAGACCCATGAGCCAGACAACACGAGTCCACCCTTCCCACAAAATGACCGCAAACTCTTGTGAGCTGGGACAAAACCCAGAGAGGGATACTCGTCCACAATACCTGAGGCCACCTCTCCAATCCACGGCTATCCCGGACACAACATCCAGAGACAAAAGCCTGAAGGAACGCCTCCCACTCGCCCTTGTTTCAGAGGCCCAGGAGCTCCCTCTCGGGCTGTACATCAGGCCTGCCATACCCTAGGGGCCACTCATAAGCTGAGTTTGTGTATTCAGACTTCTGTGCCCACAGCCTGGACCCACACAACATCTAGGCTAGGGCATCTGGACCAAACTGCGAAAGATTGTGCCTGCCCTCTCCAAGGAAAGTGTGCCCAATCCATTGACCACAACCCTACAGGTTAGGGAAAAGATCCAAGGTCCCTGAGGCCATCAATAGTATAGGCCACCCTGGACTAAGAGGGGCTCTCTGACACCAGCGGAGCAACTATCTCCCCTTAGACTCTCAGACAGTGTCCCCAGAGACAGAAGGTTGAAATGGACAGGCCCCCAGGCCCTAATCTGAACCTTAGCTTTGGTTTCCATGTTTCCGTTCTCAGAGGACTGTTTTCGTAGACCAGCACATGGGGCTTTTCTGAGGCACCAAACCAAACCTCTCTCATCTCCACATGGGCAGCTTTCTTACTGGGATGTATCAAACACTTCGGGTAGGAGAGTTCCGCTGGGCCACTGAACAACCAGCACATTCCAAGGTCTCCATGGACCCAAACGCACATTATGACGCATCCTCAGGAGAGGCCATTTCAACTCAGCCCCCTGGGTCGCGTGTTCCAGAGGCAGCAGATCAAACATATCTTGTCGCTAATAGCCAATGGGAATGCGAGGCATGCTGTACAGGGATCCATCCTTCGAACCCTGCTCTCCAGTCCTTCCATATGGTATGTCCTGGAGCCATGCAACAGGACTCGAATGTCCCGCAGAAGGAAACCTTGTGGTTTGGGGCAACCTCCAAACTCAGCGTGGGAAAACTTCCTTGGCCTCATGAGGCCCCCACTTCATGAAGGTGCCATCATGGACACATACTCCAGCCTCAGCCAACGTCTGATCCTCAGCCTGACTTCAGATGCAGGAGATTTTGATTCAGCCTCTGCAGAGTGGGCCTGCTCTGCCCTTGGCTCCAATCCTCACACTAGCTTGTGTTTTCAGACTTCCGTCCTCACACACCTGGCCCACAAACCCTCCCTACTGGGAATTCTGGGGCCACAATGAAGCACTGTGCCTGCCTCCCAGGAGAAAAACATTGTCTATGGCGCTGCCCAGAAACCCCAAATGAGGATCAAACTGCTTGGCCCTCGGCAACACCCCAATTGCATAGGCTACCTTAAACAGTGATGCTCTGTCGCAAATAGCCTGAGCCCAGACCTTCCAACAGACACCGACACAGCTGGCTGCACACCCAGCACATTGGACCCGCCACTGCCTTAGGCCACCATCCATTCCCAACCTGGGTTTTCAGTCATCGGAACCTAGACCTTATCTCCAATCCCTGCACAGGGGGGAACCTGATGCACAAGTCAGAACCCCTCCTTCCCCATGGCAGGAAACCTTGCTGCTGGCAGTGAGTCAAACCTTCAGTGTAGGAGAAAACGGCATGGCCCATGAGGCCACGCCCAAGCGTGAGGGCCGCCTTGGGCTCAAACACACATTGTGACCCTCAGCGTGAGTACCTTATTCAAGTAACGCCTCTCAGTGACTGGACCAAGAGGCCGCATATGTGGCTTGCCATGCCCATAGGCACCCAGGACTAACTAGATGGTGTGTATTCCAGTTGAGGGAACCCACTGCTGTGCTCTAGAGTCGCTCTCCTGGGGGGTCCCCTGTGGCAGAAAACAGTACTCTTCATTCCCACAGAATGAACACAAACACTTGGGAGCTTGGACAATCCCCCGAGAGGAAGGCTCTTCCTCGGCCTCTGAGACAACCCCTACCCTGACCGGACACTGTAAACGCAACACCCAGAGACAAAATCCTGAGTGACTGCCTCCCACTTGCCCTACTTTGATTTCCAGAGGATCTCCCCTCACGGACTAGAGATCAGGCCTGCCATTACATTGGCCCCTAGCTGAGCCAAGTTTGCTTTTTCAGACATCTGTCCCCACAGCCCTGGCAAACACAGCCTCTAGGCTGGGTCCTCTGGAGCCATACCACAGGACCGTGCCTGCTCTCTCCTGGCAAACTGTGTCCATTCCTTTGGCCACACACCTCCAGAATATGAGAAACCTCAAGGCCTCCGAGGACATCCCACTACTGGGAGCCTCACTGGACTCACAGGGGCATTCGGACACAAGCTGAGCAGCTACATCCATGAATGCATGCACACTGATGTCAACAGAGATAGAAGGTTGAGCCGGACAGGCCTTTAGGCCGTAGTCTCAACTCTTGCTTTGGTTTCCAGGTGTCACTCCTCAGAGGCTTTGGTTCGAAGAACAGGGTATGGGGCTTTCCTGAGGCACGGAACAGAACTCCTCTCGTCTCCACATGGGAAGTTTCCTTGTTGGAGCCGTGTCAAACACCTCATGTTGGAGAATCCTGCAGAGTCCCTGAGCCACCTCCACATTCCAAGGTCTCCCAGGCCACCAAGCCACAGTAGGACTCATCTTCAGGAGAGTCCATTTCAACTCTCCCCTCTGGGTAGCTCACCCAGGAGCCCGCAGATTGAGCCTGCCTTGTCCTGACTAAAGAGTGGGAATATGAGGTGGCGTTCCCAGGCATCCATGCTTAGACACCTGCTCTCGAGTCTTTCCATATGGGGCCTCTTGGAACCATCCAATAGGACTCGACTGTCGTGCAGAAGGTAACCTTCAGTTTTGGAGCAGTTCACAAATCCCATCGTAGCCAAAACTTTCTGGCCTCATGAAGCCCCCACACCCTTCAGGAAGAGGCCATGCTGGACAAGAACTCTAGCCTGAGGCACGTCTCATAGTTGACATGACCTCAGTGCAGGAGATCTCGATTCAGCCTCTGCAGAGTGGGCCTGCCGTGCCCTCGGTCCCAAACCTCACGCTAGCTTGTGTTTTCAGACTTCCTTCCTCACACTCCTGGCAAACAAGCCCTCCGGACTAGGAACTCCAGAACCAAAACCCAGCCCAGTGTCTGCCCAACGGAAGAAAACCGTTTCCCTGTGGGGCTCTCCAGAAAACCCAGATGAGGATCAACCTGCTCGGGCCTCGACAGTACCCGAACTGGATAGGCTGCTCTGGGCACTCATGCTCTGCCTGACACAGCCTGAAGCCAGACGTCCGGACAGACAAGGAGACAGCTGGCCGCACACACAGCACTTCGGACACGCCATGGTCTTATGCCGTCACCTCATCCTAACCTTGGTTTTCAGATATCTGAACCTAGACATTATATCAATTCTCCACACAGCTGGGTATAGCAAGCACAAAACAGAACTCCTCCTTTCCCATGGCTGTCAAGCTTGCTCTTGGCATGGAGTCACACCTTCAGGGTGGGAGAAACCTTCATGGCCCCTGATGCCACGCCCAAACTTGAGTGCTGCTTGGGCACAAATTCACACTGTGACCCTCAGCATGAGCCCCATGTCAAAGAAAGGCCTGTCAGGGCCTGGACCAAGAGCCCACATATGGGGCTTGCCATGCCCCTATGCACCCAATCCTCACCACGGTTTGAATTTTCCAGTCACCCCGCCCGTACCTGGAGCTCTGCTCTGGAATCCCTTTCTTGGAGAGACCCATGAGCCAGACAACACGAGTCCACCCTTCCCACAAAATGACCGCAAACTCTTGTGAGCTGGGACAAAACCCAGAGAGGGATACTCGTCCACAATACCTGAGGCCACCTCTCCAATCCACGGCTATCCTGGACACAACATCCAGAGACAAAAGCCTGAAGGAACGCCTCCCACTCGCCCTTGTTTCAGAGGCCCAGGAGCTCCCTCTCGGGCTGTACATCAGGCCTGCCATACCCTAGGGGCCACTCATAAGCTGAGTTTGTGTATTCAGACTTCTGTGCCCACAGCCTGGACCCACACAACATCTAGGCTAGGGCATCTGGACCAAACTGCGAAAGATTGTGCCTGCCCTCTCCAAGGAAAGTGTGCCCAATCCATTGACCACAACCCTACAGGTTAGGGAAAAGATCCAAGGTCCCTGAGGCCATCAATAGTATAGGCCACCCTGGACTAAGAGGGGCTCTCTGACACCAGCGGAGCAACTATCTCCCCTTAGACTCTCAGACAGTGTCCCCAGAGACAGAAGGTTGAAATGGACAGGCCCCCAGGCCCTAATCTGAACCTTAGCTTTGGTTTCCATGTTTCCGTTCTCAGAGGACTGTTTTCGTAGACCAGCACATGGGGCTTTTCTGAGGCACCAAACCAAACCTCTCTCATCTCCACATGGGCAGCTTTCTTACTGGGATGTATCAAACACTTCGGGTAGGAGAGTTCCGCTGGGCCACTGAACAACCAGCACATTCCAAGGTCTCCATGGACCCAAACGCACATTATGACGCATCCTCAGGAGAGGCCATTTCAACTCAGCCCCCTGGGTCGCGTGTTCCAGAGGCAGCAGATCAAACATATCTTGTCGCTAATAGCCAATGGGAATGCGAGGCATGCTGTACAGGGATCCATCCTTCGAACCCTGCTCTCCAGTCCTTCCATATGGTATGTCCTGGAGCCATGCAACAGGACTCGAATGTCCCGCAGAAGGAAACCTTGTGGTTTGGGGCAACCTCCAAACTCAGCGTGGGAAAACTTCCTTGGCCTCATGAGGCCCCCACTTCATGAAGGTGCCATCATGGACACATACTCCAGCCTCAGCCAACGTCTGATCCTCAGCCTGACTTCAGATGCAGGAGATTTTGATTCAGCCTCTGCAGAGTGGGCCTGCTCTGCCCTTGGCTCCAATCCTCACACTAGCTTGTGTTTTCAGACTTCAGTCCTCACACTCCTGGCCCACAAACCCTCCCTACTGGGAATTCTGGGGCCACAATGAAGCACTGTGCCTGCCTCCCAGGAGAAAAACATTGTCTATGGCGCTGCCCAGAAACCCCAAATGAGGATCAAACTGCTTGGCCCTCGGCAACACCCCAATTGCATAGGCTACCTTAAACAGTGATGCTCTGTCGCAAATAGCCTGAGCCCAGACCTTCCAACAGACACCGACACAGCTGGCTGCACACCCAGCACATTGGACCCGCCACTGCCTTAGGCCACCATCCATTCCCAACCTGGGTTTTCAGTCATCGGAACCTAGACCTTATCTCCAATCCCTGCACAGGGGGGAACCTGATGCACAAGTCAGAACCCCTCCTTCCCCATGGCAGGAAACCTTGCTGCTGGCAGTGAGTCAAACCTTCAGTGTAGGAGAAAACGGCATGGCCCATGAGGCCACGCCCAAGCGTGAGGGCCGCCTTGGGCTCAAACACACATTGTGACCCTCAGCGTGAGTACCTTATTCAAGTAACGCCTCTCAGTGACTGGACCAAGAGGCCGCATATGTGGCTTGCCATGCCCATAGGCACCCAGGACTAACTAGATGGTGTGTATTCCAGTTGAGGGAACCCACTGCTGTGCTCTAGAGTCCCTCTCCTGGGGGGTCCCCTGTGGCAGAAAACAGTACTCTTCATTCCCACAGAATGAACACAAACACTTGGGAGCTTGGACAATCCCCCGAGAGGAAGGCTCTTCCTCGGCCTCTGAGACAACCCCTACCCTGACCGGACACTGTAAACGCAACACCCAGAGACAAAATCCTGAGTGACTGCCTCCCACTTGCCCTACTTTGATTTCCAGAGGATCTCCCCTCACGGACTAGAGATCAGGCCTGCCATTACATTGGCCCCTAGCTGAGCCAAGTTTGCTTTTTCAGACATCTGTCCCCACAGCCCTGGCAAACACAGCCTCTAGGCTGGGTCCTCTGGAGCCATACCACAGGACCGTGCCTGCTCTCTCCTGGCAAACTGTGTCCATTCCTTTGGCCACACACCTCCAGAATATGAGAAACCTCAAGGCCTCCGAGGACATCCCACTACTGGGAGCCTCACTGGACTCACAGGGGCATTCGGACACAAGCTGAGCAGCTACATCCATGAATGCATGCACACTGATGTCAACAGAGATAGAAGGTTGAGCCGGACAGGCCTTTAGGCCGTAGTCTCAACTCTTGCTTTGGTTTCCAGGTGTCACTCCTCAGAGGCTTTGGTTCGAAGAACAGGGTATGGGGCTTTCCTGAGGCACGGAACAGAACTCCTCTCGTCTCCACATGGGAAGTTTCCTTGTTGGAGCCGTGTCAAACACCTCATGTTGGAGAATCCTGCAGAGTCCCTGAGCCACCTCCACATTCCAAGGTCTCCCAGGCCACCAAGCCACAGTAGGACTCATCTTCAGGAGAGTCCATTTCAACTCTCCCCTCTGGGTAGCTCACCCAGGAGCCCGCAGATTGAGCCTGCCTTGTCCTGACTAAAGAGTGGGAATATGAGGTGGCGTTCCCAGGCATCCATGCTTAGACACCTGCTCTCGAGTCTTTCCATATGGGGCCTCTTGGAACCATCCAATAGGACTCGACTGTCGTGCAGAAGGTAACCTTCAGTTTTGGAGCAGTTCACAAATCCCATCGTAGCCAAAACTTTCTGGCCTCATGAAGCCCCCACACCCTTCAGGAAGAGGCCATGCTGGACAAGAACTCTAGCCTGAGGCACGTCTCATAGTTGACATGACCTCAGTGCAGGAGATCTCGATTCAGCCTCTGCAGAGTGGGCCTGCCGTGCCCTCGGTCCCAAACCTCACGCTAGCTTGTGTTTTCAGACTTCCTTCCTCACACTCCTGGCAAACAAGCCCTCCGGACTAGGAACTCCAGAACCAAAACCCAGCCCAGTGTCTGCCCAACGGAAGAAAACCGTTTCCCTGTGGGGCTCTCCAGAAAACCCAGATGAGGATCAACCTGCTCGGGCCTCGACAGTACCCGAACTGGATAGGCTGCTCTGGGCACTCATGCTCTGCCTGACACAGCCTGAAGCCAGACGTCCGGACAGACAAGGAGACAGCTGGCCGCACACACAGCACTTCGGACACGCCATGGTCTTATGCCGTCACCTCATCCTAACCTTGGTTTTCAGATATCTGAACCTAGACATTATATCAATTCTCCACACAGCTGGGTATAGCAAGCACAAAACAGAACTCCTCCTTTCCCATGGCTGTCACGCTTGCTCTTGGCATGGAGTCACACCTTCAGGGTGGGAGAAACCTTCATGGCCCCTGATGCCACGCCCAAACTTGAGTGCTGCTTGGGCACAAATTCACACTGTGACCCTCAGCATGAGCCCCATGTCAAAGAAAGGCCTGTCAGGGCCTGGACCAAGAGCCCACATATGGGGCTTGCCAAGCCCCTATGCACCCAATCCTCACCACGGTTTGAATTTTCCAGTCACCCCGCCCGTACCTGGAGCTCTGCTCTGGAATCCCTTTCTTGGAGAGACCCATGAGCCAGACAACACGAGTCCACCCTTCCCACAAAATGACCGCAAACTCTTGTGAGCTGGGACAAAACCCAGAGAGGGATACTCGTCCACAATACCTGAGGCCACCTCTCCAATCCACGGCTATCCCGGACACAACATCCAGAGACAAAAGCCTGAAGGAACGCCTCCCACTCGCCCTTGTTTCAGAGGCCCAGGAGCTCCCTCTCGGGCTGTACATCAGGCCTGCCATACCCTAGGGGCCACTCATAAGCTGAGTTTGTGTATTCAGACTTCTGTGCCCACAGCCTGGACCCACACAACATCTAGGCTAGGGCATCTGGACCAAACTGCGAAAGATTGTGCCTGCCCTCTCCAAGGAAAGTGTGCCCAATCCATTGACCACAACCCTACAGGTTAGGGAAAAGATCCAAGGTCCCTGAGGCCATCAATAGTATAGGCCACCCTGGACTAAGAGGGGCTCTCTGACACCAGCGGAGCAACTATCTCCCCTTAGACTCTCAGACAGTGTCCCCAGAGACAGAAGGTTGAAATGGACAGGCCCCCAGGCCCTAATCTGAACCTTAGCTTTGGTTTCCATGTTTCCGTTCTCAGAGGACTGTTTTCGTAGACCAGCACATGGGGCTTTGCTGAGGCACCAAACCAAACCTCTCTCATCTCCACATGGGCAGCTTTCTTACTGGGATGTATCAAACACTTCGGGTAGGAGAGTTCCGCTGGGCCACTGAACAACCAGCACATTCCAAGGTCTCCATGGACCCAAACGCACATTATGACGCATCCTCAGGAGAGGCCATTTCAACTCAGCCCCCTGGGTCGCGTGTTCCAGAGGCAGCAGATCAAACATATCTTGTCGCTAATAGCCAATGGGAATGCGAGGCATGCTGTACAGGGATCCATCCTTCGAACCCTGCTCTCCAGTCCTTCCATATGGTATGTCCTGGAGCCATGCAACAGGACTCGAATGTCCCGCAGAAGGAAACCTTGTGGTTTGGGGCAACCTCCAAACTCAGCGTGGGAAAACTTCCTTGGCCTCATGAGGCCCCCACTTCATGAAGGTGCCATCATGGACACATACTCCAGCCTCAGCCAACGTCTGATCCTCAGCCTGACTTCAGATGCAGGAGATTTTGATTCAGCCTCTGCAGAGTGGGCCTGCTCTGCCCTTGGCTCCAATCCTCACACTAGCTTGTGTTTTCAGACTTCAGTCCTCACACTCCTGGCCCACAAACCCTCCCTACTGGGAATTCTGGGGCCACAATGAAGCACTGTGCCTGCCTCCCAGGAGAAAAACATTGTCTATGGCGCTGCCCAGAAACCCCAAATGAGGATCAAACTGCTTGGCCCTCGGCAACACCCCAATTGCATAGGCTACCTTAAACAGTGATGCTCTGTCGCAAATAGCCTGAGCCCAGACCTTCCAACAGACACCGACACAGCTGGCTGCACACCCAGCACATTGGACCCGCCACTGCCTTAGGCCACCATCCATTCCCAACCTGGGTTTTCAGTCATCGGAACCTAGACCTTATCTCCAATCCCTGCACAGGGGGGAACCTGATGCACAAGTCAGAACCCCTCCTTCCCCATGGCAGGAAACCTTGCTGCTGGCAGTGAGTCAAACCTTCAGTGTAGGAGAAAACGGCATGGCCCATGAGGCCACGCCCAAGCGTGAGGGCCGCCTTGGGCTCAAACACACATTGTGACCCTCAGCGTGAGTACCTTATTCAAGTAACGCCTCTCAGTGACTGGACCAAGAGGCCGCATATGTGGCTTGCCATGCCCATAGGCACCCAGGACTAACTAGATGGTGTGTATTCCAGTTGAGGGAACCCACTGCTGTGCTCTAGAGTCCCTCTCCTGGGGGGTCCCCTGTGGCAGAAAACAGTACTCTTCATTCCCACAGAATGAACACAAACACTTGGGAGCTTGGACAATCCCCCGAGAGGAAGGCTCTTCCTCGGCCTCTGAGACAACCCCTACCCTGACCGGACACTGTAAACGCAACACCCAGAGACAAAATCCTGAGTGACTGCCTCCCACTTGCCCTACTTTGATTTCCAGAGGATCTCCCCTCACGGACTAGAGATCAGGCCTGCCATTACATTGGCCCCTAGCTGAGCCAAGTTTGCTTTTTCAGACATCTGTCCCCACAGCCCTGGCAAACACAGCCTCTAGGCTGGGTCCTCTGGAGCCATACCACAGGACCGTGCCTGCTCTCTCCTGGCAAACTGTGTCCATTCCTTTGGCCACACACCTCCAGAATATGAGAAACCTCAAGGCCTCCGAGGACATCCCACTACTGGGAGCCTCACTGGACTCACAGGGGCATTCGGACACAAGCTGAGCAGCTACATCCATGAATGCATGCACACTGATGTCAACAGAGATAGAAGGTTGAGCCGGACAGGCCTTTAGGCCGTAGTCTCAACTCTTGCTTTGGTTTCCAGGTGTCACTCCTCAGAGGCTTTGGTTCGAAGAACAGGGTATGGGGCTTTCCTGAGGCACGGAACAGAACTCCTCTCGTCTCCACATGGGAAGTTTCCTTGTTGGAGCCGTGTCAAACACCTCATGTTGGAGAATCCTGCAGAGTCCCTGAGCCACCTCCACATTCCAAGGTCTCCCAGGCCACCAAGCCACAGTAGGACTCATCTTCAGGAGAGTCCATTTCAACTCTCCCCTCTGGGTAGCTCACCCAGGAGCCCGCAGATTGAGCCTGCCTTGTCCTGACTAAAGAGTGGGAATATGAGGTGGCGTTCCCAGGCATCCATGCTTAGACACCTGCTCTCGAGTCTTTCCATATGGGGCCTCTTGGAACCATCCAATAGGACTCGACTGTCGTGCAGAAGGTAACCTTCAGTTTTGGAGCAGTTCACAAATCCCATCGTAGCCAAAACTTTCTGGCCTCATGAAGCCCCCACACCCTTCAGGAAGAGGCCATGCTGGACAAGAACTCTAGCCTGAGGCACGTCTCATAGTTGACATGACCTCAGTGCAGGAGATCTCGATTCAGCCTCTGCAGAGTGGGCCTGCCGTGCCCTCGGTCCCAAACCTCACGCTAGCTTGTGTTTTCAGACTTCCTTCCTCACACTCCTGGCAAACAAGCCCTCCGGACTAGGAACTCCAGAACCAAAACCCAGCCCAGTGTCTGCCCAACGGAAGAAAACCGTTTCCCTGTGGGGCTCTCCAGAAAACCCAGATGAGGATCAACCTGCTCGGGCCTCGACAGTACCCGAACTGGATAGGCTGCTCTGGGCACTCATGCTCTGCCTGACACAGCCTGAAGCCAGACGTCCGGACAGACAAGGAGACAGCTGGCCGCACACACAGCACTTCGGACACGCCATGGTCTTATGCCGTCACCTCATCCTAACCTTGGTTTTCAGATATCTGAACCTAGACATTATATCAATTCTCCACACAGCTGGGTATAGCAAGCACAAAACAGAACTCCTCCTTTCCCATGGCTGTCACGCTTGCTCTTGGCATGGAGTCACACCTTCAGGGTGGGAGAAACCTTCATGGCCCCTGATGCCACGCCCAAACTTGAGTGCTGCTTGGGCACAAATTCACACTGTGACCCTCAGCATGAGCCCCATGTCAAAGAAAGGCCTGTCAGGGCCTGGACCAAGAGCCCACATATGGGGCTTGCCAAGCCCCTATGCACCCAATCCTCACCACGGTTTGAATTTTCCAGTCACCCCGCCCGTACCTGGAGCTCTGCTCTGGAATCCCTTTCTTGGAGAGACCCATGAGCCAGACAACACGAGTCCACCCTTCCCACAAAATGACCGCAAACTCTTGTGAGCTGGGACAAAACCCAGAGAGGGATACTCGTCCACAATACCTGAGGCCACCTCTCCAATCCACGGCTATCCCGGACACAACATCCAGAGACAAAAGCCTGAAGGAACGCCTCCCACTCGCCCTTGTTTCAGAGGCCCAGGAGCTCCCTCTCGGGCTGTACATCAGGCCTGCCATACCCTAGGGGCCACTCATAAGCTGAGTTTGTGTATTCAGACTTCTGTGCCCACAGCCTGGACCCACACAACATCTAGGCTAGGGCATCTGGACCAAACTGCGAAAGATTGTGCCTGCCCTCTCCAAGGAAAGTGTGCCCAATCCATTGACCACAACCCTACAGGTTAGGGAAAAGATCCAAGGTCCCTGAGGCCATCAATAGTATAGGCCACCCTGGACTAAGAGGGGCTCTCTGACACCAGCGGAGCAACTATCTCCCCTTAGACTCTCAGACAGTGTCCCCAGAGACAGAAGGTTGAAATGGACAGGCCCCCAGGCCCTAATCTGAACCTTAGCTTTGGTTTCCATGTTTCCGTTCTCAGAGGACTGTTTTCGTAGACCAGCACATGGGGCTTTGCTGAGGCACCAAACCAAACCTCTCTCATCTCCACATGGGCAGCTTTCTTACTGGGATGTATCAAACACTTCGGGTAGGAGAGTTCCGCTGGGCCACTGAACAACCAGCACATTCCAAGGTCTCCATGGACCCAAACGCACATTATGACGCATCCTCAGGAGAGGCCATTTCAACTCAGCCCCCTGGGTCGCGTGTTCCAGAGGCAGCAGATCAAACATATCTTGTCGCTAATAGCCAATGGGAATGCGAGGCATGCTGTACAGGGATCCATCCTTCGAACCCTGCTCTCCAGTCCTTCCATATGGTATGTCCTGGAGCCATGCAACAGGACTCGAATGTCCCGCAGAAGGAAACCTTGTGGTTTGGGGCAACCTCCAAACTCAGCGTGGGAAAACTTCCTTGGCCTCATGAGGCCCCCACTTCATGAAGGTGCCATCATGGACACATACTCCAGCCTCAGCCAACGTCTGATCCTCAGCCTGACTTCAGATGCAGGAGATTTTGATTCAGCCTCTGCAGAGTGGGCCTGCTCTGCCCTTGGCTCCAATCCTCACACTAGCTTGTGTTTTCAGACTTCCGTCCTCACACTCCTGGCCCACAAACCCTCCCTACTGGGAATTCTGGGGCCACAATGAAGCACTGTGCCTGCCTCCCAGGAGAAAAACATTGTCTATGGCGCTGCCCAGAAACCCCAAATGAGGATCAAACTGCTTGGCCCTCGGCAACACCCCAATTGCATAGGCTACCTTAAACAGTGATGCTCTGTCGCAAATAGCCTGAGCCCAGACCTTCCAACAGACACCGACACAGCTGGCTGCACACCCAGCACATTGGACCCGCCACTGCCTTAGGCCACCATCCATTCCCAACCTGGGTTTTCAGTCATCGGAACCTAGACCTTATCTCCAATCCCTGCACAGGGGGGAACCTGATGCACAAGTCAGAACCCCTCCTTCCCCATGGCAAGAAACCTTGCTGCTGGCAGTGAGTCAAACCTTCAGTGTAGGAGAAAACGGCATGGCCCATGAGGCCACGCCCAAGCGTGAGGGCCGCCTTGGGCTCAAACACACATTGTGACCCTCAGCGTGAGTACCTTATTCAAGTAACGCCTCTCAGTGACTGGACCAAGAGGCCGCATATGTGGCTTGCCATGCCCATAGGCACCCAGGACTAACTAGATGGTGTGTATTCCAGTTGAGGGAACCCACTGCTGTGCTCTAGAGTCCCTCTCCTGGGGGGTCCCCTGTGGCAGAAAACAGTACTCTTCATTCCCACAGAATGAACACCAACACTTGGGAGCTTGGACAATCCCCCGAGAGGAAGGCTCTTCCTCGGCCTCTGAGACAACCCCTACCCTGACCGGACACTGTAAACGCAACACCCAGAGACAAAATCCTGAGTGACTGCCTCCCACTTGCCCTACTTTGATTTCCAGAGGATCTCCCCTCACGGACTAGAGATCAGGCCTGCCATTACATTGGCCCCTAGCTGAGCCAAGTTTGCTTTTTCAGACATCTGTCCCCACAGCCCTGGCAAACACAGCCTCTAGGCTGGGTCCTCTGGAGCCATACCACAGGACCGTGCCTGCTCTCTCCTGGCAAACTGTGTCCATTCCTTTGGCCACACACCTCCAGAATATGAGAAACCTCAAGGCCTCCGAGGACATCCCACTACTGGGAGCCTCACTGGACTCACAGGGGCATTCGGACACAAGCTGAGCAGCTACATCCATGAATGCATGCACACTGATGTCAACAGAGATAGAAGGTTGAGCCGGACAGGCCTTTAGGCCGTAGTCTCAACTCTTGCTTTGGTTTCCAGGTGTCACTCCTCAGAGGCTTTGGTTCGAAGAACAGGGTATGGGGCTTTCCTGAGGCACGGAACAGAACTCCTCTCGTCTCCACATGGGAAGTTTCCTTGTTGGAGCCGTGTCAAACACCTCATGTTGGAGAATCCTGCAGAGTCCCTGAGCCACCTCCACATTCCAAGGTCTCCCAGGCCACCAAGCCACAGTAGGACTCATCTTCAGGAGAGTCCATTTCAACTCTCCCCTCTGGGTAGCTCACCCAGGAGCCCGCAGATTGAGCCTGCCTTGTCCTGACTAAAGAGTGGGAATATGAGGTGGCGTTCCCAGGCATCCATGCTTAGACACCTGCTCTCGAGTCTTTCCATATGGGGCCTCTTGGAACCATCCAATAGGACTCGACTGTCGTGCAGAAGGTAACCTTCAGTTTTGGAGCAGTTCACAAATCCCATCGTAGCCAAAACTTTCTGGCCTCATGAAGCCCCCACACCCTTCAGGAAGAGGCCATGCTGGACAAGAACTCTAGCCTGAGGCACGTCTCATAGTTGACATGACCTCAGTGCAGGAGATCTCGATTCAGCCTCTGCAGAGTGGGCCTGCCGTGCCCTCGGTCCCAAACCTCACGCTAGCTTGTGTTTTCAGACTTCCTTCCTCACACTCCTGGCAAACAAGCCCTCCGGACTAGGAACTCCAGAACCAAAACCCAGCCCAGTGTCTGCCCAACGGAAGAAAACCGTTTCCCTGTGGGGCTCTCCAGAAAACCCAGATGAGGATCAACCTGCTCGGGCCTCGACAGTACCCGAACTGGATAGGCTGCTCTGGGCACTCATGCTCTGCCTGACACAGCCTGAAGCCAGACGTCCGGACAGACAAGGAGACAGCTGGCCGCACACACAGCACTTCGGACACGCCATGGTCTTATGCCGTCACCTCATCCTAACCTTGGTTTTCAGATATCTGAACCTAGACATTATATCAATTCTCCACACAGCTGGGTATAGCAAGCACAAAACAGAACTCCTCCTTTCCCATGGCTGTCAAGCTTGCTCTTGGCATGGAGTCACACCTTCAGGGTGGGAGAAACCTTCATGGCCCCTGATGCCACGCCCAAACTTGAGTGCTGCTTGGGCACAAATTCACACTGTGACCCTCAGCATGAGCCCCATGTCAAAGAAAGGCCTGTCAGGGCCTGGACCAAGAGCCCACATATGGGGCTTGCCAAGCCCCTATGCACCCAATCCTCACCACGGTTTGAATTTTCCAGTCACCCCGCCCGTACCTGGAGCACTGCTCTGGAATCCCTTTCTTGGAGAGACCCATGAGCCAGACAACACGAGTCCACCCTTCCCACAAAATGACCGCAAACTCTTGTGAGCTGGGACAAAACCCAGAGAGGGATACTCGTCCACAATACCTGAGGCCACCTCTCCAATCCACGGCTATCCCGGACACAACATCCAGAGACAAAAGCCTGAAGGAACGCCTCCCACTCGCCCTTGTTTCAGAGGCCCAGGAGCTCCCTCTCGGGCTGTACATCAGGCCTGCCATACCCTAGGGGCCACTCATAAGCTGAGTTTGTGTATTCAGACTTCTGTGCCCACAGCCTGGACCCACACAACATCTAGGCTAGGGCATCTGGACCAAACTGCGAAAGATTGTGCCTGCCCTCTCCAAGGAAAGTGTGCCCAATCCATTGACCACAACCCTACAGGTTAGGGAAAAGATCCAAGGTCCCTGAGGCCATCAATAGTATAGGCCACCCTGGACTAAGAGGGGCTCTCTGACACCAGCGGAGCAACTATCTCCCCTTAGACTCTCAGACAGTGTCCCCAGAGACAGAAGGTTGAAATGGACAGGCCCCCAGGCCCTAATCTGAACCTTAGCTTTGGTTTCCATGTTTCCGTTCTCAGAGGACTGTTTTCGTAGACCAGCACATGGGGCTTTGCTGAGGCACCAAACCAAACCTCTCTCATCTCCACATGGGCAGCTTTCTTACTGGGATGTATCAAACACTTCGGGTAGGAGAGTTCCGCTGGGCCACTGAACAACCAGCACATTCCAAGGTCTCCATGGACCCAAACGCACATTATGACGCATCCTCAGGAGAGGCCATTTCAACTCAGCCCCCTGGGTCGCGTGTTCCAGAGGCAGCAGATCAAACATATCTTGTCGCTAATAGCCAATGGGAATGCGAGGCATGCTGTACAGGGATCCATCCTTCGAACCCTGCTCTCCAGTCCTTCCATATGGTATGTCCTGGAGCCATGCAACAGGACTCGAATGTCCCGCAGAAGGAAACCTTGTGGTTTGGGGCAACCTCCAAACTCAGCGTGGGAAAACTTCCTTGGCCTCATGAGGCCCCCACTTCATGAAGGTGCCATCATGGACACATACTCCAGCCTCAGCCAACGTCTGATCCTCAGCCTGACTTCAGATGCAGGAGATTTTGATTCAGCCTCTGCAGAGTGGGCCTGCTCTGCCCTTGGCTCCAATCCTCACACTAGCTTGTGTTTTCAGACTTCCGTCCTCACACTCCTGGCCCACAAACCCTCCCTACTGGGAATTCTGGGGCCACAATGAAGCACTGTGCCTGCCTCCCAGGAGAAAAACATTGTCTATGGCGCTGCCCAGAAACCCCAAATGAGGATCAAACTGCTTGGCCCTCGGCAATACCCCAATTGCATAGGCTACCTTAAACAGTGATGCTCTGTCGCAAATAGCCTGAGCCCAGACCTTCCAACAGACACCGACACAGCTGGCTGCACACCCAGCACATTGGACCCGCCACTGCCTTAGGCCACCATCCATTCCCAACCTGGGTTTTCAGTCATCGGAACCTAGACCTTATCTCCAATCCCTGCACAGGGGGGAACCTGATGCACAAGTCAGAACCCCTCCTTCCCCATGGCAGGAAACCTTGCTGCTGGCAGTGAGTCAAACCTTCAGTGTAGGAGAAAACGGCATGGCCCATGAGGCCACGCCCAAGCGTGAGGGCCGCCTTGGGCACAAACACACATTGTGACCCTCAGCGTGAGTACCTTATTCAAGTAACGCCTCTCAGTGACTGTACCAAGAGGCCGCATATGTGGCTTGCCATGCCCATAGGCACCCAGGACTAACTAGATGGTGTGTATTCCAGTTGAGGGAACCCACTGCTGTGCTCTAGAGTCCCTCTCCTGGGGGGTCCCCTGTGGCAGAAAACAGTACTCTTCATTCCCACAGAATGAACACAAACACTTGGGAGCTTGGACAATCCCCCGAGAGGAAGGCTCTTCCTCGGCCTCTGAGACAACCCCTACCCTGACCGGACACTGTAAACGCAACACCCAGAGACAAAATCCTGAGTGACTGCCTCCCACTTGCCCTACTTTGATTTCCAGAGGATCTCCCCTCACGGACTAGAGATCAGGCCTGCCATTACATTGGCCCCTAGCTGAGCCAAGTTTGCTTTTTCAGACATCTGTCCCCACAGCCCTGGCAAACACAGCCTCTAGGCTGGGTCCTCTGGAGCCATACCACAGGACCGTGCCTGCTCTCTCCTGGCAAACTGTGTCCATTCCTTTGGCCACACACCTCCAGAATATGAGAAACCTCAAGGCCTCCGAGGACATCCCACTACTGGGAGCCTCACTGGACTCACAGGGGCATTCAGACACAAGCTGAGCAGCTACATCCATGAATGCATGCACACAGATGTCAACAGAGATAGAAGGTTGAGCCGGACAGGCCTTTAGGCCGTAGTCTCAACTCTTGCTTTGGTTTCCAGGTGTCACTCCTCAGAGGCTTTGGTTCGAAGAACAGGGTATGGGGCTTTCCTGAGGCACGGAACAGAACTCCTCTCGTCTCCACATGGGAAGTTTCCTTGTTGGAGCCGTGTCAAACACCTCATGTTGGAGAATCCTGCAGAGTCCCTGAGCCACCTCCACATTCCAAGGTCTCCCAGGCCACCAAGCCACAGTAGGACTCATCTTCAGGAGAGTCCATTTCAACTCTCCCCTCTGGGTAGCTCACCCAGGAGCCCGCAGATTGAGCCTGCCTTGTCCTGACTAAAGAGTGGGAATATGAGGTGGCGTTCCCAGGCATCCATGCTTAGACACCTGCTCTCGAGTCTTTCCATATGGGGCCTCTTGGAACCATCCAATAGGACTCGACTGTCGTGCAGAAGGTAACCTTCAGTTTTGGAGCAGTTCACAAATCCCATCGTAGCCAAAACTTTCTGGCCTCATGAAGCCCCCACACCCTTCAGGAAGAGGCCATGCTGGACAAGAACTCTAGCCTGAGGCACGTCTCATAGTTGACATGACCTCAGTGCAGGAGATCTCGATTCAGCCTCTGCAGAGTGGGCCTGCCGTGCCCTCGGTCCCAAACCTCACGCTAGCTTGTGTTTTCAGACTTCCTTCCTCACACTCCTGGCAAACAAGCCCTCCGGACTAGGAACTCCGGAACCAAAACCCAGCCCAGTGTCTGCCCAACGGAAGAAAACCGTTTCCCTGTGGGGCTCTCCAGAAAACCCAGATGAGGATCAACCTGCTCGGGCCTCGATGGTACCCGAACTGGATAGGCTGCTCTGGGCACTCATGCTCTGCCTGACACAGCCTGAAGCCAGACGTCCAGACAGACAAGGAGACAGCTGGCCGCACACCCAGCACTTCGGACACGCCATGGTCTTATGCCGTCACCTCATCCTAACCTTGGTTTTCAGATATCTGAACCTAGACATTATATCAATTCTCCACACAGCTGGGTATAGCAAGCACAAAACAGAACTCCTCCTTCCCCATGGCTGTCAAGCTTGCTCTTGGCATGCAGTCACACCTTCAGGGTGGGAGAATCCTTCATGGCCCCTGATGCCACGCCAAAACTTGAGTGCTGCTTGGGCACAAATTCACACTGTGACCCTCAGCATGAGCCCCATGTCAAAGAAAGGCCTGTCAGGGCCTGGACCAAGAGCCCACATATGGGGCTTGCCAAGCCCCTATGCACCCAATCCTCACCACGGTTTGAATTTTCCAGTCGCCCCGCCCGTACCTGGAGCTCTGCTCTGGAATCCCTTTCTTGGAGAGACCCATGAACCAGACAACACGACTCCACCCTTCCCACAAAATGACCCCAAACTCTTGGGAGCTGGGACAAATCCCCAGAGAGGGATACTCGTCCACAGTACCTGAGGCCACAGCTCCAATCCACGGCTATCCCGGACAGAACATCCAGAGACAAAAGCCTGAAGGAACGCCTCCCACTCGCCCTTGTTTCAGAGGCCCAGGAGCTCCCTCTCGGGCTGTACATCCGGCCGGCCATACCCTAGGCGCCACTCATAAGCTGAGTTTGTGTATTCAGTCTTCTGTGCCCACAGCCTGGACCCACACAACATCCAGGCTAGGGCCTCTGGATCAAACAGCGAAAGATTGTGCCTGCCCTCTCCAAGGAAAGTGTGCCCAATCCATTGACCACAACCCTACAGGTTAGGGAAAAGCTCCAAGGTCATCCTGAAGCACAATAGAGAACTCCTCCTTCTTCATATCAGTCAACTTGGCTGTTAGGATGGGTGTTCAACCCTGAAAGGGGGTGTCATTTACAAGTCCAGTGAGACCACACAAACTCCTCAGGGATGCCCTGGAGGCAAACAGGCCTTGTGACCCTCAGCCTGAGCATGCTTTCAAACAATCCTTCTCTGTTGCACCACCATGAACCCGCATTGCAGGCCTAATATGCCCCTAAGCCCAAATCCTAGCACTTGTTGTGATGTCCCAGATGCCATGAACCAGAGCCCGTCTCTGGAATCCCTGTTTTGGGGCACCCATAAGGTGGAAAACATCACTCTCCCCTTCCCCGAAAAAGCCACCAAACTATGGAGAGCCAACAGGATCCATAGAGAGGAAAAGACTCCCATGGACCCATGAGACCACACATGCATTCCAAGGCCATCCTGGACACACAATCCAGAGAGTAAAGCCTGTGCTACTGCCTTCCAGTCTCCCTAATTATAGTTCATGAGGAGCTTCCCTCCAGGTCTACGCATTGGGCCTGTGATCACCTCGCCACTCACCCTAATTTGTATTTGTGTTTGCAGACTTCTCTCCCAAAACCATGGCTCACATGCCCACCAGAATGTGATCTCTGGAGCCACACCACAGAACTCTGGCTGCCAACCCCAAGGACACTGTGCATATCAGATTTGCCCAAACCTTCCAGATTAGGAGAAACCTGTGTGGCCCCTGAGCCCACACCAATATTGCCGGCCACTCGGGATGGAAATGTGCAGTCTGAAACACCCTTATCACCTACATCCAGGGAAATAGCCAAGTCAATGATCGTGAGATAGACGATTGAACCTAAAATGCCCCTAGGCTCTTAATGGAACCCCATTAGGTTTTTAGGCATCTGTCCTCAGGGGCCTGTTCTGAAATACCAATCTATGACACATCATGTGGTCTCTGAGCCACACGACAGAACATCCCCTGTCCCCAGAAGAATACCATGCTCTTCGACCTGTGCCAAACCCTCAGGGTAGGAGAATCCTGCATGGCACCTTAGCAACCAGCACATTCTAAGTTCTCCCTGGTAACAAACAAGCATTGTAACCCATCTGCAAGAGATCCCATGTCAACTCAAGGCCTTGGCACTTTGTCCCAGAGCCACCAGAACGAATCTGCCATGTTCCTCAGCTGCAATTGTCAATGGAGGTGTGCTTTCCTGGCATCCATGCCGGAGAGCTCTTCTTCACAAACTTTCCACATGGGGAAACCTAGAGTAAACAAACCAGACTTCACCTACTCTGTACAAAGAAATGTTACTTTTTGCAGCAGTTCACAGGCCTCAGCATGTGAACTCCTCCATGGCCTCTTTATACCACCCCTCCACTTGTCGGTCATCATAGACAAAAACTCTAGTGTGAGCAAGCATCTGACATCCACCCTTATTCCAGTGCTGGATGTCTCGAGTAAACTGTTACAAATTGGAACTGCCTTCTGCTTGGCACTGAATTGAACCATAGCTTTTGTTTACAATTCCACCCAAAACTGACTGGTCCCCAAGCTCTCGTGATTGGGAAATCTGGAGCCACAACACAGCATTCTGCCTTCCCTATTGAATGAACAAATGCCTGGGAATCTTCCCAAGAAACTCCACATGAGGATCAATCTGCTCCGCCCTCGAATCTACTCTGATATAAAGGCTGCCATGGCCACTAGCGCTGTGTCTGACAGAGCCTGAGCCACGACCGAGTTTTAGGCCTCATATCTAGCATTTGGGATTGCTATGGCCCAAGTACGTCATCTCCACCCATCCTTGGTATTCAGGCACCTATCTCGAGACCTTGCTGGAAACCCTGCCAATGGGGCAACCTGAAGCACAGAGGAACCTGACGGAAGAGAACTCATCCTTCCTCATGGCAGGACATTTGGCTGTTGGGTTGGGTGTCCAACTCTCTAAGAGGGAGCCAGATATATGACCAATGAGACCACTCCCACTCCTGAGGGCCGCCATGGGAGCAAACAGGCATTGTGAGACTCAGCCTGAGCAAGCTTTCAAACAATCCCTCTCAGTTGCACCATCATGATCCCGCATTGCAGGCCTCATACACCCCTAGGTGCAAATCCTAACCCTTGGTGGGAAGTCCCAGATGCCCAGAAAAAGAGCCTGTATCTGGAATCCCTGTTTTGGGGCACCCATAAGATGGAAAACAACACTCTTCCCTTCCCCAAAAAAGCCACCAAACTATGAGCTGCACAGATCCATAGAGAGGAAAAGTTTCCCATGGACCCATGAGACTATACCTGCATTCCGAGGCCATCCTGGACACACAATATAGAGAGAAAAGCCTGTGCTACTGCCTTCCAGTCACCCTAATTACAACTCCTGACAAGCTGCACTCCAGGTCTACTCATTGGGCCTGTGATCACCTTTCCACTAACCATAACCCACATTTGTGTTTGCAGACTTCTCTCCCAAAACCATGGCTCATATGCCCTCCAGGACAGGGTCTCTGGATCCACAACACATGACTAGGCCTGCCATCCCCAAGGAAACTGTGCCCGTCAAACCTGCCCAAACCTTCCAGTTTAGGAGAAACATGCAAGAGCCCTGAGCCCAACCCAATATTGTCAGCAGCACTGGACACAAATGCCAGTCTGAAACGCCCTGATCACCTACATCCAAGCAGACAGCCATTTCAATGTTCCTGGGTCAGAAGATTGTACCTGACATGCTCCTAGGACGTCATTGGAACACTAGATTAGGTTTTCAGGCATCTGTCCTCAGGGTCCTGTTCTGAAATACCAACTTAGGATACAACATGTGGTCCCTGAGCCACACAATAGAATATCTCCTGTCCCCAGTAGGAAACCATGCCCTTCGACCTGTGCCAAACCCTCAAGATTGGAGAATCCTGCACAGCACCTTAGACACCAGCACAAACTCTAGTTTGTGCGTTGACCCATACCACAAGCTTTCCATCTGCTGGACAGTCAAGTCCTGTTGAATGGCTCCAGGATGTCCCATACGGAAAAACTGGAGAGCAGGATTCGAAGGATGGATGCCTGTACAGCATACCTCACATTCCCATTGGCTCTTTGTGACAAGACATGTTTGAACTACTGGCTCTGGGGCGAGCTAACTAGGGGGCTGAATTGAAATGGACTCTCCTGCGGATGGGTCATAATGTGGGTTTGTGTGCATGGAGACCTTGGAATATGTTGGCAGCTCAGGGGCCATGAAGTATTCGCCTAACCGAAGGGTGTAATATTGCTCCAATTAAAAAGAGATCCCTATGTGGAGATGAGACAGGTTCTCTTTGGTGCCTCAGAAAAGCCCCAGATACTGGTCTTCAAACCAGTTCTCTGAGTAGAGACACCTGGAAACCAAAGCTAGGGTTCAGATTAGAGCCTAGATGCCTGTCCGTTTCAATCTTCTGTCTCTGGGGACACTGTCTGAGTATCTAAGTGGAGATAGTTGCTCAGCTGGTGTCAGAGTGCCCCTCTTAGTCCATGGCCGAGGCATGGCCTTGGAGACCTTATTGGATTCTCCTAATCTCTAGGGTTGTGGCCAATGGATTGGGTACAGTTTTCTTGGAGAGGACTGGCACAGTCCTTCAGTGTGTCTCCATAAGCCCTAGCCTGGAGGGTGTGTGGGTCCGGGCTGTGGGCACAGAAGTCTGAAAACACAAACTCGGCTTGGGTGCAGAGCCGAGAGCATTGCAGGATGGACCCACAGACCGTGAGAGGAGATCCTCAGCTTATGAAAGTAGGGCAAATGGGAGGCAGTCACGCAAGCTTTTGTCTTTGGATGTTTTGTCTCCCATAGCCGTGGAATGTAGGGGTGACCTCAGGGGCTATGGAAGAGTCTCCCTCTCTGAGGAGTTGGTCCAGCTCTTAAGATTTTGGGGACATTTTGTGGGAAGGGTGGAGTCCTGCTGTCTGGCTCAGGTGTTCTTCCAGGAGAGGGACTCCAGATCACAGTCCTGGGTTCGAGCAAATGGAATACTCGAGCTCTTGTGAAGATTGGGATCATAGGGGCTTGGCAAGCCCCATATGCGGGCTCTTAGTCCAGGCCCTGAGAGACCTTACTTCGACATGGGGCCCATGCTGATGGTCACAATGCGAGCTTGTACCCAAGGAGGCACTCAAGTTTAGGCTTGGCCTCAGGGGCCATGAAGGTTTCTCCTACACTGAAGGTATGACTCCATGCCAACAGCAAGCTTTCCAGCCATGGGGAAGGAGAAGATCTGATTTGTGCTTCAGTTACCCACGTTTGCCAGGATTTGATATAATATCTAGGGTCAGATGTCTGAAAACCCAGGTTGGGAAGAGATGACAGCATAAGGCCATGGCCTGTCTGAAGTGCTTAGTGTGCAGCCAGCTGTTTCCTTGTCTGTCGGGACATCAGGCTGTGTCAGACAGAGCATTACTGACCAGGGTAGCTTTTCCAGTTAGGGTGCGGTCGAGGCCAGAGCAGTTTGGTTCTCATTTGTGGTTTCTGGAGAGCACCATAGGGCAACGTTTTTCTTCTGGTGGGCAGGCAGAAAACTGTGTTGTGGTTCTGGAATTCCCAGTCTGGAGGGCTTGTTTGCCAGGAGTGTGAAGAGGGAAGTCTGAAAACACAAGCTAGCATTAGGTTTGGGGCATGGCAGGCCCACTCTGCAGAGACTGAATCAAGATCTCCTGCATCTGAGGTCAGGGCGAGTATCAGACGTTGCCTCAGGTTGGAGTTTGTGTCCATTATGGCCCCTTCCTGAAGGGGGTGGGGGCGTCATGAGGCCAGGGAGGTTTCCCAACGCTGGGAGTTATGAGCTGCCCCAAACATCAAGGTTTCCTCTGTAGGACAGTCGAGTACTATGAGATGGTTCTAGGATGACCCCTACAGAAAGACTCGAGAGAAGGGGTCTAAGCATGAATGTCTGCAAATGCCACCTCACATTCCCACTGGCTGCTTGGGGCAAGGCAGGCTCAATCTGCAGGCTCTTGGGCGGGTTTCTCAGAGGGCTGAGTTGAAATGGACTCTCCTGAGGATGAGTCATAGTGTGGGTTGGTGGCCATGGAGACCTTGGAATGTGGCGGTGGCTCAGGGACTCTGCAGGTTTCTCCAAACCGAAGGCTTTGACACAGCTCCAACAATGAAGCTTCCCATGTGGAGACGATAGTTGTTCTGTTTGGTGTCTCAGGAAAGCCCCAGATGCTGGCCTTCAAACCCAGGCCTCTGAGGAGTGACACCTGGAAACCAAAGCAAGAGTTCAGATTACGGCCCAGGGGCCTGTCTGGTTCAATCTACTGTCTCTGCCGACATCTGTCTGTGTTTCTGCATGGAGGTAGTTGCTCAGCTAGTGTCAGGATGCCTTTGTCCAGAGAGGCTTATAGTAGTGGGATGTCCTCGGGGGCCTTGAGGTTTCTCCTATTCTGTGGGGTTATGGGCAATGGAATGGGCATAGTCTCCTTGGAGAGAGCAGGACAGTCCTGTGGTGTGGCTCCAGAGGCCCCAGCCTGGCGGCTGTGTGGGCCAGGGCTGTGGGGACAGACATCCAAAAACACAAACTCGGCTGAGGTTTGGGGCTGAGGTTATGGCAGGAGTGATCTACAGTCCGTGAGGGGAGCTCATTGTGATTAGAAAGTAAGGCGAGTGAGAGGCGGTCGTTCAAGCTTATGTCTCTGGATGTTGTATTCATGATGGTCATTTAATGTAAGCATGGTCTCATGGGCCATGGAAGTCTCCCTCTCTGGTGATTTGTCCGGCTCCCAAGAGATTGGGGTCATTTTGTGGGAAGGGAGGAGTCCTGTTTTCTGCCTCATGTGTTCCCACAATAGAGGGATTCTAGAGCAGAGCACTGGGTACATACAACTGGAATACCCACCCTCTGGTTAGGCCTGGGGTCCTATGGGCATGGCAAGCCCATATGCAGATTCTTGGTCCAGCCACTGAGAGACGTTACTTGAATAGTGGACTCATGCTGAGGGTCACAATGTGTGTTTGTGCCCAAGGTGGTCCTCAATATTGGGCGGGACTTCATTGAGCTTGCAGGTTTCTCCTACACTGAACCTTGGACATGCCAACCTCAGGGTTTCTTGCCATGGGGAAGGAGGAGTTTTGATTTCTGCATCACGTTCACCTCTGGGCACTAATTGGAGATAAGGTCTAGGTTCTGAAGCCTGAAAACCGAGGTTTGGAAGAGATGACGACCTAAGGCCATGGCGGGTCCGATGTGTTCAGTTTGGGGCCAGCTTTCTAGGTGTCGTTCAGGAGGTCTGCACTCAGGCTGTG
Source organism: Mustela nivalis (assembly GCF_964662115.1). Lineage (NCBI taxonomy): Eukaryota > Metazoa > Chordata > Mammalia > Carnivora > Mustelidae > Mustela > Mustela nivalis. Next base: position 372,017 of record NW_028136006.1, on the reverse strand, counting down.
CCAGACAGGGCATTCGTGCCCAGATATGCTGTATAATTGGGGTACAGTTGAGTGGCATGCAGAAGATAATTATTTGGGGTTTCTCCGTAGCCCCATAGGGCAAAGTCTTTCTTCTGGAGGGCAGGCAGAGTGCTGCATTCTGGCTCCGGAACTGTCAAACTGGAGTCCTTGGGGCCAGGAATGCAAGGATGTAAGTCTGAGAACTGAAGCTTTGCTTTGGTTTCAGGGCGAGGACATGGCAGGCACACTCTGCAGAGCTGAATTTAGATTTCATGCATCTGAGGTCAGGGCGAGGTTCATATGTTGGCTCAGGTTGGAGTTTCTGTCCATGATGGCCCCTTCATGAAGGGGGGTCATCACACCGCCATTGGTGTTTTCCCATGATGGCAGTAGTGAGATGCTCCAAACCACAAGGATTTTCTGCGGGTCAGTTGAAACCTGTTGGATGGCTCCAGGGCATCCCATATGGAACAATTGCAGAGCAGGGTTGTAAGGATGGATGCCTGGGCATCCGGCCTTGCATTCCAATTGTCTCCTAGCGAAACGGCACGTTTGATTGCTGCCTATGATGTAGCAGCCGAGGGGGCTGAGTTGAAATGCATTCTCCTGAGGATCGGTCATAATGTGGGATTGTGTCCATGGAGACCTTGGAATGGGGCAGTGGCACCAGGGCTCTGAAGGATGCTCCTAACCAGAGGTTTTGACACAGCTCCAAGAAGCATTTTTCCCATGGGGAAACAAGATTTGTTCTCATTGGTGCTTCAGTAACCCCCAATATGCTGGTATTGGAAACCAGAACTCTGAGGAGAGATGCCTGGAAACCAAGGCAATGGATCTGATTAGGGCCTGGGGCCTGTCTGGTTTAATCTTCTTCTCTCGGTTCATCTGTCTATGGGATTGAGTGGAGGTAGTTCCTCAGCTGGTGTCAGATTGCCCCTATTTGTCCTGGGCAGTCTACACTATTGGGATGGCCACTTTGACTTTGGAGGTTTCTCCTAATTTGCAAGTTTGTGGCCAATGAAATGGGCAGAATTCCTTTGGGGAGGGAAGGCACAATCCTGAGGTGTGGCTCTAGGGGCTCAAGCATGGAGGGTGTGTGGGTCAGAGCTGTGGGGACAGAAGTCTGAAAACAGAAACTCGTCTTAGGTTTGGGGACATAGGTATGGGAGGCCCGATCTACAGACCTTGAGCAGAACTCTTCAGGATATGAACAAAGAGTGAGTGTGAGGCACTTGCTCAGGCTTTTGACTCTGGATTTTGTGTCACTGATGGCCGTGGAATGTAGGGTCGTCCTCATGGACCATGGGTGAGACTTCCTCTATGGGGATTTATATGATCCCAATATTTTGGGGTCATTCCGTGGGATGGGAGGACTCCATTCTGTTTTTTTTTTGTTTTGTTTTGTTTTTTTTTTTACCTCAGGTGTGCCACTAAAGAGGGATTCCAGAGCAGAACCCTGGGAAGGGGCGACTGGACAACCCGAACTCTGTATAAGATTGGGGGCCTAAGGGCATGGCAATCCCCATATGGGGTACCTTGCTCCAGCCACTGAGAGGTCTTACTTGAGTTCAGTGCTCACACTGAGGGTCACACTGCATGTTTGTGCCCAATGTAGGCATCAAGCATGGGCGGGGACTCATGGGCCATGCTTGATTCTCCTACACTGAACTTTGGACAACATACGAACCACAAGGTTTCTTTCCATGGGGAAGGAGGAATTCTGATTTCTGCATCATGTTCACCCCTGGGCAGTGACTGGAGATAAGATCTAAGTTCTGAATCCAGAAAATCGAGGTTGGGATGAGATGATAACCTAAGGTCATGGAGGGTTCGATGTGCTCAGTGTGCGGTCAGCTTTCTGGGTGTTGTTCAGGAGGTATGGATTCAGGCTGTGTCAGACAGTGCATTAGTGCCCAGGCTAGACTGTATAATTTGGGTACAGTTGAGTTCCATGTAGGTTCATCCTCATTTATTGTGTCAGGGAAGCTCACTGGGGCAGGCAGAGTGCAGCATTGTGGGTCCAGAATTGCCAAACTTAAGGACGTCGGGACCAGGAGTGTGAGGACTTAAGTCTGAGATCATAAGCTAGACTTAAGTTTCAGGGCGAGGGCACGGCAGGCACCCTCTGCAGATCCGAATCAAAATCTCATTCATCTGAAGTCAGGACGAGGATCAGACTTAGGCGCAGTTTGGAGTTTCTGTCCATGATGGCCCCTTCATCAAAGGGGTGGAATCTCGAGGCCATGGAGGTTTTCCCACGTTGGGAGTTGTGGGATGCTCCAAACTGCAAAAATTCCTTCTGCGGGAAAATTGAGAACTGTTGGATGGCTCCAGGACATCCCATATGGAATGACTCCAGAGCCGGGTTCTAAGGATGGATGCCTGAGCAGACTGCCTCTTACACCAATTGTCTCCCTGCCACAAGACAGGTACGATCTGATGGCTATGCAGGAGCAATCGTGGGAGCTGAGTTGAAATGGACTCTCCTGAAGATGGGTCTTAATGTGTGTTTGTGTCCATGAGGACGTTGGAATGGGGTGGTGGCCCCAGGGCTCTAAAGGATTCTAACCGGAGATTTTGAAACAACTCGAAAGAGCAAGTTTTCCATGTGGAGACAAGATTTGTTCTAATTGGTGCCTCAGGAAACCCACATATGCTGGTATTAGAACCAGGCTTCTGAGGAGAGATACATAGAAACCACAGCAATGCATCCAATTAGGTCCTAGGAGCCTCTCTGGTTCAATCTTCTTCTCTGTCGACATCTGTCTATTTTATGAAATGGAGGTAGTTGCTCAGCTGGTGTCAGACCGCTCCTGTTTGTCCGGGCGGCCTACACTAGAGGGATGGCCTCGGGGACTTTGGAGGATTCTCCTAAATTGTATGATTATGGACAATGGCATGGGCAGAATTCCTGTGGAGTGGGCAGGCACAGACCTGATGTGTGGCTCCAAGAGCCCAGCCTTGAGGGTGTGTGGGCAAGGACTGTGGGGACAGATGTCTTAAAACACAAACTCAGCTTAGGTTTGGGGACGTAGGTATGGCAGGCCCGATTTACAGACTATGAGGAGAACGTTTTGGGATCTGAATAAAGGGTGAAAGTGTGACACTTGTCAGGCTTTTGCCCCTGGATTTTGTGTCAATGATGGCCGTGGAATGTCGAGGAGTCATCATGGGCCATGGAAGAGTGTTTCTCTCTGTGGATTTGGCCAGATCCCAATTGTTTTGGGTTAATCTGTGGGATTCAGTTTTGTTAACTAAGGTGTCCCACCAAAAGAGGGATTCCAGAGCAGAGCCCTGGACAACAAGAAATCTAACTAAAAATACGGGCCTAGGGGCATGGCAAGCCCAATATGCCTTCTAATGGTCCAGCCACTGAGAGGCCTTCATTGAGGACAGAACTCATGCTGAGGGTCACAATGCGTGTTTATGCCCTCGTGGTACTCAAGCATGGGTGGGGACTCATGGTGCATGCTTGTTTCTCCTACACTGAATGATAGTCAACATGTCAACCACATGAGTTCTTGCCATGGGGAAGTATTAATTCTGATTTCTGCATGTCATTCACCCCTGGGTATTGATTGGACATAAGGTCCAGGTTGTGAATTCTGAAAACCGAGGTTGGGAAGAGATGACAACCTAAGGCCATGTCGGGTCCTATATGCTCAGCGTGGAGCCAGCTGTCTGGGTGTTGGTCGGGAGGTCCAAGCTTGGGCTGTGTCAGACAGGGCCTTAGTGCCCAGGGTAGATTGTATAATTGGGGTACAACTGAGTGCCGTGCAGGTTGATCTTTATTTGAAATTTCTGGGTAGCCCCAAGGGCAATGTTTTTCTTCTGGAGGACAGGCAGAGTGCTGCATTGTGGCTCCGGAATTTCCAAAGTGGATGCCTTGTGGACGGGGAGTGTGAGGACGGAAGTCTGAGAACACATGTTAGGCGTAGGTTCTGGGCGAGGGCACGGCAGGCACCCTCTGCAGATCTGAATCGGGATATCATGAATCTGAAGTCAGGGCGAGGTTCAAACCTAGGCTTAGGTTTGAATTTCTGTCCATTCTGGCCACTTTATGAAGGGGACAGCATCTCCAGTCCATGGAGGTTTACCCACGATGGGAGTTGTGAGATGCTCCAAACAACAAGGATTCCTTCTGATCAACAATTGAGACCTTTTGTATCACTCCAGTACATACCATACAGAATGACACCAGAGCAGGGATCTTAGGATGGATGCATGGGAAGCCCGCCTCACATTGCAGTTGTCTCCTAGCAAATAGACAGGTTTGATATGCTGGCTCTGTCAGAGCAACCAAGGGGGCTGAGTTGAAATGGACTCTCCTGAGGATGGATGCTAATGTGGGTTTGTGTCCATGGAGACCTTGGAATGGGGCGTTGGTGCATGGGCCCTGAAGGATTCTCCTAACCGGAGGTTTTGAGACATCTCCAAAGGACAAGTTTCCCATGTGGAGACGAGATTTGTTCTGATTGGTGCCTCAGGAAACCCCCATATACTGTTATTGGAATATAGGCCTCTGAAGAGAGATAACTGGAAACCAAAGCAATGGCTCCGTTTAGAGCCTAGGGGCCTGTCCGGTTGAATCTTCTTCTCTGTGTACATCCATCTAAGGTATTAGTGGAGTTAGATGCTCAGCTGGTGTCAGATGGCCCTTGTTTGTCCCAGGCGGCCTACACTATTGTGAAGGCCTTGGGGACTTTGGAGGTTTCTCCTAATTTTATGATTATGGACAATGGAATGGGCAGAATTCCCGTGGAGAGGGAAGGCACAGTTTTGATGTGGCTCCAGGGGCCCCAGCCTGCAGGGTGTGTGCACCAGGACTGTGGAGACAGAAGTCTAAAACACAAACTCAGTTTAGGTTTAGGGACGTAGGTATGGCAGGCCTGATCTACAGACCGTGAGGAGAATTCTTCCAGATATGAAGAAAGAGAGATTGTGAGGCACTTGTTCAGGCTTTTGTTTCTGGATTTTGTGTCAACGATGGGCGTGGAATGTCCGGGAGGCCTCATGGGCCATGGACGAGTCTTCCGCTCTGTGGATTTGGCCCGATTCCAATTGTTTTGGGTCAAACTGTGGGATGGGAGGAGTCCTTTCAGTTTTGTTACCTCAGGTGTCCCACCAAAAGAGGGATTCCAAAGCCGAGCCCTGGGGAGGGGAGACTGGACAACCAGAAATCTGGTTAAAAATTGGGGCCTAGGGGCATGACAAGCCCAATATGCTGTCTTTTGGTCCAGCCACTGAGAGGCCTTACTTGAGAACTGGGCTCACGTTGAGGGTCAGAATGCATGTTTGTGAACGACTTGGTCCTCAAGCATCTGCAGGGCCTCATGGGCCACACTGGTTTCAACTACATTTTACGTTGGACAACAGGCCAACCACAAGGTTTCTTGCCATGGGGAAGGAGTTCTGATTCCTGCATCATGTTCAACCCTGGGTGGTGACTGGAGATAAGGTTTAGGTTCTGAAGCCTGAAAACCGAGGTTGGAAAGAGATGATGACCTAAGGCCATGGCGGGTCTGATGTGCTCAGTGTGTGGCTAGCTGGGTGGGTGCGAGCCAGGAGGTTCAGTCTCAGGCTGTGCCAGAAAGGGCAGTAGTGCCCAGGGCAGCCTGTATAATTAGGGTCCAGTCAAGTGGCATGCAGGTTGATCCTCATTTGGGGAATCTGGGTAGCCCCAGAGGGCAATGTTTTTCTTCCGGAAAGCAGGCAGAGTGCTGCCTTGTAGTTCTGGAATTGCCAAACTGGAGGGCTTGTGGGCCAGGAATGTGAGGATGGAAGTTGAGAACACAAATTAGACTTACGTTTCTGGGCAAGGGCACGGCAGACACACTCTGCAGAGATGAATCAAGATGTCCTGCATCTGAAGTCAGGGCGAGGATCAGACGATCGCTCAGGTTGGAGCTTCTGTCCCTGATGGCCCCTTCATGAAGAACAGGGGGCGGGATCACGAGGCCATGGAGGTTTGCTCACGATGGGAGTTGTGAGATGCTCCAAACAGTAAAGATTCTTCTGAGGGACTATTGAGACCTGTTGGTTGGCTCCAGGACTTCCCATACAGCATCATTCTGAGAATGGTTCTAAGTATGGATGTCTGGGAAGCCTGCCTCTCATTCCAATCATCTCCTAGCGACAAGACGGGTTAGATCTGCTGGATCAGGGGGAGCAACTTAGGGGGCTGAGTTGAAATGGACTCTCCTGTGGATGGGTCCTAATGTGGGTGTGTCTCCATGGAGACCTTGGAATGAGGCGCTGGCACCGGGAACCTGAAATGTCCTTCTAACCAGAGGCTTTGAGAGAGCTCCAACATGCAAGTTTCCCATGTGTAGACGAGATTTGTTCTGATGGGTGCCTCAGGAGAAGCCCTCAGCTGGTATTGGAAACCAGGCTTTTGAGGAGACATGCCTGTAAACCAAAGCTATGGATCCCATTATGGCCTGGGGTCCTGTCTGGTCAATCTTCTTCTCTGGGGACATCCATCTATGGTATGAGTGGAGGTAGATGCTCAGCTGGTGTCAGACGGCCCTTTTTTGTCCCGGACAACCTACACCATTGGTATGGCCTCAGGGAATTTGGAGGTTTCTCCTAATTTGTACGGTTTTGGATAATGGAATGGGCAGAATTCCCATGGATTGGTTAGGCACAGTCCTAATGTGTGGTTCCAGGGGCCCAGCCTGGAGGGTGTGTGGCCCAGGACTTTGAGGACAGAACTCAAAAAACACAAACTCAGCTTAGGTTTGGGAACGTAGGTATGGCACGGCCGAACTACAAATCATGAGAAGAGCTCTTCAGGATATGAAGAAAGAGCGAGTCTGAGGCGCTTGGTTAGGCTTTTGTCTCTGGATTTTGTATCAGCGATGGCCGTTGAATGTCGGGGAGGCCTCCTGGGCCATGGACGAATCTTCCTCTCTGTGGATTTGGCCCTATTCCAATTCTTTTTTGTGAATCTGTGGGATGGGAGGACTCCTTTAAGGTTTGTTACCTGAGGTGTCCCACCAAAAGAGGAATTCCAAAGCAGAGCCCTGGGCAAGAGTGAAGGGACAACCCGAAATATGGTTAAAAATTAGGGTCTAGGGGCATGGCAAGCCCAATATGCTGTTTCTTCATGCAGCCACTGAGAGGCCTTGCCTGAGGACCGGGCTCAGGCTGAGGGTCACAATGTGTGTTTGAGACCAATGTGGCCCTCAAGCATGGGCTGGGTCTCATGTGCCACACTGGTTTCAACTACACTGAAAGTTGGACAACATGCCAACCACGAGTTTTCATGCCAAGGGAACGAGTTCGGATTTCTGCAACATTTTCAAACCTGGGCAGTGATTTGAGATAAGGTCAAGGTTCTGAAGCCTGAAAACCGAGGTTGGGTAGAGATGACGACCTATGGCCATGGCGGGTCCGATGTGCTCAGTGTGCGGCCAGCTGTCTGGGTGGGGCCAGGAGTTCCAGGCTCAGGCTGTGTCAGAATGGGCAATTGTGCCCACTTCAGCCTATATATTTGGTGTACAGCCAAATGGCATGCAGGTTGATCCTCATTTGGGGTTTCTGGGTAGCCCCAGAGGGCAATGTTCTTCTTCCAGGGAGCAGGCAGAGTGCCGCATTGTACTTCTGGATTGCCAAACTGGAGGGCTTGTGGGCCAGTAGTCTGAGGACTGAAGTCTGAGAACACAAGCTAGGCTTAGTTTTTATGGGTGAGGACATGGCAGGCACAATCTACAGACCTGAATCGAGATCTCGTGCATGTGAAGTCAGGGTGAGGATCAGACGATCTTCAGGTTGGACTTTCTGTCCCTGATGGCCCCTTCATGAAGGGGGGGAATCACGAGGCCATGGGGGTTTTCGCACGATGGGAGTTGTGAGAAGCTCCAAACTACAAAGATTCTTTTCCAGGACAATTGAGACCTGTTAGTTGGCGCCAGGCCAAGGATTCCAAGCATGGTTCTGAGGATGGATGGCTAGGTACCACACCTGGCATTCCAATTTTCTCCTAGCTACAAGAAAGGTTAGATCTGCTGGATCTGGGGGAGCAACTGAGGAGGCTGAGTTGAAATTGACTCTCCTGTGGATGGATCCTAATATGTTTTTGTGTCTATGGAGACCTTGGAATGAAGCGGTGGCACTGGGGTCCTGAAGGGTTTTTTCAAACAGAGGCTTTGACACAGCTCCAACGTGCAAGTTTCCCATATGTAGATGAGATTTTTTATGACGGATGAGTCAGGAAACAGCCATATGCTGGTATTGAAATCCAGGCCTCTGAGGAGAGATGACTAGATACCACAACAATGAATCCGAATAGTGCCTAGGGGCCTGTTCGTACCTTTTTACCTCTGGGAACATCAGTCTATGCGTCTGAGTGCATGTAGGTTCTCAGTTGGGCTCAGATTGCCCGAGTTTGTCCTGGGAAGCCACCACTATTGGGATGGCCTCAGGGAGTTTGCAGGTTTATCCTATTAGTAGGGTTGTGGCCATTGGAATGGGCACATACAATTCCCTTGGAGAGGGCAAGTACAGTCCTCAGGTTTGGCTCCAGGGGCCTGAGCCTGTAGGGTGTGTAGGCAGAGCTGTTTGGACAGTCGTCTGAAAACACAAACGCGGCTTATGTTTCAGGTCATAGGTATGGCAGGATTGATCTACAGACCATGAGGAGAACTCTTCGGGATATGAATAAGGGGCTAGTGTGAGGCTCGTGCTCAAGTTTTTGTCTCTGGATATCGTGTCACTCATGGTCGTGAAATTCCCTGGTGACTTCATGGGAAATGACGAGTCTTACACTCTGGGGGTTTGGCCCCGTCCAAAGAGTTTGGGGTCATTCTGTGGGATGGAAGAAGTCCGTTTTGTTGTTGTTGTTGATTTGCCATGTTTTGTTTTTTAACCTCAGGTGTCCCACCAAATGAGGGATTCCAGAGTAGAGCCCTGGGGAGGGCCGAACGGACAACCAGAAATCTGGTTAAAAATTGTGGCCTAGGGACATGTCAAGCCCATTATGACATCTAATGGTCGAGCCACTGAGAGGACTTACTCGAGGACAGGACTCACGCTGAGGGTCACAATGCGTGTTTATGCCCACTTCGCAAACAAGAATGGGCAGGGCCTCATGGTGAATCCTGGTTTCTCCTACACTGAACGTTGGACAACATGCCAACCACAAGGTTTCTTGCCATGGGTAAGGAAGAGTTCTGATTTCTGCATCACAGGCACCCCTGGGCAGTGATTGGAGATAAGGTCTAAGTACTGAAGCCTAAAAACTGAGGTAGGGAAGAGATGATGACCTAAGGCCATGGCGGGTCTGATGTGCTCAGTGTGCGGTCAGCTGTCTGGGTGTTGGTCAGGAGGTCCGGGCTCAGGTTGTGTCACACAGTGCATTAGTGCCCAGGTTAGACTATATAATTTGGGTACAGTCGAGTGCCATGTAGATTTATCCTCATATAAGTTGTCTGGGCAGCTCATTAGGCAAAATTTGTTTTCTAGAGGGCAGGCAGAGTGCTTCATTGTCAGTCCGGAATTGCTAAACTTGAGGGCTTCATGTAGAGGAGTGTGAGGACGGAAGTCTGAGAACACAAGCTAGACTTGGGTTTCAGGGCGAGGACACGGCAGGTACCACTGTAGATCTGAACCAATATCTCATGCATCTGAAGTCAGGGCGAGGATCAGACGTTGGCTCAGGTTGGAGTTTCTGTGCATGACGGACCCTTCATGAAGGGAGCGGAATCTCAAGGCCATGGAGTTTTTCCCACGTTGGGAGTTGTGGGATGCCCCCATCAAGATTTCCTTCTGCGGGACAATTGAGACCTGTTGGGCAGCTTCAGGACATCCCATATGGAATGACTCCAGGGCACTGTTCGAGGATGGATGCCTGGGAAGCCGGCCTCACATTCCAAATGTCTCCCAGCAACAAGACAGTTTAGATCTGATGGCTCTGCGGGAGCAACCGGGGTGGCTGACTTGAAATGGACTTTCCTGAGGATGGGTCCTAATGTGTGTTTGTGTCCATGAGGGCCTAAAAAAGGGGCGGTGGCACCGGGACCCTGAAGTATTCTCCTAAGCTTTTGACATAGCTCGATGCACAAGGTTCCTTGTGGAGACGAGATTTGTTTTGATGGCTGCCTCAGGAAAACTTCTATGCTGGTATTGGAATCCAGGCTTTTGAGGAGACATGCCTGTAATCCAAAGCAATGTATCCTATTATGGCCTAGGGTCCTGTCTGGTTCAATCTTCTTCTCAGGGGACATCCATCTATGGTATGAGTGGAGGTAGATGCTCAGCAGGTATCAGACCGCCCTTGTTTGTCCCGGGCGACCTGCACTATTGGGTTGGCCTCAGGGATTTGTAGGGTTCTCCACATTTTACTGTATTGGACAATGGCATTGGCAGAATTCCCATGGATTGGGTTGGCACAGTCCTAATGTGTGACTCCAGGGGCCCCAGCCTGGAGGGTGTGTGGCCCAGGACTTTGAGGACAGAGTCTGAAAACACAAACTCAGCTTAGGTTTGGGGAAGTAGGTATGGCAGGCCCGATCTATAAACCATGAGAAGAACTCTTCCGGATATGAAGAGAGAGCGAGTCTGAGGCGCTTGCTCAGGCTTTGTCTCTGGATTTTGTATCAGAGATGGCCGTGGAATGTCGGGGAGGCCTCATGGGCCATGGACGAATTTTCCTCTCTGTGGATTTGGCCCGATCCCAATTCTTTTTCGTCAATCTGTGGAATGGGAGGACTCCTTTAAGGTTTGTTACCTCTGGTGTCCCGCCAAAAGAGTAATTCCATGGAATTACTCCCAGCATATGGGAAAACATGCCAACCACTAGGTTTTTGTTTTTTGTTTTTTTACCTCAGGTGGACCACCAAAAGAGGGATTCCAGAGCAGAGTCGTGGGTGGGGGCAACTGCAAAACCATAACTCTGGTTAATATTGGGACCTAAGAACATGGCAAGCCCCATATGTGGGCTCTTGGTCCAGACACTGAGAGGCCTTCCTTGAGGATAGGTCTCACATTGAGTTTCACAATGTGTTTTTGTGCCCAAGGAGCCCCTCAAGACAAGGCGTGGCCTAATGTACCATGCTGGTTTCTCCTACACTGAACGTTGCACAGTATGGGAACCACAAGTTTTCTGGCAATGGGGAAGATGGAGTTCTAATTTCTGCAACACTTTCACTCCTGGACTGTGATTGGATTTAAGGTCTAGGTTCTGAAGCCTGAAAACTGAGGTTGGGAAGAGATGAAGCCCTAAGGCCATGGTGTGTCTGATGTGCTCAGTGTTCGGCCAGCTGTTGAGTGTGGGTGGGGAGGTGCAGGCTCAGGCTGTGGCAGACAGGGAATTAGTGCCCAGGCTAGACTGCATCATTAGGGTGCGGTCGAGTTCGTGCAGGATAGTACTCATTTGTGGTTACTGGGTAGCCCCAGAGGGCAACGTTTTTCTTCTGGAGGGAAGACACAGTGCCACATAGTGTCTCCAGAATTCCCAAACTGGAAGGCTTGTGGGCCAGGAGTGTGGGGAAAAAATTCTGAGAACACAAGCCAGACTTAGATTTCGGGGTGAGGGGACGGCAGGCACCTTCTGCAGAGATGATTCGAGATCCCGTATACCTGAAGACAGAGCTAGGATCAGACGTTTTCTTAGGTCGGAGTTTCTGTCCATTACGGCCCATTCATGAAGGGGAGGGTGTCACGAGGACATGGAGGTTTTCCCACTATGGGAATTGTGAGATGCTCCAAACAACAATGATTCCTTCTGTGGGACAGTCGAGACATGTTGGATGGCTCCAGGACATCCCATAAGGAAGTTATCCAGAGCAGGGTTCTAAGGATGGATGACTGGGCAGCCTGCCTCCCATTCCAGGTGTCTCATAGAGCCAAGGCAAGTTCGATCTGCTGGATCTAGGGGAGCAACCGAGGCGGGTGTTTTGAAATGGGTGAGTTGAGGATGGGTCATAATGTGCATTTGTGTCCATGTAGACCTTGGAATGGGGTGCTTGATCCGGGGCCTTGAGGGATGTTCATAACCGGAGGTTTTGACGGAGCTCTAAAGACTATGTTTCCTATGTAGAGAAGAGAATTGTTTTGATGAGTGCCTAAGGAATCTCCCATATGCTGGTATTGGAAACCAGGCTTCTGAGGAGAGATGACTTGAATCAAAATCAATGGATCTGATTAGGGCCTCAGTGCCCGTCCAGTTCAATCTTATTCTATGGGGATATCTGTCTCTGGGTCTGAGTGGAGGTGGTTTCCTAACTTGTGAAAGATCATCCCTGTGTGTCCTGGGCAGCCAACACAATTCCGATGGCCTGGGGGTGTTTGGAGGATTCTCCTAATCTATAGGCTTGTGGCCAATGGAAATGGCAGAATTCCCCTGGAGAGGGAAGCCACAGTATTGAGGTGTGGCTCCAGGGGCCCCAGCTTGGATGGTGTGTGGGCCAGGACTGTGGGGACAGAAGTCTGAAAACACAAACTCAGCTTAGGTTTGGGGATGTATGTATGAAGGCTCGATCTACAGACCATGAGAATTTTCCGGGCTATGAACAAAGGGCGAGTATGTGGCGCTTGCTCAGGGTTTTGTCTCTGGATTTTGTGTCAATGGTGGCCGTGGAATGTCGGGGTGTCCTCAAGGGCCATGGACAATTTTTTCTCTGGTCATTTGGCCTGATCCCAAGTGGTTGGGATCATTCTGTGGATGGGAAGAGTCCTTTCTGTATTTTTTTTTTTTTACCTCAGGTGTCCCACCAAAGAGGGATTCCAGATTAGAGCCCTGAGTAGGGGTGACTAGACATCTCGAACTCTGGTTGAGATTGGGGGACTAGTGGCTTGGCAAGCCCCATATGTGTGCTGTTGTTCCAGTCACTAATAGGCTTTACATGAGGATAGGGCTCACGCTGAGGGTCACAATGTGTGTTTGTGCAAATTGTGGCCCTCAGGGATAGGTGGGGCCTCATAGTCCATGCTGCTTTCTCCTACAATGAACATTGGACAACATGCCAACCACTAGGTTTCTTGCCAAGGCGAAGGAGAATTTCTGATTCTTGCATCACGTTCACTCCTGAGCAGTGAGTGGAGATAAGTTCTAGGTTCTGAAGGTGAAAACTGAGGTTGGGTAGAGATGATGGCCTAAAGCCATTGTGGGTGTGATATGCTCTGTGTATGGCCAGCTGTCTGGGTGTTGGACTGGAGGTCTGCCCTCAGGCTGTGTCAGACAGGGCTTTAGTGCACAGGCTAGACTGTATAATTGGGGTATGGTCGAGTGGCATGCAGGTTGTTACTCATTTGGCGTTTCTGGTTAGCCCTATAGGGCAACATTTTTCTTCTGGAGGGCAGGCAGAGTGCTGCATTGTGTCTCCAGAATTGCCAAACTGGAGGGGTGTGGCCAGGATTGTGAGGAAGGAAGACTGAAAACACAAGCTAGCACGAGTTTTGGGGCCAAGAGCATGGCAGGCCCACTCTGCAGAGGCTGAATCGAGATCTCGTGCAGGTGAGGTCAGGGCGAGTATCAGATGTTGCCTCAAGCTGGAGTTTGTGTCCATGACGGCCCCTTCCTGAAGGGGGTGGGGGCGTCATGAGGCCAGGGATTTTTCCCTACGCTGGGAGTTGTGAGCTGCTCCAAACTTCAAAGTTTCCTTCTTCAGGACAGTCAAGAATTTTTTTTTTAAAGATTTTATTTATTTATTTGACAGAGAGAGATCACAAGTAGGCAGAGAGGCAGGCAGAGAGAGAGAGAGGAGGAAGCAGGCTCCCTGCTGAGCAGAGAGCCCGATGCGGGACTCGATCCCAGGACCCTGAGATCATGACCTGAGCCGAAGGCATCGGCTTAACCACTGAGCCACCCAGGCGCCCAGGACAGTCGAGTATTATTGGATGGTTCCAGGATGCCCCATACAGAAAGACTCGAGAGCAGGGCCCTAAGCATGGATGCCGAGACACGCCAACTCACCTTCCCATTGCCTGGTCGAGACAAGGCACGCTTAATCTGCGGGCTCTTGGGTGAGCTACCCAGAAGGCTGAGTTTAAATGGACTCTCCTGAGGATAAGTCATAATGTGGGTTGGTGGCCATGGAGACCTTGAAATGTGGCAGTAGCTAAGGGACTCTGCAGGATTCTCCAACCCGAAGGGCTTGACACAACTCCAACAAGGAAGCTTCCCATGTGGAGATGAGAGGTCTTCTGTCTGGTGCCTCAGGAAAGCCCCGTATGCTGGTCTTCAAACCCAGGCCTCTGAGGAGTGATACCTGGACACCAAAGCAAGAGTTCATAATAGGGCCTAGGGGCCTGTCTGGTTCAATCTTCTGTCTCTGCGGATATCTGTCTGTGTGTCTGCATGGAGGTATTAGTTGCTCAGCTTGTGTCATAATGCCCCTATTTGTCCAGTGCGGCTTGCGGTAGTGGGATGTCCTTGGGGACCTTGAGGTTTCTACTATTTTGTAGAGTTGTGGCCAATGGAATGGGCAGTTTCTTAGGAGAGAGCAGGCACAGTTCTGTGGTGTGGCTCCAGAGACCCCAGCCTGGAGGCTGTGTGGGCCATGGCTGTGCAGACAGACATCCAAAAACCCTAACTCAGCTCAGGTTTGGGGCCGAGGTTACGGCAGGCCTGATCTACAGTCCATGAGGGGAGCTCCTCTGGATATGAAAGAAGGGTGAGAGGGAGGCAGTCGCTCAGGCTTTTGTCTCTGGATGTTTTGTCCACAATGGCCGTTTAATGTAGGAGTTGCCTCATGGATCGTAGAAGTCTCCCTCTCTGGTAGTTTGTCCAGCCCCCAAGAGTTTGGGGTCATTCTGTGGGAAGGGAAGTGTCCTGTTTTCTGCTTCATGTGTCCCCCCAGTAGAGGGATTCTAGAGCATAGCAGTGGGTACTGACAACTGGAATACTTGCCATCTTGTTAAGCCTGGGGGCCTATGGATATGACAAGCCCCATATGCAGGATCTTGGTCCAGCCACTGAGAGGCGTTACTTTAATACGGGACTCACGCTTCGTGTCACAATGCATGTCTGTGCCCTAGGCGGCCCTCAAGCACTGGCGTGGCCTTTCGGACAATGCAGGTTTTCCCACATTGAACGTTGGACAACATGGCAACCACAAGGTTTCTGGCCATGGGGAAGGAGGAATTCTAATTTCTGCATCACGTTCACCCCTGGGCAGTGATTGGAGATAAGGTCTAGGTTCTGAAGCCTGAAAACCGAGGTTGGGAAGAGATGACGACCTACAGCCATAGCAGGTCCTATGTGTCCAGGTTGGGGCCAGATGTCTGGGTGTCGTTTGGGATGTCTTGTCTCAGGCTGTGCCAGACAGGGCATTAGTATACAGGGTGGGCTGTATAATTGCTTTACAATCGAGTGGCATGCATTAGAAAATCATTTGGGATTTCTTATTAGCAGCATAGGGCAAAGTTTTTCTTCTGGAGGGCAGGCAGAGTGCTGCATTGTGGCTTCGGAATTCCCAAACTGGAGGGCTTGTGGGCCAGGAGAGTGAGGACAGAAGTCTGAGAACGCAAGCTAGGCTTAGGTTTCAGGGCAAGGACATGGCAGGTACACTCTGCAGAGCTGAATTGAGATCTCATGCGTCTGAAGTCAGGTCGAGGTTCAGACTTTGGCTCAGGTTTGAGTTTCTGTCCATGTTGGCCCCTTCAGGAAGGGGGGGCATTATGAGGCCATGGGGGTTTTCCCACTTTTGGAGTTGTGAGATGCTCCAAACCGCAAGGATTCCTTCTGTGGGACAATTAAGATTTGTTGGATGGCTCCAGGACGTCTTATAAGGTATTTTTCCAGAACAGGGTTCTAAGTATGGATGCCTGGGCAGCCAGCCTCACATTCCAATTGTCTCCTAGCAACAAGAAACGTTTGATCTGCTGGCTTGGGGTAGCAACAGAGGGGACTGAGTTGAAATGGACTTTCCTGAGGATGGTCTTAATGTTGGTTTGAGTCCATGGAGACCTTGGTATGGGGCAGTGGCACCAGGGCCCTGAAGGATTCTCCTAACCAGAGGTTATGACAAAGCTCCAATGAGCAAGTTTCCATGGGGAGACGAGATTTGTTCTTATTGGTGCCTCAGGAAACCACCATATGCTGGTATTGGAAACGAGGCCTCTGAGGAGAGATGCCTGGAAACCAAAGCAATGGATCTGATTAGGGCCTAGGGGCCTTTCCGGTTCAATATTCTTCTCTGGGGACATCTGTTGTCTGAGTGGAGGTAGTTGCTCAGCTGGTTTGAGATCACCCCTGTTTGTCCTGGGCGGCCTACACTATTGGGATGGCCTCGGTGACTTTGGAGGTTTTTCCTAATTTGCATGGTTGTGGCCAATGGAATGGGAAGAATTCCCTTGAAAGGGAAGCACAGTCCTGATGTGTGGCTCCAGGGACCCAAGCGTGGAGCGTGTGTGGTTCCAGGGCTATTTGGACTAAAGTCTGAAAACACAAACTCCACTTAGGTTGTGGGATGTAGGTATGGCCGGCCCGATATATAGACCGTGAGGAGACCTCTTCGGGATATGAACAAAGGGCGAATGTGAGGTGCTTGCTCATGCTTTTTTTTTTTTTTTCTGGAAATGTGTCACCGATTGCCATGGAATGTCAGGGTGTCCTCATGGGCCATCGATGAGGCTCCCTTTTTGGGGATTTGACCCGATCCTAAAAGTTTGGGTCATTCTGTGGGAATGGAGGAGGCCTTTCTGTTTTTTTTGTTTACTTTTTTTTTTTTTTTTTTTTTTTTTTTTTTTTTTTTTTTTTTTTTTTTTACCTCAGGTGGACCACCAAAAGAGGGATTCTAGAGCAGAGTCGTGGGTGGGGGCAACTGGACAACCAGACCTCTGGTTAACATTGGGACCTAAGAACATGGCAAGCCCCATATGTGGGCTCTTGGTCCAGACACTGAGAGGCCTTTTTTGAGGATAGGTCTCACACTGAGTTTCACAATGTGTTTTTGTGCCCAAGGATCCCCTCAAGTCAGGGCGTGGCCTAAAGTACCATGCTGGTTTCTCCTACACTGAACGTTGCACAGTATGGGAACCACAAGTTTTCTGGCCATGGGGAAGATGGAGTTCTAATTTCTGCAACACTTTCACTCCTGGACTGTGATTGGATTTAAGGCCTAGGTTCTGAAGCCTGAAAACTGAGGTTGGGAAGAGATGAAGCCCTAAGGCCATGGTGTGTCTGATGTGCTCAGTGTTCGGCCAGCTGTTGAGTGTGGGTTGGGAGGTGCAGGCTCAGGCTGTGGCAGACAGGGAATAAGTGCCCAGGCTAGACTGTATCATTGGGGTGCAGTCGAGTTCGTGCAGGATGGTACTCATTTGTGGTTACTGGGTAGCCCCAGAGGGCAACGTTTTTCTTCTGGAGGGAAGACACAGTGCCACATAGTGATTCCAGCATTCCCAAACTGGAAGGCTTGTGGGCCAGGAGTGTGAGGAAAAAATTCTGAGAACACAAGCCAGACTTAGATTTCGGGGTGAAGGGAAGGCAGGCACCCTCTGCAGAGATGATTCGAGATCCCGTATACCTGAAGACAGAGCTAGGATCATACGTTGGCTTAGGTCGGAGTTTCTGTCCATGACGGCCCCTTCATGAAGGGGAGGGTGTCACGAGGACATGGAGGTTTTCCGACGATGGGAATTGGGAAATGCTCCAAACCACAATGATTTTTTCTGTGGGACAGTCGAGACCTGTTGGATGGCTCCAGGACATCCCATAAGGAAGTTATCCAGAGCAGGGTTCTAAGGATGGATGCCTGGGCAGCCTGCCTCCCATTCCAGGTGTCTCATAGAGCCAAGGCAAGTTCGATCTGCTGGATCTAGGGGAGCACCCGAGGCGGGTGTGTTGAAATGGGTGAGTTGAGGATGGGTCATAATGTGCATTTGTGTCCATGTAGACCTTGGAATGGGGTGCTTGATCCGGGGTCTTGAGGGATGTTCATAACCGGAGGTTTTGATGGAGCTCTAAAGAGTATGTTTCCTATGTAGAGAAGAGAATTGTTTTGATGAGTGCCTAAGGAATCTCCCATATGCTGGTATTGGAAACCAGGCCTCTGAGGAGAGATGACTGGAAACAAAAGCAATGGATCTGATTAGGGCCTAAGTGCCCTTCCAGTTCAATCTTATTCTATGGAGATATCTGTCTCTGGGTCTGAGTGGAGTTGGTTTCCTAACTTGTGAAAGATCATCCCTGTTTGTCCTGGGCAGCCAACACAATTCAGATGGCCTCGGGGAGTTTGGAGGATTCTCCTAATCTATAGGGTTGTGGCCAATGGAAATGGCAGAATTCCCCTGGAGAGGGAAGCCACAGTCCTAAGGTGTGGTTCCAGGGGCCCCAGCTTGGATGTTGTGTGGGCCAGGACTGTGGGGACAGAAGTCTGAAAACACAAACTCAGCTTAGGTTTGGGGATGTATGTATGAAGGCTCGATCTACAGACCGTGAGAATTTTCCGGGCTATGAACAAAGGGTGTGTATGTGGCGCTTGCTCAGGTTTTGTCTCTGGATTTTGTGTTAATGGTGGCCGTGGAATGTCGGGGTGTCCTCAAGGGCCATGGACAATTCTTTCTCTGGTGATTTGGCCTGATCCCAAGTGGTTGGGATCATTCTGTGAATGGGAAGAGTCCTTTCTGTAATTTTTTTTTTTTTTTTTACCTCAGGTGTCCCACCAAAGAGGGATTCCCGAGTAGAGCCCTGAGTAGGGGTGACTAGACATCTCGAACTCTGGTTGAGATTGGGGGACTAGGGGCTTGGCAAGCCCCATATCTGGGCTGTTGTTCCAGTCACTAAGAGGCTTTACATGAGGATAGGGCTCACGCTGAGGGTCACAATGTGTGTTTGTGCACATTGTGGTCCTCAGGGATAGGTGGGGCCTCATAGTCCATGCTGCTTTCTCCTACAATGAACATTGGACAACATGCCAACCACTAGGTTTCTTGCCAAGGCGAAGGAGAATTTCTGATTCTTGCATCACGTTCACTCCTGAGCAGTGAGTGGAGATAAGGTCTAGGTTCTGAAGGTGAAAATTGAGGTTGGGTAGAGATGATGGCCTAAAGCCATTGTGGGTTTGATATGCTCAAGTGTACGGCCAACTCTCTGGGTGTTGGACTGGAGGTCTGCCCTCAGGCTGTGTCAGACCGGGCTTTAGTGCACAGGCTAGACTGTATAATTGGGGTATGGTCGAGTGGCATGCAGGTTGTTACTCATTTGGCGTTTCTGGTTAGCCCTATAGGGCAACATTTTTCTTCTGGAGGCCAGGCAGAGTGCTGCATTGTGTCTCCAGAATTTCCAAATTGGAGGGGTTGGCCAGGATTCTGAGGACGGAAGTCTGAGAACACAAGTTAGGCTTAGGTTTCAGGGCGAGGGCCCAGCAGGCACACTCTCAGGTGCTGAATCGAGATCTCATGCTTCTGAATTCAGGGCGAGGATCAGACTTTGGCTTAGGATGGAGTTTCTGTCCGTGATGGCCCATTTATGAAGGTGTGGGGCATCATGAGGAAATGGAGGTTTTCTCACAGTGTTATTGTGTGATGCTTCAAACCACAAGGATTCATTCTGCGAGACAGTCAAGACAGGTTGGTTGGATTCAAGACGTCCCATAAAGAAGTTCTCCAGAGCAGGGTTCTAAGGATGGATGCCTGGGAAGCCCGCCTCCCATTCCAACTGTCTCTTAGTGACCAGGAAGTTTTGATCTGCTGGCTCTGGGTGAGCAGCCGAGGGGGCTGATTTGAAATGGACTCTCCTGAGAATGGATCATAATGTAAGTTCGTGTCCTTGGAGACCTTGGGATTGGGCCATGGTGCCAGCGCCCTGAAGGATCCTCCTAACCTGAGGTATTGACACAGCTCCAAAGAGCAAGTTTCCCATGTGGAGATGAGATCTGTTCTGATTGTTTCCTTAGGAAACCCCCATATTCTGATATTGGAAACCAGGCCTCTGAGGAGAGATACCTAGAAACCAAAGCAATGCATCAGAAGTTGGCTCAGGTTGGAGTTTCTGTCCATGATGGCCCCTTTATAAAGGGGAGCATCTCATGAGGCCATGTAGGTTTTCCCACGATAGGAGTTGTGAGATGCTCCAATCTGCAAGGATTCCTTCTGTGGGACAGTCAAGACCTGTTGGAAGGCTCCAGGACATCCCATATGGAACGGCGCCAGAGCAGGATTCCAAGGATGGATGCCTAGAGAGTCTGCTTTGCATTCCAGTTGTCTCCTAGCGACAAGGCAGGTTTGATATTCTGCCTCTGGGGGAGTAATCGACGGGGCTGAGTTGAAATGTACTCTCCTGCCGAATGGTCATAATGCGGGTATGTGTCCATGGAGACCTTGGAATAGGACGGTTGCTCCGGCTACCTGAAGGTTTCTCCTAACTGGAGGCTTTTACAGAGCTCCAAAGGATAAGTTTCCCATGTGAAGACAAGATTTGTTCTGATTGGTATCTCTGGAATCCCCCATATGCTGGTATTGGAAAACAAGCCTCTGAGGAGAGATGCTTAGAAAAAAAAGCAATGGAACCAATTACATTCTAGGGGCCAGTCCAGTTTAATCTTCTTCTCTTGGGTTATCTGTCTACGGGTGAGTTGACGTCGTTGCTCAGCTTGTGAGAGATCGCCCCTCTTTGTCCTGGGTGGCCTACACTATTGGAATGGCCTCTGGGACTTTGGAGGTTTCTCCTTATCTGTAGGGTTGTGGCCAATGGAATGGGAAGAATTTCCTTGGAGAGGGCAGGCACAGTCCTGAGGTGCGGCTCCAGGGGCCTCAGTCTGGAGGGTGTGTGGGACAGGGATGTCAGGATAGAAGTCTGAAAACACAAACTCGGCTTAGGTTTGGGGACGTAGGTATGGCAGGCCCAATCTACAGACTATGAGGAGAATTTTTTGGGCTATGACCTAAGGGTGAGTGTGAACGCTTGCTGAAGCTTATGTCTCTGGATTTTGTGTCAATAGTGGCCGTGGAATGTCGGGCTGGCCTCATGGGCCATGGACGAGTCTTTCTCTCTGGACCCCAATCACTTGGGATGGCCCAATCCCAAGTGATTGGGGTCATTCTGTGAGTGGGAGGAGTCCTTTCTGTGTTTATTTACCTCAAATGTCCCACCAAAGAGGGATTCCAGAGCAGAGCCCTGAGTAGGGGTGACTAGATGTCTCTACCTCTGGTTAAGATTGGGTGACTTGGGGCATGGCAGGCCCCATATGCGGGCTCATGGTCCAGCCACTGAGAGGCTTTACTTGAGGACAGGGCTCAAACTGAGGGTCCCAATGTGTGTTTGAGCCCACCACAGCTCTTAAGCATAGGCAGGGCCTCAGGGACCCTACACTACCCTCAGGGGCCCTACTACTGCCCCTGTAGGCCCTACAGGGGTCCTACACTGAACGTTGGACAAGATGCCAACCACAAGATTCTGGCGAGAGGGAAGGAGGAGTTCTGATTTCTGCATCACGTTCACCCATGGGAAGTGAGTAGAGATAAGGTCTAGGATTCTGTAGCCTGAAAACCGAAGTTGGAAAGAGATGGCGACCTAAGGCCATGGCGGTTCAGATGTTCTCAGTGTACTGCAAGCTGTCTGGGTGTCGGTTGGGAATTCAGGCCTCAGGTTCTGTCAGACAGGGCATTAGTGCACAGGCTAGACTATATAATTGGTGTACAGTTGAGTGACGTGCAGGTTTATCCTCATTTGAGGTTTCTGGGTAGACCCATAGGGCAATATTTTTCTTCTAGAGGGCAGGCAGAGTGCAGCACTGTGTCATCGGAAATCCCAAAATAGAGGGCGTGTGGTCCAGGAGAGTGAGGACGGAAGTCGGAGAACCCTAGCTACGATTAGGTTTTGGGATGAGGGCACAGCAGGTACACTCTGAAGAGCTGAATCAAGATCTCGTGCATCTGAAGTCAAGGCGAAGATCAGCTGTTGGCTCAGGTTGGAGTTTCTTTCCATGATCTGCCTTCATGAAGATTGGGGGCATCATGTGACCTTGGAAGCTTTCCATGATATGAGTTGTTAGGTGGTCCATGCACAAGGACTCCTGTGGGACAGTCGAGACCTGTTGGATGGCTCAAGGATGTCCCATAAGGAACGACGCAAGAGCAGGGTTCTAAGGATGGATGCCTGAAGAGCCCAACTCGCATTTCAATTGTCTCCTAGCGACAAGGCAGGTTCAATCTGCTGGCTCTGGAGTAGCAACCGAGGGGGTTTAGTTGAAATGGACTCTCCTGAGGATGGGTCATAATTTGGGATTGTGTCCATGGAGATATTCAAATGGGGCAGTGGCTCCAGTGACCTGAAGTTTTCTCCTAACTGGAGGTTATGACACAGCTCCATAGAGCAAGATTCCCATGTGGAGACGAGATTTTTTCTGATAGGTAGCTCTGGAAACCCCCTTATGCTGGTATTGGAATCCAGGCCTCTGAGGAGAGATGCCTGAAAACAAAAGCAATGGATCCAATTAGGGCCTAGGTGCCTGTCTTGTTCAATATTCTTTTCTATGGATATCTGTCTAAGGTTCTGATTGGAGGTAGTGGCTCAGCTTGTGCCAGAGGGTCCCTGTATGTCCAGGACATCCTACACTATTGGGATGGCCTCAGAGATTTTGGATGATTCTCCTAATCTGTCAGATTGTGCCAAATGAATGAGCAGAATTCCCTTGGAGAGGGCAGGCACAGTCCTGAGGTGTGGCTCCATGGGGCCCAGCCTTTAGAATGTGTGGGTGAGGACAATGGAGACAGAAGTCTGAAAACACAAACTCGGCTTAGGTTTGGGGACATAGGTATGGCAGGCCCGATCTACAGACCTTGAGAATTTTGGGGGCTCTGAACAAAGGGCAAGTGTGTGGCGCTTTTTCAGGTTTTTGTCTCCGGATTTTGTGTCAATGGTGGCCGTGGAATGTCAGGCTGGCCTCATCGACCATGGACGAGTATTTCTCTCTGTGGATTTGGCCAGATTCCAAGTGTTTGGGGTCATTCTTTGGATGGTAGGAGTCCTTACTTTTTTTTTTCTTTATCTTGGGTTTTTTTTTTTTTTTCCTTATGTGTCCCACCAAAGAGGTATTCCAGAAAAGAGCTCTGAATAAGGTTGACTAGACTTCTCAAGCTCTGGCTAGGATTGGGGGAGTAGGGGCATGGCAAGTCCCATATGCAGGCTCTTGGTCCAGCCACGGAGAGGCTTTACTTGAGGCCAGGGTTCATGCTTAGGGTCCTAATGTGTGTTTGTGCCCATCGCAGCCCTTAAGCATGTCTGAGGCCTCATTTGCCATGCTGGGTTCTCATATACTGAACGTTGGACAACATGCCAACCACAAGATTTCTGGTCATGGGGAAGGTGAAGTTCTGATTTCTGCATCACGTACATCACTTAGTTGTGAGTGGAGATAATGTCTAGGTTCTGAAGCCTGAAGACCAAGGTTGGGAAGAGATGATGAACTAAGGCCATGGCATGTTTGATGTGTTCAGTGTGAGGCCAGGTGTCTGGGTGTCGGTCACGATGTCTGGGGTCAGGCTGTGTCAGACAGGGCATTAGTGCCCAGGCTAGACTGTATAATTGGGGTACAGTCTAGAGAATTGCAGGTTGATCCTCATTTGATGTTTCTGGGTAGACCCCTAGGGCAAAGTCTCTCTTCTGGAGGGCAGGCAGAGTGCTGCATTTTGTCTCCAGAATTCCCAAAGTGGAAGGCTTGTGGGCCAGGAGTGTGAGGATGGAAGTCTGAGAACGCGAGCTGGCTTAGGTTTTGGGGCGAGGGCAAGGCAGGCACACTCTGCAGAGCTGAATTGAAATCTCATGCATCTGAGGTCAGGGCGAGGATCAGACGGGAGTTTCTGTCCATGATGTCCTCTACCTGAAGGTGGAGGCATCACGAGGCCATGGAGGTTTTCCCACGGTGCGAGTGTGTTATGCTGCAAACCACAAGGATTCCTTCTGCAGGACAGTTGAGACCTGTTGAATGGATCAAGGACACCCCATTAGGAATTTCTCCAGAGCAGAGTTCTAACATGGATACCTGGGCAACGAACTCACATTCCAATTGTCTCCTAGTGACAAAGCAGGTTTGATCTGCTGGCACTGGGTGAGCAACCGCTAGGTTTGTGTTGAAATGGACTCTCCTGAGGATGGGTCATAATGTGGGATTGTGTCCATTGAGACATTGGAATGGGGCGGTGGCTCCAGTGACGTGAAATTTTCTCCTAACTGGAGGTTTTGACACAGTTCCATATAGCATGATTCCCATGTGGCATGCGATTTGTTCTGATTGGTAGCTCCAGAAACCCCCATGGGCTGGTATTGGAATCCAGGCCTCTGAGGAGAGATACATGAAAACAAAAGCAATGAATTCGTTTAGGGCCTAGGTGCCTGTCCTCTTAAATCTTCTTTTCTATGGATATCTATCTACAGGTCTGATTGGAGGTAGTGGCTCAGCTTGTGGCAGATGGTCCCTGTTTGTCCCGGACATCCTACAATATTGGGGTGGCCTCGGGGACTTCGGATGTTTCTCCTAATCTGTCAGGTTGTGCCAAAGGAATGAGCAGAATTCCCATGGAGAGGGCAGGCACAGTCCTGAGGTGTGGCTCCATGGGGCCAAGCCTTGAGGGTGTGTGGGCCAGGACAATGGAGACAGAAGTCTGAAAACACAAACTTGGCTTAGGTTTGGGGACATAGGTATGGCAGGCCCGATCTACAGACCGTGAGAATTTTTCAGGCTTTGAACAAAGGGCGAGTGTGTGGCGCTTTTTCAGGCTTTTGTCTCCGGATTTTGTGTCAATGGTGGCCGTGGAATGTCAGGATGGCCTCATCAGCCATGGACGAGTATTTCTCTCTGTGAATTTGGCCCAATTCCAAGTGTTTGCGGTCATTCTTTGGACGGTAGGAGTCTTTTCTCTATTTTTTTTTTTAACCTCATGTGTCCCACCAAGGAGGGATTCTAGAGAAGAGATCTGAGTAGGGGTGACTAGACTTCTCAAGCACTGGTTAAGGTTTGGGGAGTAGGGGCATGGTAATCTCCATATGTGGGCTCTTGGTCCAGCCCCAGAGAGGCTTTACTTGAGGCCAGGGTTCATGCTTAGGGTCCTAATGTGTGTTTGTGCCCATCGCAGCCCTCAAGCATGTCTGAGGCCTCATGGGCCATGCTGGTTTCTCCTACACTGCACGTTGGACAACATGCCAACCACAGGGTTTCTGGTCATGGGGAAGGAGGAGTTCTGATTTCTGCATCACGTACACGGCATGGCAGTGAGTAGAGATAAGGTCTAGATTCTGAAGCCTGAAAACCGAGGTTGGTAAGAGATGACGACCTAAGGCCATGGTGGGTCCGATGCACTTAGTGTGCGGCCAGATGTCTGTGTCCATCATGAGGTCTGGGCTCAGGCTGTGTCAGGCAGGGCATTAGTCCCCAGGCTAGACTGTATAATTGGGGTACAGTCGAGTGATGTGAAGGTTGGTCCTCATTTGGGGTTTCTGGTTGGCCCCATAGGGCAAAGATTTTCTTCTGGAGGGCAGGCAGAGTGCTGCATTCTGGCTCCAGAATTGCCAACTTCAGGGCTTGTGGGCCAGGTGTTTTTGGACAGAAGTCTGAGAACACAAGTTCAGCTTAGAATTCGCAGCGGTGACATGGCAGGCATACTCTACAGACCTGAAATGAGATCTCGTGCATCTGAAGTCAGGGCGAGGATCAGATGTTGGCTTAGGTTGGAGTTTCTGTACATGATGTCCCCTTCATGAAGGTGGGGGGGCATCAGGAAACCATGGAAGATTTCCAACTTTGTGAGTGTGTGATGCTCCAAACCACAAGAATTCCGTCAGCGGGACAGTCACGACCTTTTGGATGGATCAAGGACGTCCCATAAGTAATGCTCCAAAGCACAGTTCTAATGATGGATGCCTGGGCAGTCCAACTTGCATTCCAGTTGTGTCCTAGTGAAAAGGAGGATTCGATCTGCTGTCACTGGGGGAACAACCGAGGGGGCTGAAATGAAATGGACTCTCATGAGGATCAGTCATGATGTGGATTTGTGTCCATGGATCCCTTGGAATGGGGCAGTGGCTCTGTTGCCCTGAAGAATTCTCCTAACCTGAGGTTTTGATGCAGCTCCAAAGAGCAAGTTTCCCATGTAGAGACGAGATTTGTTCTGAAACCCCCACAACCTGGTATTGGAAACCAAGCATCTGGGGAACAATGCCTGGAATCCAAAGCAATGGATCTGATTACGGTCTAGGGGCCTGTCTTTTTCAATATTCTCCTCTGAGTGTCTCTGTCTAAGATTCAGAATGGAGGTCACTGCTCAGCTTGTGTCAGATCACCCATGTTTGTTGGGGGAGGCCAACACTATTGGGCTGGTCTTGGGAATTGGAGGTTTCTCCTAATCTGTAAGGTTGTGGCAAATGAAACGGGCAGAGTTCCCTTGGAGAGCACTGGCACAGTCCTTAGGTGTGACACCACCTTTCTGGGTGTCATCCAGGAGGTCCAGGCTCAGGCTGTGTCAGACAGGGCATTAGTGCCAAGCTTAGACTGTATAATTGGAGTAAAGTTGAGTGGCATGCAGGTTGATCCTCATTTGGCGTTTCTGGGTAGCCCCAGGGGCAACGTTTTTCTTCTGGAGGGAAGGAAGAGTGCTGCATTGTGGCGACGGAATTCTCACACTGGAGGGCTTGTGGGCCAGAATTGTGAGGAAGGAAGTGAGAGAACACAAGCTAGGCTTAGGTTTTGGGTCAAGATCATGGCAGGCACACTCTGTAGAGCTAAATCTAAATCTCATGCATCTGAAGTCAGGGCGAGGATCAGACGTAGGCTCAGGTTGAAGTTTCTGTTCAGGATGGCCCCTTCATGATGGTGGGGGGCATCATGGGGCTATGGAGACTTTCCCATGATTGGCATTGTAAGTTGCTCCAATCGGCAAGGATTCCTTCTACGGGACAGTCGAGACCGGTCAGATTGCTCCAGGACGTCCCATGCGGAACCACGGCAGTGCAGGGTTCTAAGGATGGATTCCTGGAGTGCCCGCCTCACATTCCTATTGTCTCCTAGTGACAAGGCAGGTTCGATCTGCTTCTTTTGGGGAGCAACCAAAGGGGATGTGTTGAAATGGACTCGCCTGCGGATGGGTCATAATGCGGGTTTGTGTCCATGGAGACCTTGGAATGGGGTGTTGGCTGCTGGGACCTGAAGGTTTCCCTTAACTGGAGGTTGTGACACAGCTCCAAAATGCATGTTTCCCATGTGGAAATGAGATTTGTTCAGACTGGTACCTTTTGAAGAACACATATGCTGGTATTGGAAACAAGGCCTCTGAGGAGAGATGCCTGGAATCAAAAGCAATGGATCTGATTAGGGCCTAGGTGCCTGTCCGGTTCAATCTTCTTCTCTGGGGTTATCTGTCTATGGATCTGAGTTGAGGTAGTTGCTCATCTTGGGACAGATCACCCTGTTTGCCCTGAGTGGCCAAACTATTGGGATGGCCTCAGGGACGTTGGAGTGTTCTCCTAATCTTTAGGGTTGTGGCCAATGGAATGGGCAGAATTTGCTTGGAGAAGGCAGGCACAGTCCTGAGGCATGGCTCCAGGGGCCCCAGCCTGGAGGGTGTGTGGGCCAGGACAGTGGGGACAGAAACCTGAAAACCCAAACTCAGCTTAGATTTGGGGACGTAGGTATGACATGCCTGATCTATAGACCGTGAGAAGAATTTATCAGGCTATGAACAAAGGGCAAGTGTGAGGCATATCTCCAGGCTTTTGTCTCTAGATTTTGTGTCAATGGTGGCCATGGAATGACGGGATGGCCTCTTTGGCCATGGATGATTCTTTCTATTTTAAGATTTGGTCAGATCCCAAGTTTTGGGGCTCATTCAGGGGATGGAGGAGACCCTTCAATATTTTTTTTTCCTCAGGGGTTCCAGGGCAGAGACCTGAATAGGGGTGATTAGAACTCTCAACCTCTCATTAATATTGGGGGACTAGGGATGGCAATGCGGGTCTTGGTCAAGACCCTGAGAGGCTTTACTTGAGGACAGGGCTCACACTGAGGGTCCCAATGTGTTTGTGCCCATTGCGGTTCTCAAGCATGGGCGGGGACTCATGGGCTACACTGGATTCTCCTACACTGAACGTTGGAAAACATGCCAACCACAAGGTTTCTTGCCTTGAGGAAGAAGGAGTTTTATTTCTGCATCACGTTCACCCCTGGGTAGTGAGTATATATAAGGTCTAGGTTCTGAAGCCTGAAAACCAAGGTTGAAAAGAGATGATGACCTAAAGCCATGGCGGGTCTGATGTGCTCAGTGTACAGCCAGCTGTCTGGGTGTCGGTTGAAAATTCAGACCTCAGGCTGTGCAAGACAGGGCATTAACGCCGAAGCAAAACTGTATAATTGGGGTAGAGTCAAGTGGCATGCAGGTTGATCCTCATTTGGTGTTTCTGGTTAGCCCCATAGGACAACGTTTCTCTTCTGGAGGGCAGTCAGAGTGCTGCATTGTGTCTCTCCAGAATTCCCTAACTGGAGGGCTGGTGGGCTCGGAGTGTGAGGACGAAGTCTGAGAACAATAGCTAGGTTTTGCTTCGGGGCAGGGTTTCGGCAGGCACACTCTGCAGAGTTGAATCAAGATTTCGTGCATCTGAAGTCAGGGCGAGGATTAGACGTTGGCTCAGGTTGGAGTTTCTGTCCAAGATGGCTCTTTCATGAAGGGGACAGTGCACCACGAGGCCACAGAGCTTTTCCCATGATGGGAGTTGTGAGGTGCTCCAAAGCGCAAGGATTCCTTCTGCAGGACAGCTGTGACATGTTGGATGGCTCCAGGACGTCCCATATGGAATTACTTCAGAGTAGTTTTCTACAGATGGATGCCTAGCCAGTCTGCCTCACATTCCAATTGTCTCCTAGTGACAAGATAGGTTCGATCTGCTGGCACTAGGGGAGCACCCAAGGGCACTGAGTTGAAATAGACTCTCCTGCAGATGGGTCCTAATGTGGGATTGTGTCCATGGAGACCTTGGAATGAGGTGGTGGCACCGGGGCCCTGAAGGATTTTCCTAGCCGGAGGTTTTGACACAGCTTGAAAGAGCACGTTTCCATGTGGAGAAGACATTTGTTCTGACTGATGCCTCAGGAAACCCCCATATGGTGGTATTGAAAACCAGGCCTCTGAGGTTCTGACATAGCTCCTCGAGCAAGTTTCCAATGTGCAGACAAGACTTGCTCTGAAGGAGCCTATGGAAACCCCATAGGCTGGTATTGGAAACCAGGCCTCTGAGAAGAGATGCCTGGAAACCAAAGCAATGGATCTGATTAGGGCCTAGGGGCCTGTCCAGTTCAATGATCTTCTCTGGGGACATCTGTCTCCGAGTCTGTGTGGAGCTAGTTGCTCAGCTAGTGTCAGATCACCCCTGTTTGTTCCGAGCAGCCTACAATATTGGGATGGTACCAGGGACATTGGAGATTTCTCCTGATTTATATGGTTGTGGCCAATGGAATATGAAGAATTCCCTTTGAGAGGGCAGGAACAATCCTGATGTGTGGTTCCAGGGGCCCTAGCATGGAGGATGTGTGTTTTCACACAACTGTCCAAACAACCCTGGCCTACACAACCTACAGGCTCAGGCCCCTGGAGCCAAACCTGAGGACTGTACTTGTCCTCTCAGAGGGAATTGTGTGTGCCCATTCCAAAGGCCACAACCCTTCTAATAGGATAAACCTCCAAAGTCCCTGATCCATCTCAATAGTGGTGGCTTCCCAAGAAAAACAGGGGTAATCTGAGCCCAACTGAGCACCTACCTGCACTCAGACCCATAGACAGATGTCCCCAGAGGTATGAAGGAAAGAACAGGCAACTAGGCACTAATTAGATCCATTGCATTGGTTTCCAGGCATCTCTCCTCAGAGACCTGGATTTCAAGAGCAGCATATAGCTGTTTCTTGACTCACCCATCAGAAAACATCTCATCTACACATGGGAAACTTGGACGTTGGGGCTGTGTCAAAGCCTCTGTTTAGGAGAACCCTTTAGGGCCCCAGTGCCACCGCTTCATTCCAAGGTCTCCATAGACACAAAAGCACATTAGGACCCATCCCCAGGGGTGTCCATTTCAACTCAGCGTCCACGGTTGCTCCCCACAGATCCAGGAGATCTAACCTGTCTTGTTGCTAGGAGACAATTGAAATGCGAGGTGGGCTACCCATCCATCCATCCTTAGAACCCTGCTCAGAATCATTGGCCTGGAGCCAAACAACAGGTCTCAATTGTCCTGCAGAAGACTCTCTGCAGTTTGGAGCTTCTAACAACTCCCCTCGTGGGAAAACACCCATGGCATCGTGATGCCCCCCCCATTCATGAAGGGGCCATCAGGGACAGAAACTCCAAACTGAGCGATCGTCTGATCCTCGCCCTGACTTCAGATGCACGAGATCTCGATTCAGGTCTGTAGATTGTGCCTGCCATGGCCTCACCCAGAAACCTAAGCCTAGCTTGTGTTCTCAGACTTTTGTCGTCAGACTACTGGCCCACAAGCCCTCCAGTTTGGCAATCCAGAACTACAATGCAGCACTCTGCCGGCCCTCCAGAAGAAAAACATTGTCCTCTGGGGCTACCCAGTAACCCCAAATGAGGATCAACCTGCACCGACATTGGCTGTACCCCAAATACATAGGCTGACCAGGGCACTAATGCCCTTTCTGACACAGCCTGAGCTTGGACCCCGTGGACCCTCCCAGACAGCTGGCCGCACACTGAGCACATCGAGCCGCCATGGCCTTAGGTCGTCATCTCTTCCCAACCTCGGTTTTCAGGTTTCAGAACCTAGACCTTATCTCCAATCACTGCCCAGGGTTGAAGGTGATGCAGAAATCAGAAATCCTTCCCCCCATGGCAAAAAACCTTGTGGTTGGCATGTTGTCCAACGTTCAGTGTAGTTGAAACCAGTGTGGCCCATGAGGCCCCGCCCATGCTCGCGGGCCTCATTGGTCAGAAACACACATTGTGACGCTCAGGCTGAGCCCAGTCCTCAAGTAAGGCCACTCAGTGGCTGAATGAAGAGATAGCATATTGGGCTTGCCATGCCCCTAGGCCCCAATTTTTAACCATAGTTCGGGTTGTCCCTTCAGTCTTCCCCACGGCTTGGCTTTCGAATTCCTCTTTTGGTGGGACACCTGACGTAACAAAACTGAAATGAGTCCTCCCATCCCACAGATTGACGAAAAGCAATTGGGAATTGGGCCAAATCCTAAGAGAGGAAGATTCGTCCATGGCCCATGAGGCCTCCCCGACATTCCACGGCCATCGCTGATACAAAATCCAGAGACAAAAGCCTGAGCAAGCACCTTAGACTCGCACTTTCTTCGTATCCTGAAGAGTTATTCTCATGGTTTGTAGATCGGTCCTGCCATACTTACGTCCCCAAAACTAAGCTGAGTTTGTGTTTTCAGACTTCTGTCCTCAAAGTCTTGGGCCACACACCCTCCAGGCTGGGCCCCTGGAGCCACACATTAGGACTGTGCCTACCAATCCATGGGAATTCTGCCCATTCCATGGTCCAAAATCGTACAAATTAGGAGAAACCTCCAAAGTCCCTGAGGCCATCCCAATAGATTTGGTCGCCCTGAACAAACATGGGCTGTCTAACGCCAGCTGATAATCGACCTCCACTCATACCATAGATGGATGTCCCCAGAGAAGAAGATTGAACCAGACAGGACCCTAGGCCATAATAGGATCCATTGCTTTGGGTTACAGGCATGTGTCCTCAAAAGCCTGATTCCAATACGAGCATAGGGGTTTTCCTGAGGCACCCATCAGAACTCATCTCGTCTCCACAAGGAAACCTGTGCATGGGAGCCATGTCCAAAGCTTAGGAGAGTAATTCAGGGTCCCGGTGCCACCGCCCCATTCCAAGGCCCTCATGGACACAAAAACACATTAGGACCCATCCTCAGGAAAGTCCATTTCAAGTCAGCCACCCCGGATGCTCAGGCAGAGCCATCAGATCTAAACAGTCTTGTTGCTAGGAGAAAATTGGAATGCGAGGCGGGCTTCCCAGGCATCCATTCGCGAACGGTGCTCTGGAGTCATTCCATATGGGATGTCCTGGAGCTGTCCAACAGTTCTCAATTGTCCCGCAGAAGGAATCCTTGAAGGGGGCATCCCACAACTCCCAACGTGGGAAAACCTCAATGGCCTCGAGATTCTGCTCCCTTCATGAAGCGGCCGTCATGCTCAGAAACTCCAACGTGAGCCAACGTCTGATCCTCGCCCTGACTTCAGATGGATGAGATATTGGTTCAGATATGCAGGGGGTACCTGCCATGCCCCCCCGAAACCCAAGTCTAGCTTGTCTTCTCAGACTTCCGTCCTCACACTCCTGGCCCCGAAGCCCTCAAGTTTGGAAATTCCGGACCCACAATGCAGCACTCTGCCTGCCCTCTAGAAAAAAAATTATTGCCTCATGAGC
The DNA here is from genome assembly GCF_964662115.1 of Mustela nivalis. Taxonomy (NCBI): domain Eukaryota; kingdom Metazoa; phylum Chordata; class Mammalia; order Carnivora; family Mustelidae; genus Mustela; species Mustela nivalis. The sequence goes on along the minus strand of NW_028136006.1, from coordinate 339,667 downwards.
TGCCCTGGCACCTTAAATGAGGGTAAACCTACACAGCACTCGACTTTACCCAAATTATATAGTCTAACCTGGGCACTAATGCACTGTCGAACACAACCTGAGCCCGGACATCCTGACCAACACCCAGAATGCTGACCGCACACTGAACACATAAAACCCGCCATGGCCTTAGGTCATCATCTCTTCCCTACCTCAGTTTTCAGGCTTCAGAACGAGACCTTATCTCCAATCACTGCCCAGGGGTGAGTGTGATGCAGAAATCAGAACTCCTCTTTACCCATGGCAAGAACCCTTGTGTTTGGCACGTTGTTCAACGTTCAGTTTAGGAGAAACCAGCATTCACCCTGAGGCCCCACCAATTCTTGAGTGTTACGAGGGCATACACACGCATTGTCACCCTCAGCATAAGTCCTGTCCTCTATTAAGTCCTCTCAGTGTCTGGACCATTATATGTCATAATGGGCTTGACATGTCCCTAGGCCCCAATTTTTAACCAGATTTCTTATTTCCAGGCGCCCCTCCCCAGGGCTCTACTCTGGAATCCATCATTTGGTGGGACACCTGAGGTTAAAAAAGAAAACAACAACAACAACAAAAAAAACGGACTTCTTCCAGCCCACAGAATGAACCCAAACTCTTTGAACAGGGCCAAACCACCTGAGAGTAAGACTCGTCCATTTCCCATGAAGTCACCCAGAAATTCCACGACCATGAGTGACACGATATCCAGAGACAAAAACTTGAGCAGGAGCCTCACACTCGCCCTTCTTTCAAATCCCGAAGGGTTCTCCTCATGGTCTGTAGATCAGTCATGCCATACCTATGACCCGAAACATAAGCCGAGTTTGTGTTTTCAGACAACTGTCCAAACAGCCCTGGCCTACACAACCTACAGGCTCAGGCCCCTGGAGCCAAACCTGAGGACTGTACTTGCCCTCTCCAAGGGAATTGTGTGTGCACATTCCAATGGCCACAGCCCTTATAATAGGATAAACCTCCAAAGTCCCTGATCCATCTCAATAGTGGTGGCTTCCCAGGAAAAACAGGGGCAATCTGAGCCCAACTGAGCACCTACCTGCACTCCGACCCATAGACAGATGTCCCCAGAGGTAAAAAGGAAAGAACAGGCCCCTAGGCACTAATCAGATCCATTGCTTTGGTTTCCAGGCATCTCTCCTCAGATTCCTGGATTTCAAAAGCAGCATATAGCTGTTTCTTCACTCACCCATCAGAAAACATCTCATCTACACATGGGAAACTTGCACGTTGGAGCTGTGTCAAAGCCTCTGTTTAGGAGAACCCTTAAAGGCCCCAGTGCCACCTCTTCATTCCTAAGTCTCCATAGACACAAAAGCACGTTAGGATCCATCCCCAGGGGTGTCCATTTCAACTCAGCGTCCTCGGTTGCTCCCCACAGATCCAGGAGATCTAACCTGTCTTGTTGCTAGGAGACAATTGGAATGCGAGGTGGGATACCCAGCCATCCATCCTTAGAACCCTGCTCAGAATCATTGGCCTGGAGCCAAACAACAGGTCTCAATTGTCCTGCAGAAGACTCTCTGCAGTTTGGAGCTTCTAACAACTCCCCTCGTGGGAAAACACCCATGGCATCGTGATGCCCCCCCCATTCATGAAGGGGCCATCAGGGACAGAAACTCCAACCTGAGCGATCGTCTGATCCTCGCCCTGACTTCAGATGCACGAGATGTCGATTCAGGTCTGTAGATTGTGCCTGCCATGGCCTCACCCAGAAACCTAAGCCTAGCTTGTGTTCTCAGACTTTTGTCTTCAGACTACTGGCCCACAAGCCCTCCAGTTTGGCAATCCAGAACTACAATGCAGCACTCTGCCGGCCCTCCAGAAGAAAAACATTGTCCTCTGGGGCTACCCAGTAACCCCAAATGAGGATCAACCTGCACCGACCTTGGCTGTACCCCAAATACTTAGGCTGACCAGAGCACTAATGCCCTTTCTGACACAGCCTGAGCCTGGACCCCGTGGACCCTCCCAGACAGCTGGCCACACACTGAGCACATCGAGCCGCCATGGCCTTAGGTCGTCATCTCTTCCCAACCTCGGTTTTCAGGTTTCAGAACCTAGACCTTCTCTCCAATCACTGCCCAGGGTTGAAGGTGATGCAGAAATCAGAACTCCTTCCCCCCATGGCAAAAAACCTTGTGGTTGGCATGTTGTCCAACGTTCAGTGTAGTTGAAACCAGTGTGGCCCATGAGGCCCCGCCCATGCTGGCGGGCCACATTGGTCACAAACACACATTGTGACGCTCAGGCTGAGCCCAGTCCTCAAGTAAGGTCACTCAGTGGCTGGATGAAGAGATATCATATTGGGCTTGCCATGCCCCTAGGCCCCAATTTTTAACCATAGTTCGGGTTGTCCCTTCAGTCTTCCCCACGGCTTGGCTTTGGAATTCCTCTTTTGGTGGGACATCTGAGATAACAAAACTGAAATGAGTCCTCCCATCCCACAGATTGACGAAAAGCAATTGGGAATCGGGCCAAATCCTCAGAGAGGAAGATTCGTCCATGGCCCATGAGGCCTCCCCGACATTCCACGGCCATCGCTGATACAAAATCCAGAGACAAAAGCCTGAGCAAGCACCTCAGACTCGCACTTTCTTCATATCCTGAAGAGTTCTTCTCATGGTTTGTCGATCGGGCCTGCCATACCTACGTCCCCAAACATAAGCTGAGTTTGTGTTTTCATACTTCTGTCCTCAACGTCTTGGGCCACACACCCTCCAGGCTGGGCCCCTGGAGCCACACATTAGGACTGTGCCTTCCAATACATGGGAATTCTGCCCATTCCATGGTCCAGAATCGTACAAATTAGGAGAAACCTCCAAAGTCCCTGAGGCCATCCCAATAGTGTAGGTCGCCCGGAACAAACAAGGGCTGTCTGACACCAGCTGATAATCGACCTCCACTCATACCATAGATGGATGTCCCCAGAGAAGAAGATTGAACCAGACAGGACCCTAGGCCATAATAGGATCCATTGCTTTGGGTTTCAGGCATGTGTCCTCAAAAGCCTATTCCAATACGAGCGTAGGGGTTTTCCTGAGGCACCCATCAGAACTCATCACGTCTCCACAAGGAAACATGGGAGCCATGTCCAAAGCTTAGAGAGTACTTCTGGTTCCCGGTGCCACTGCCCCATTCCAAGGCCCTCATGGACACAAAAACACATTAGGACCCATCCTCAGGAAAGTCCATTTCTACTCAGCCACACCGGTTGCTCCCGCAGAGCCATCAGATCTAAACAGTCTTGTTGCTAGGAGACAATTGGAATGCGAGGCAGGCTTCCCAGGCATCCATCCGCGAACCGTGCTCTGGAGTCATTCCATATGGGATGTCCTGGAGCTGTCCAACAAGGCTCAATTGTCCCGCAGAAGGAATCCTTGAAGGGGGCATCCCACAACTCCCAACGTGGGAAAACCTCAATGGCCTCGAGATTCCGCTCCCTTCATGAAGCGGCCATCATGCAAAGAAACTCCACCCTGAGCCAACGTCTGATCCTCGCCCTGACTTCAGATGGATGAGATATTGGTTCAGATCTGCAGGGGGTACCTGCCGTGCCCTCGCCCTGAAACCCAAGTCTAGCTTGTCTTCTCAGACTTCTGTCCTCACACTCCTGGCCCCGAAGCCCTCACGTTTGGCAATTCCGGACTCACAATGCAGCACTCTGCCTGCCCTCTAGAAAAAAAATTATTGCCTCATGAGCTGCCCAGGCACCTTAAATGAGGCTAAACCTACACAGCACTCGACTTTACCCAAATTATATAGTCTAACCTGGGCACTAATGCACTGTCGAACACAACCTGAGCATGGACATCCTGACCAACACCCAGAAAGCTGACCGCACACTGAGCACATAAAACCCGCCATGGCCTTAGGTCATCATCTCTTCCCTACCTCAGTTTTCAGGCTTCAGGACCGAGACCTTATCTCCAATCACTGCCCAGGGGTGAGCGTGATGCAGAAATCAGGACTCCTCCTTACCCATGGCAAGAACCCTTGTGGTTGGCACGTTGTCCAAAGTTCAGTGTAGGAGAAACCAGCATTCACCCTGAGGCCCCGCCCATTCTTGAGTATTACGAGCGCATACACACGCATTGTGACCCTCAGCATGAGTCCTGTCCTCTAGTAAGTCCTCTCAGTGGCTGGACCATTAGATGTCATAATGGGCTTGACATGTCCCTAGGCCCCAATTTTTAACCAGATTTCTGATTGTCCAGTCGCCCCTCCCCAGGGCTCTACTCTGGAATCCATCATTTGGTGGGACACCTGAGGTTAAAAAAGAAAACAACAACAACAAAAACAAAACAAAAAAAAAATGGACTTCTTCCAGCCCACAGAATGACCGCAAACTCTTTGGACGGGGCCAAACCACCAGAGAGTAAGACTCCTCCATTTCCCATGAAGTCACCCAGAAATTCCACGACCATGAGTGACATGATATCCAGTGACAAAAACTTGAGCAGAGCCTCACACTCGCCCTTCTTTTAAATCCCGAAGAGTTCTCCTCATGGTCTGTAGATCAGTCCTGCCATACCTATGACCCGAAACATAAGCCGAGTTTGTGTTTTCAGACAACTGTCCAAACAGCCCTGGCCTACACAACCTACAGGCTCAGGCCCCTGGAGCCAAACCTGAGGACTGTACTTGCCCTCTCCAAGGGAATTGTGTGTGCCCATTCCAATGGCCACAACCCTTCTAATAGGATAAACCTCCAAAGTCCCTGATCCATCTCAATAGTGGTGGCTTCCCAGGAAAAACAGGGGCAATCTGAGCCCAACTGAGCACCTACCTGCACTCAGACCCATAGACAGATGTCCCCAAAGGTAAAAAGGAAAGAACAGGCCCCTAGGCACGAATCAGATCCATTGCTTTGGTTTCCAGGCATCTCTCCTAAGATTCCTGGATTTCAAAAGCAGCATATAGCTTTTTCTTGACTCACCCATCAGAAAACATCTCATCTACACATGGGAAACTTGCACGTTGGAGCTGTGTCAAAGCCTCTGTTTAGGAGAACCCTTTAGGGCCCGGTGCCACCGCTTCATTCCAAAGTCTCCATAGACACAAAAGCACGTTAGGATCCATACCCAGGGGTGTCCATTTCAACTCAGCGTCCTCGGTTGCTCCCCACAGATCCAGGAGATCTAACCTGTCTTGTTGCTAGGAGACAATTGGAATGCGAGGTGGGCTACCCATCCATCCATCCTTAGAACCCTGCTCAGAATCATTGGCCTGGAGCCAAACAACAGGTCTCAACTGTCCTGCAGAAGACTCTCTGCAATTTGGAGCTTCTCACAACTCCCCTCGTGGGAAAACACCCATGGCCTCGTGATGCCCCCCCCATTCATGAAGGGGCCATCAGGGACAGAAACTCCAACCTGAGCGATCGTCTGATCCTCGCCCTGACTTCAGATGCACGAGATCTCGATTCAGGTCTGTAGATTGTGCCTGCCATGGCCTCACCCAGAAACCTAAGCCTAGCTTTTGTTCTCAGACTTTTGTCTTCAGACTACTGGCCCACAAGCCCTCCAGTTTGGCAATCCAGAACTACAATGCAGCACTCTGCCGGCCCTCCAGAAGAAAAACATTGTCCTCTGGGGCTACCCAGTAACCCCAAATGAGGATCAACCTGCACCGACCTTGGCTGTACCCCAAATACTTAGGCTGACCAGAGCACTAATGCCCTTTCTGACACAGCCTGAGCCTGGACCCCGTGGACCCTCCCAGACAGCTGGCCGCACACTGAGCACATCGAGCCGCCATGGCCTTAGATCGTCATCTCTTCCCAACCTCGGTTTTCAGGTTTCAGAACCTAGACCTTATCTCCAATCACTGCCCAGGGTTGAAGGTGATGCAGAAATCAGAACTCCTTCCCCCCATGGCAAAAAACCTTGTGGTTGGCATGTTGTCCAACGTTCAGTGTAGTTGAAACCAGTGTGGCCCATGAGGCCCCGCCCATGCTGGCGGGCCACATTGGTCACAAACACACATTGTGACGCTCAGGCTGAGCCCAGTCCTCAAGTAAGGTCACTCAGTGGCTGGATGAAGAGATATCATATTGGGCTTGCCATGCCCCTAGGCCCCAATTTTTAACCATAGTTCGGGTTGTCCCTTCAGTCTTCCCCACGGCTTGGCTTTGGAATTCCTCTTTTGGTGGGACATCTGAGATAACAAAACTGAAATGAGTCCTCCCATCCCACAGATTGACGAAAAGCAATTGGGAATCGGGCCAAATCCTCAGAGAGGAAGATTCGTCCATGGCCCATGAGGCCTCCCCGACATTCCACGGCCATCGCTGATACAAAATCCAGAGACAAAAGCCTGAGCAAGCACCTCAGACTCGCACTTTCTTCATATCCTGAAGAGTTCTTCTCATGGTTTGTCGATCGGGCCTGCCATACCTACGTCCCCAAACATAAGCTGAGTTTGTGTTTTCATACTTCTGTCCTCAACGTCTTAGGCCACACACCCTCCAGGCTGGGCCCCTGGAGTCACACATTAGGACTGTGCCTTCCAATCCATGGGAATTATGCCCATTCCATGGTCCAGAATCGTACAAATTAGGAGAAACCTCCAAAGTCCCTGAGGCCATCCCAATAGTGTAGGTCGCCCGGAACAAACAAGGGCTGTCTGACACCAGCTGATAATCGACCTCCACTCATACCATAGATGGATGTCCCCAGAGAAGAAGATTGAACCAGACAGGACCCTAGGCCATAATAGGATCCATTGCTTTAGGTTTCAGGCATGTGTCCTCAAAAGCCTATTCCAATACGAGCATAGGGGTTTTCCTGAGGCACCCATCAGAACTCATCTCGTCTCCACAAGGAAACATGGGAGCCATGTCCAAAGCTTAGAGACTACTTCTGGTTCCCGGTGCCACTGCCCCATTCCAAGGCCCTCATGGACACAAAAACACATTAGGACCCATCCTCAGGAAAGTCCATTTCTACTCAGCCACACCGGTTGCTCCCGCAGAGCCATCAGATCTAAACAGTCTTGTTGCTAGGAGACAATTGGAATGCGAGGCAGGCTTCCCAGGCATCCATCCGCGAACCGTGCTCTGGAGTCATTCCATATGGGATGTCCTGGAGCTGTCCAACAGGTCTCAATTGTCCCGCAGAAGGAATCCTTGAAGGGGGCATCCCACAACTCCCAACGTGGGAAAACCTCAATGGCCTCGAGATTCCGCTCCCTTCATGAAGCGGCCATCATGCAAAGAAACTCCACCCTGAGCCAACGTCTGATCCTCGCCCTGACTTCAGATGGATGAGATATTGGTTCAGATCTGCAGGGGGTACCTGCCGTGCCCTCGCCCTGAAACCCAAGTCTAGCTTGTCTTCTCAGACTTCCGTCCTCACACTCCTGGCCCCGAAGCCCTCAAGTTTGGCAATTCCGGACCCACAATGCAGCACTCTGCCTGCCCTCTAGAAAAAATATTATTGCCTCATGAGCTGCCCAGGCACCTTAAATGAGGCTAAACCTACACAGCACTCGACTTTACCCAAATTATATAGTCTAACCTGGGCACTAATGCACTGTCGAACACAACCTGAGCCCGGACATCCTGACCAACACCCAGAAAGCTGACCGCACACTGAGCACATAAAACCCGCCATGGCCTTAGGTCATCATCTCTTCCCTACCTCAGTTTTCAGGCTTCAGAACCGAGACCTTATCTCCAATCACTGCCCAGGGGTGAGTGTGATGCAGAAATCAGGACTCCTCCTTACCCATGGCAAGAACCCTTGTGGTTGGCACGTTGTCCAAAGTTCAATGTAGGAGAAACCAGCATTCACCTGAGGCCCCGCCCATTCTTGAGTATTACGAGCGCATACACACGCATTGTGACCCTCAGCATGAGTCCTGTCCTCTAGTAAGTCCTCTCAGTGTCTGGACCATTAGATGTCATAATGGGCTTGACATGTCCCTAGGCCCCAATTTTTAACCAGATTTCTGATTGTCCAGTCGCCCCTCCCCAGGGCTCTACTCTGGAATCCATCATTTGGTGGGACACCTGAGGTTAAAAAAGAAAAAAACAACAACAAAAACAAAACAAAAAAAAAATGGACTTCTTCCAGCCCACAGAATGACCGCAAACTCTTTGGACGGGGCCAAACCACCAGAGAGTAAGACTCCTCCATTTCCCATGAAGTCACCCAGAAATTCCACGACCATGAGTGACATGATATCCAGTGACAAAAACTTGAGCAGAGCCTCACACTCGCCCTTCTTTCAAATCCCGAAGAGTTCTCCTCATGGTCTGTAGATCAGTCATGCCATACCTATGACCCGAAACATAAGCCGAGTTTGTGTTTTCAGACAACTGTCCAAACAGCCCTGGCCTACACAACCTACAGGCTCAGGCCCCTGGAGCCAAACCTGAGGACTGTACTTGCCCTCTCCAAGGGAATTGTGTGTGCCCATTCCAATGGCCACAACCCTTCTAATAGGATAAACCTCCAAAGTCCCTGATCCATCTCAATAGTGGTGGCTTCCCAGGAAAAACAGGGGCAATCTGAGCCCAACTGAGCACCTACCTGCACTCAGACCCATAGACAGATGTCCCCAAAGGTAAAAAGGAAAGAACAGGCCCCTAGGCACGAATCAGATCCATTGCTTTGGTTTCCAGGAATCTCTCCTAAGATTCCAGCATATAGCTTTTTCTTGACTCACCCATCAGAAAACATCTCATCTACACATGGGAAACTTGCACGTTGGAGCTGTGTCAAAGCCTTTGTTTAGGAGAAACCTTTAGGGCCCGGTGCCACCGCTTCATTCCAAAGTCTCCATAGACACAAAAGCACGTTAGGATCCATACCCAGGGGTGTCCATTTCAACTCAGCGTCCTCGGTTGCTCCCCACAGATCCAGGAGATCTAACCTGTCTTGTTGCTAGGAGACAATTGGAATGCGAGGTGGGCTACCCATCCATCCATCCTTAGAACCCTGCTCAGAATCATTGGCCTGGAGCCAAACAACAGGTCTCAATTGTCCTGCAGAAGACTCTCTGCAGTTTGGAGCTTCTCACAACTCCCCTCGTGGGAAAACACCCATGGCCTCGTGATGGCCCCCCCATTCATGAAGGGGCCATCAGGGACAGAAACTCCAACCTGAGCGATCGTCTGATCTCGCCCTGACTTCAGATGCACGAGATCTCGATTCAGGTCTGAAGATTGTGCCTGCCATGGCCTCACCCAGAAACCTAAGCCTAGCTTGTGTTCTCAGACTTTTGTCTTCAGACTACTGGCCCACAAGCCCTCCAGTTTGGCAATCCAGAACTACAATGCAGCACTCTGCCGCCCTCCAGAAGAAAAACATTGTCCTCTGGGGCTACCCAGTAACCCCAAATGAGGATCAACCTGCACCGACCTTGGCTGTACCCCAAATACTTAAGCTGACCAGAGCACTAGTGTCCTTTCTGACACAGCCTGAGCCTGGACCCCGTGGACCCTCCCAGACAGCTGGCCGCACACTGAGCACATCGAGCCGCCATGGCCTTAGGTCGTCATCTCTTCCCAACCTCGGTTTTCAGGTTTCAGAACCTAGACCTTCTCTCCAATCACTGCCCAGGGTTGAAGGTGATGCAGAAATCAGAACTCCTTCCCCCCATGGCAAAAAACCTTGTGGTTGGCATGTTGTCCAACGTTCAGTGTAGTTGAAACCAGTGTGGCCCATGAGGCCCCGCCCATGCTCGCGGGCCTCATTGGTCAGAAACACACATTGTGACGCTCAGGCTGAGCCCAGTCCTCAAGTAAGGCCACTCAGTGGCTGGATGAAGAGATATCATATTGGGCTTGCCATGCCCCTAGGCCCCAATCTTTAACCATAGTTCGGGTTGTCCCTTCAGTCTTCCCCACGGCTTGGCTTTGGAATTCCTCTTTTGGTGGGACATCTGAGATAACAAAACTGAAATGAGTCCTCCCATCCCAAAGATTGACGAAAAGCAATTGGGAATCGGGCCAAATCCTCAGAGAGGAAGATTCGTCCATGGCCCATGAGGCCTCCCCGACATTCCACGGCCATCGCTGATACAAAATCCAGAGACAAAAGCCTGAGCAAGCACCTCAGACTCGCACTTTCTTCATATCCTGAAGAGTTCTTCTCATGGTTTGTCGATCGGGCCTGCCATACCTACGTCCCCAAACATAAGCTGAGTTTGTGTTTTCATACTTCTGTCCTCAACGTCTTGCGCCACACACCCTCCAGGCTGGGCCCCTGGAGCCACACATTAGGACTGTGCCTTCCAATCCATGGGAATTCTGCCCATTCCATGGTCCAGAATCGTACAAATTAGGAGAAATCTCCAAAGTCCCTGAGGCCATCCCAATAGTGTAGGTCGCCCGGAACAAACAAGGGCTGTCTGACACCAGCTGATAATCGACCTCCACTCATACCATAGATGGATGTCCCCAGAGAAGAAGATTGAACCAGACAGCACCCTAGGCCATAATAGGATCCATTGCTTTGGGTTTCAGGCATGTGTCCTCAAAAGCCTATTCCAATACGAGCATAGGGGTTTTCCTGAGGCACCCATCAGAACTCATCTCGTCTCCACAAGGAAACCTGGGAGCCATGTCCAAAGCTTAGGAGAGTACTTCTGGTTCCCGGTGCCACTGCCCCATTCCAAGGCCCTCATGGACACAAAAACACATTAGGACCCATCCTCAGGAAAGTCCATTTCTACTCAGCCACACCAGTTGCTCCCGCAGAGCCATCAGATCTAAACAGTCTTGTTGCTAGGAGACAATTGGAATGCGAGGCAGACTTCCCAGGCATCCATCCGCGAACCGTGCTCTGGAGTCATTCCATATGGGATGTCCTGGAGCTGTCCAACAGTTCTCAATTGTCCCGCAGAAGGAATCCTTGAAGGGGGCATCCCACAACTCCCAACGTGGGAAAACCTCAATGGCCTCGAGATTCCGCTCCCTTCATGAAGCGGCCATCATGCAAAGAAACTCCACCCTGAGCCAACGTCTGATCCTCGCCCTGACTTCAGATGGATGAGATATTGGTTCAGATCTGCAGGGGGTACCTGCCGTGCCCTCGCCCTGAAACCCAAGTCTAGCTTGTCTTCTCAGACTTCCGTCCTCACACTCCTGGCCCCGAAGCCCTCAAGTTTGGCAATTCCGGACTGACAATGCAGCACTCTGCCTGCCCTCTAGAAAAAAAATTATTGCCTCATGAGCTGCCCAGGCACCTTAAATGAGGGTAAACCTACACAGCACTCGACTTTACCCAAATTATATAGTCTAACCTGGGCACTAATGCACTGTCGAACACATCCTGAGCCCGGACCTCCTGACCAACACCCAGAAAGCTGACCGCACACTGAGCACATAAAACCCGACATGGCCTTAGGTCATCATCTCTTCCCTACCTCAGTTTTCAGGCTTCAGGACCGAGACCTTATCTCCAATCACTGCCCAGGGGTGAGTGTGATGCAGAAATCAGGACTCCTCCTTACCCATGGCAAGAACCCTTGTGGTTGGCACGTTGTCCAAAGTTCAGTGTAGGAGAAACCAGCATTCACCCTGAGGCCCCGCCCATTCTTGAGTATTAAGAGCGCATACACACGCATTGTGACCCTCAGCATGAGTCCTGTCCTCTAGTAAGTCCTCTCAGTGTCTGGACCATTAGATGTCATAATGGGCTTGACATGTCCCTAGGCCCCAATTTTTAACCAGATTTCTGATTGTCCAGTCGCCCCTCCCCAGGGCTCTACTCTGGAATCCATCATTTGGCTGGACACCTGAGGTTAAAAAAGAAAACAACAACAACAAAAACAAAACAAAAAAAATGGACTTCTTCCAGCCCACAGAATGACCGCAAACTCTTTGGACGGGGCCAAACCACCAGAGAGTAAGAATCCTCCATTTCCCATGAAGTCACCCAGAAATTCCACGACCATGAGTGACATGATATCCAGTGACAAAAACTTGAGCAGAGCCTCACACTCGCCCTTCTTTCAAATCCCGAAGAGTTCTCCTCATGGTCTGTAGATCAGTCATGCCATACCTATGACCCGAAACATAAGCCGAGTTTGTGTTTTCAGACAACTGTCCAAACAGCCCTGGCCTACACAACCTACAGGCTCAGGCCCCTGGAGCCAAACCTGAGGACTGTACTTGCCCTCTCCAAGGGAATTGTGTGTGCCCATTCCAATGGCCACAACCCTTCTAATAGGATAAACCTCCAAAGTCCCTGATCCATCTCAATAGTGGTGGCTTCCCAGGAAAAACAGGGGCAATCTGAGCCCAACTGAGCACCTACCTGCACTCAGACCCATAGACAGATGTCCCCAAAGGTAAAAAGGAAAGAACAGGCCCCTAGGCACGAATCAGATCCATTGCTTTGGTTTCCAGGCATCTCTCCTAAGATTCCTGGATTTCAAAAGCAGCATATAGCTTTTTCTTGACTCACCCATCAGAAAACATCTCATCTACATATGGGAAACTTGCACGTTGGAGCTGTGTCAAAGCCTCTGTTTAGGAGAACCCTTTAGGGCCCCAGTGCCACCGCTTCATTCCAAAGTCTCCATAGACACAAAAGCACGTTAGGATCCATACCCAGGGGTGTCCATTTCAACTCAGCGTTCTCGGTTGCTCCCCACAGATTAGGAGATCTAACCTGTCTTGTTGCTAGGAGACAATTGGAATGCGAGGTGGGCTACCTATCCATCCATCCTTAGAACCCTGCTCAGAATCATTGGCCTGGAGCCAAACAACAGGTCTCAATTGTCCTGCAGAAGACTCTCTGCAGTTTGGAGCCTCTCACAACTCCCCTCGTGGGAAAACACCCATGGCCTCGTGATGCCCCCCCCCATTCATGAAGGGGCCATCAGGGACAGAAACTCCAACCTGAGCGATCGTCTGATCCTCGCCCTGACTTCAGAGGCACGAGATCTCGATTCAGGTCTGTAGATTGTGCCTGCCATGGCCTCACCCAGAAACCTAAGCCTAGCTTGTGTTCTCATACTTTTGTCGTCAGACTACTGGCCCACAAGCCCTCCAGTTTGGCAATCCAGAACTACAATGCAGCACTCTGCCGGCCCTCCAGAAGAAAAACATTGTCCTCTGGGGCTACCCAGTAACCCCAAATGAGGATCAACCTGCACCGACCTTGGCTGTACCCCAAATACGTAGGCTGACCAGGGCACTAATGCCCTTTCTGACACAGCCTGAGCCTGGACCCCGTGGAACCTCCCAGACAGCTGGCCGCACACTGAGCACATTGAGCCGCCATGGCCTTAGGTCGTCATCTCTTCCCAACCTCGGTTTTCAGGTTTCAGAACCTAGACCTTATCTCCAATCACTGCCCAGGGTTGAAGGTGATGCAGAAATCAGAACTCCTTTCCCCCATGGCAAAAAACCTTGTGGTTGGCATGTTGTCCAACGTTCAGTGTAGTTGAAACCAGTGTGGCCCATGAGGCCCCGCCCATGCTGGCGGGCCACATTGGTCACAAACACACATTGTGACGCTCAGGCTGAGCCCAGTCCTCAAGTAAGGTCACTCAGTGGCTGGATGAAGAGATATCATATTGGGCTTGCCATGCCCCTAGTCCCCAATTTTTAACCATAGTTCGGGTTGTCCCTTCAGTCTTCCCCACGGTTTGGCTTTGGAATTCCTCTTTTGGTGGGACATCTGAGATAACAAAACTGAAATGAATCCTCCCATCCCAAAGATTGACGAAAAGCAATTGGGAATCGGGCCAAATCCTCAGAGAGGAAGATTCGTCCATGGCCCATGAGGCCTCCCCGACATTCCACGGCCATCGCTGATACAAAATCCAGAGACAAAAGCCTGAGCAAGCGCCTCAGACTCGCACTTTCTTCATATCCTGAAGAGTTCTTCTCATGGTTTGTAGATCGGGCCTGCCATACCTACGTCCCCAAACCTAAGCTGAGTTTGTGTTTTCAGACTTCTGTCCTCAACGTCTTGGGCCACACACCCTCCAGGCTGGGCCCCTGGAGCCACACATTAGGACTGTGCCTACCAATCCATGGGAATTCTGCACATTTCATGGTCCAAAATCGTACAAATTATGAGCAACCTCCAAAGTCCCTGAGGCCATCCCAATAGTGTGGGTCGCCCGGAACAAACAAGGGCTGTCTGTCACCAGCTGAATACCGACCTCCACTCATACCATAGATGGATGTCCCCAGAGAAGAAGATTGAACCAGACAGGACCCTAGGCCATAATAGGATCCATTGCTTTGGGTTACAGACATGTGTCCTCAAAAGCCTGATTCCAATACGAGCATAGGGGTTTTCCTGAGGCACCCATCAGAACTCATCTCGTCTCCACAAGGAAACCTGGGAGCCATGTCCAAAGCTTAGGAGAGTACTTCTGGTTCCCAGTGCCACTGCCCCTTTCCAAGGCCCTCATGGACACAAAAACACATTAGGACCCATCCTCAGGAAAGTCCATTTCTACTCAGCCACACCGGTTGCTCCCGCAGAGCCATCAGATCTAAACAGTCTTGTTGCTAGGAGACAATTGGAATGCGAGGCAGACTTCCCAGGCATCCATCCGCGAACCGTGCTCTGGAGTCATTCCATATGGGATGTCCTGGAGCTGTCCAACAGTTCTCAATTGTCCCGCAGAAGGAATCCTTGAAGGGGGCATCCCACAACTCCCAACGTGGGAAAACCTCAATGGCCTCGAGATTCCGCTCCCTTCATGAAGCGGCCATCATGCAAAGAAACTCCACCCTGAGCCAACGTCTGATCCTCGCCCTGACTTCAGATGGATGAGATATTGGTTCAGATCTGCAGGGGGTACCTGCCGTGCCCTCGCCCTGAAACCCAAGTCTAGCTTGTCTTCTCAGACTTCCGTCCTCACACTCCTGGCCCCGAAGCCCTCAAGTTTGGCAATTCCGGACCCACAATGCAGCACTCTGCCTCCCCTCTAGAAAAAAAATTATTGCCTCATGAGCTGCCCAGGCACCTTAAATGAGGCTAAACCTACACAGCACTCGACTTTACCCAAATTATATAGTCTAACCTGGGCACTAATGCACTGTTGAACACAACCTGAGCCGGGACCTCCTGACCAACACCCAGAAAGCTGACCGCACAATGAGCACATAAAACCCGCCATGGCCTTAGGTCATCATCTCTTCCCTACCTCAGTTTTCAGGCTTCAGAACCGAGACCTTATCTCCAATCACTGCCCAGGGGTGAGTGTGATGCAGAAATCAGGACTCCTCCTTACCCATGGCAAGAACCCTTGTGGTTGGCACGTTGTCCAAAGTTCAGTGTAGGAGAAACCAGCATTCACCCTGAGGCCCCACCCATTCTTGAGTATTACGAGCGCATACACACGCATTGTGACCCTCAGCATGAGTCCTGTCCTCTAGTAAGTCCTCTCAGTGTCTGGACCATTAGATGTCATAATGGGCTTGACATGTCCCTAGGCCCCAATTTTTAACCAGATTTCTGATTGTCCAGTCGCCCCTCCCCAGGGCTCTACTCTGGAATCCATCATTTGGTGGGACACCTGAGGTTAAAAAAGAAAAAAACAACAACAAAAACAAAACAAAAAAAAAATGGACTTCTTCCAGCCCACAAAATGACCGCAAACTCTTTGGACGGGGCCAAACCACCAGAGAGTAAGACTCGTCCATTTCCCATGAAGTCACCCAGAAATTCCACGACCATGAGTGACATGATATCCAGTGACAAAAACTTGAGCAGAGCCTCACACTCGCCCTTCTTTCAAATCCCGAAGAGTTCTCCTCATGGTCTGTAGATCAGTCCTGCCATACCTATGACCCAAAACATAAGCCGAGTTTGTGTTTTCAGACAACTGTCCAAACAGCCCTGGCCTGCACAACCTACAGGCTCAGGCCCCTGGAGCCAAACCTGAGGACTGTACTTGCCCTCTCCAAGGGAATTGTGTGTGCCCATTCCAATGGCCACAACCCTTCTAATAGGATAAACCTCCAAAGTCCCTGATCCATCTCAATAGTGGTGGCTTCCCAGAAAAAACAGGGGCAATCTGAGCCCAACTGAGCACCTACCTGCACTCAGACCCATAGACAGATGTCCCCAGAGGTAAAAAGGAAAGAACAGGCCCCTAGGCACGAATCAGATCCATTGCTTTGGTTTCCAGGCATCTCTCCTCAGATTCCTGGATTTCAAAAGCAGCATATAGCTTTTTCTTGACTCACCCATCAGAAAACATCTCATCTACACATGGAAAACTTGCACGTTGGAGCTGTGTCAAAGCCTCTGTTTAGGAGAACCCTTTAGGGCCCCAGTGCCACCGCTTCATTCCAAAGTCTCCATAGACACAAAAGCACGTTAGGATCCATACCCAGGGGTGTCCATTTCAACTCAGCGTCCTCGGTTGCTCCCCACAGATCCAGGAGATCTAACCTGTCTTGTTTCTAGGAGACAATTGGAATGCGAGGTGGGCTACCCATCCATTCATCCTTAGAACCCTGCTCAGAATCATTGGCCTGGAGCCAAACAACAGGTCTCAATTGTCCTGCAGAAGACTCTCTGCAGTTTGGAGCTTCTCACAACTCCCCTCGTGGGAAAACACCCATGGCCTCGTGATGCCCCCCCCCATTCATGAAGGGGCCATCAGGGACAGAAAATCCAACCTGAGCGATCGTCTGATCCTCGCCCTGACTTCAGATGCACGAGATCTCGATTCAGGTCTGTAGATTGTGCCTGCCATGGCCTCACCCAGAAACCTAAGCCTAGCTTTTGTTCTCAGACTTTTGTCGTCAGACTACTGGCCCACAAGCCCTCCAGTTTGGCAATCCAGAACTACAATGCAGCACTCTGCCGGCCCTCCAGAAGAAAAACATTGTCCTCTGGGGCTACCCAGTAACCCCAAATGAGGATCAACCTGCACCGACCTTGGCTGTACCCCAAATACGTAGGCTGACCAGGGCACTAATGCCCTTTCTGAAACAGCCTGAGCCTGGACCCCGTGGAACCTCCCAGACAGCTGGCCGCACACTGAGCACATCGAGCCGCCATGGCCTTAGGTCTTCATCTCTTCCCAACCTCGGTTTTCAGGTTTCAGAACCTAGACCTTATCTCCAATCACTGCCCAGGGTTGAAGGTGATGCAGAAATCAGAACTCCTTTCCCCCATGGCAAAAAACCTTGTGGTTGGCATGTTGTCCAACGTTCAGTGTAGTTGAAACCAGTGTGGCCCATGAGGCCCCGCTTATGCTGGCGGGCCACATTGGTCACAAACACACATTGTGACGCTCAGGCTGAGCCCAGTCCTCAAGTAAGGTCACTCAGTGGCTGGATGAAGAGATAGCATATTGGGCTTGCCATGCCCCTAGTCCCCAATTTTTAACCATAGTTCGGGTTGTCCCTTCAGTCTTCCCCACGGTTTGGCTTTGGAATTCCTCTTTTGGTGGGACATCTGAGATAACAAAACTGAAATGAGTCCTCCCATCCCACAGATTGACGAAAAGGAATTGGGAATCGGGCCAAATCCTCAGAGAGGAAGATTCGACCATGGCCCATGAGGCCTCCCAGACTTTCCACGGCCATCGCTGATACAAAATCCAGAGACAAAAGCCTGAGCAAGCGCCTCAGACTCGCACTTTCTTCATATCCTGAAGAGTTCTTCTCATGGTTTGTAGATCGGGCCTGCCATACCTACGTCCCCAAACCTAATCTGAGTTTGTGTTTTCAGACTTCTGTCCTCAACGTCTTGGGCCACACACCCTCCAGGCTGGGCCCCTGGAGCCACACATTAGGACTGTGCCTACCAATCCATGGGAATTCTGCCCATTTCATGGTCCAAAATCGTACAAATTAGGAGCAACCTCCAAAGTCCCTGAGGCCATCCCAATAGTGTGGGTCGCCCGGAACAAACAAGGGCTGTCTGTCACCAGCTGAATACCGACCTCCACTCATACCATAGATGGATGTCCCCAGAGAAGAAGATTGAACCAGACAGGACCCTAGGCCATAATAGGATCCATTGCTTTGGGTTACAGGCATGTGTCCTCAAAAGCCTGATTCCAATACGAGCATAGGGGTTTTCCTGAGGCACCCATCAGAACTCATCTCGTCTCCACAAGGAAACCTGGGAGCCATGTCCAAAGCTTAGGAGAGTACTTCTGGTTCCCGGTGCCACTGCCCCATTCCAAGGCCCTCATGGACACAAAAACACATTAGGACCCATCCTCAGGAAAGTCCATTTCTACTCAGCCACCCCGGTTGCTCCAGCAGAGCCATCAGATCTAAACAGTCTTGTTGCTAGGAGACAATTGGAATGCGAGGCATGCTGCCCAGGCATCCATCCGCGAACCGTGCTCTGGAGTCATTTCATATGGGATGTCCTGGAGCTGTCCAACAGGTCTCAATTGTCCCGCAGAAGGAATCCTTGAAGGGGGCATCCCACAACTCCCAACGTGGGAAAACCTCAATGGCCTCGAGATTTCGCTCCCTTCATGAAGCGGCCGTCATGCTCAGAAAGTCCCACCTGAGCCAACGTCTGATCCTCGCCCTGACTTCACATGGATGAGATATTGGTTCAGAACTGCAGGGTACCTGCCGTGCCCTCGCCCTGAAACCCAAGTCTAGCTTGTCTTCTCAGACTTCTGTCCTCACACTCCTGGCCCCGAAGCCCTCAAGTTTGGCAATTCTGGACCCACAATGCAGCACTCTGCCTGCCCTCTAGAAGAAAAATTATTGCCTCATGAGCTGACCAGGCACCTTAAATGAGGGTAAACCTACACAGCACTCGACTTTACCCAAATTATATAGTCTAACCTGGGCACTAATGCACTGTCGAACACAACCTGAGCCCGGACCTCCTGACCAACACCCAGAAAGCTGACCGCACACTGAGCACATAAAACCCGCCATGGCCTTAGGTCATCATCTCTTCCCTACCTCAGTTTTCAGGCTTCAGGACCGAGACCTTATCTCCAATCACTGCCCAGGGGTGAGTGTGATGCAGAAATCAGGACTCCTCCTTACCCATGGCAAGAACCCTTGTGGTTGGCACGTTGTCCAAAGTTCAGTGTAGGAGAAACCAGCATTCACCCTGAGGCCCCGCCCATTCTTGAGTATTACGAGCGCATACACACGCATTGTGACCCTCAGCATGAGTCCTGTCCTCTAGTAAGTCCTCTCAGTGTCTGGACCATTAGATGTCATAAAGGGCTTGACATGTCCCTAGGCCCCAATTTTTAACCAGATTTCTGATTGTCCAGTCGCCCCTCCCCAGGGCTCTACTCTGGAATCCATCATTTGGTGGGACACCTGAGGTTAAAAAAGAAAACAACAACAACAACAAAAAAAAAAAAAAAACGAACTTCTTCCAGCAAACAGAATGACCCCAAACTCTTTGGACGGGGCCAAACCACCTGAGAGTAAGACTCGTCCATTTCCCATGAAGTCACCCAGAAATTCCACGACCATGAGTGACACGATATCCAGAGACAAAAACTTGAGCAGGAACCTCACACTCGCCCTTCTTTCAAATCCCGAAGAGTTCTCCTCATGGTCTGTAGATTAGTCCTGCCATACCTATGACCCGAAACATAAACTGAGTTTGTGTTTTCAGACAACTGTCCAAACAGCCCTGGCCTACACAACCTACAGGCTCAGGCCCCTGGAGCCGAACCTCAGGACTGTACTTGCCCTCTCCAAGGGAATTGTGTGTGCCCATTCCAATGGCCACAACCCTTCTAATAGGATAAACCTCCAAAGTCCCTGATCCATCTCAATAGTGGTGGCTTCCCAGGAAAAACAGGGGCAATCTGAGCCCAACTGAGCACCTACCTGCACTCAGACCCATAGACAGATGTCCCCAGAGGTAAAAAGGAAAGAACAGGCCCCTAGGCACTAATCAGATCCATTGCTTTGGTTTCCAGGCATCTCTCCTCACATTCCTGGATTTCAAAAGCAGCATATAGCTGATTCTTGACTCACCCATCAGAAAACATCTCATCTACACATGGGAAACTTGCACGTTGGAGCTGTGTCAAAGCCTCTGTTTAGGAGAACCCTTTAGGGCCCCAGTGCCACCGCTTCATTCCAAAGTCTCCATAGACACAAAAGCACGTTAGGATCCATCCCCAGGGGTGTCCATTTCAACTCAGCGTCCTCGGTTGCTCCACACAGATCCAGGAGATCTAACCTGTCTTGTTGCTAGGAGACAATTGGAATGCGAGGTGGGATACCCAGCCATCCATCCTTAGAACCCTGCTCAGAATCATTGGCCTGGAGCCAACCAACAGGTCTCAATTCTCCTGCAGAAGACTCTCTGCAGTTTGGAGCTTCTCAAAACTCCCCTCGTGGGAAAACACCCATGGCCTCGTGATGCCCCCCCATTTATGAAGGGGCCATCAGGGACAGAAACTCCAACCTGAGCGATCGTCTGATCCTCGCCCTGACTTCAGATGCACGAGATCTCGATTCAGGTCTGTAGATTGTGCCTGCCATGGCCTCACCCAGAAACCTAAGCCTAGCTTTTGTTCTCAGACTTTTGTCGTCAGACTACTGGCCCACAAGCCCTCCAGTTTGGCAATCCAGAACTACAATGCAGCACTCTGCCGGCCCTCCAGAAGAAAAACATTGTCCTCTGGGGCTACCCAGTAACCCCAAATGAGGATCAACCTGCACCGACCTTGGCTGTACCCCAAAAACGTAGGCTGACCAGGGCACTAATGCCCTTTCTGACACAGCCTGAGCCTGGACCCCGTGGAACCTCCCAGACAGCTGGCCGCACACTGAGCACATCGAGCCGCCATGGCCTTAGGTCTTCATCTCTTCCCAACCTCGGTTTTCAGGTTTCAGAACCTAGACCTTATCTCCAATCACTGCCCAGGGTTGAAGGTGATGCAGAAATCAGAACTCCTTTCCCCCATGGCAAAAAACCTTGTGGTTGGCATGTTGTCCAACGTTCAGTGTAGTTGAAACCAGTGTGGCCCATGAGGCCCCGCCCATGCTGGCGGGCCACATTGGTCACAAACACACATTGTGACGCTCAGGCTGAGACCAGTCCTCAAATAAGGTCACTCAGTGGCTGGATGAAGAGATAGCATATTGGGCTTGCCATGCCCCTAGTCCCCAATTTTTAACCATAGTTCGGGTTGTCCCTTCAGTCTTCCCCACGGTTTGGCTTTGGAATTCCTCTTTTGGTGGGACATCTGAGATAACAAAACTGAAATGAGTCCTCCCATCCCACAGATTGACGAAAAGGAATTGGGAATCGGGCCAAATCCTCAGAGAGGAAGATTCGACCATGGCCCATGAGGCCTCCCAGACTTTCCACGGCCATCGCTGATACAAAATCCAGAGACAAAAGCCTGAGCAAGCGCCTCAGACTCGCACTTTCTTCATATCCTGAAGAGTTCTTCTCATGGTTTGTAGATCGGGCCTGCCATACCTACGTCCCCAAACCTAATCTGAGTTTGTGTTTTCAGACTTCTGTCCTCAACGTCTTGGGCCACACACCCTCCAGGCTGGGCCCCTGGAGCCACACATTAGGACTGTGCCTACCAATCCATGGGAATTCTGCCCATTTCATGGTCCAAAATCGTACAAATTAGGAGCAACCTCCAAAGTCCCTGAGGCCATCCCAATAGTGTGGGTCGCCCGGAACAAACAAGGGCTGTCTGTCACCAGCTGAATACCGACCTCCACTCATACCATAGATGGATGTCCCCAGAGAAGAAGATTGAACCAGACAGGACCCTAGGCCATAATAGGATCCATTGCTTTGGGTTACAGGCATGTGTCCTCAAAAGCCTGATTCCAATACGAGCATAGGGGTTTTCCTGAGGCACCCATCAGAACTCATCTCGTCTCCACAAGGAAACCTGGGAGCCATGTCCAAAGCTTAGGAGAGTACTTCTGGTTCCCGGTGCCACTGCCCCATTCCAAGGCCCTCATGGACACAAAAACACATTAGGACCCATCCTCAGGAAAGTCCATTTCTACTCAGCCACCCCGGTTGCTCCAGCAGAGCCATCAGATCTAAACAGTCTTGTTGCTAGGAGACAATTGGAATGCGAGGCATGCTGCCCAGGCATCCATCCGCGAACCGTGCTCTGGAGTCATTTCATATGGGATGTCCTGGAGCTGTCCAACAGGTCTCAATTGTCCCGCAGAAGGAATCCTTGAAGGGGGCATCCCACAACTCCCAACGTGGGAAAACCTCAATGGCCTCGAGATTTCGCTCCCTTCATGAAGCGGCCGTCATGCTCAGAAAGTCCCACCTGAGCCAACGTCTGATCCTCGCCCTGACTTCACATGGATGAGATATTGGTTCAGAACTGCAGGGTACCTGCCGTGCCCTCGCCCTGAAACCCAAGTCTAGCTTGTCTTCTCAGACTTCTGTCCTCACACTCCTGGCCCCGAAGCCCTCAAGTTTGGCAATTCTGGACCCACAATGCAGCACTCTGCCTGCCCTCTAGAAGAAAAATTATTGCCTCATGAGCTGACCAGGCACCTTAAATGAGGGTAAACCTACACAGCACTCGACTTTACCCAAATTATATAGTCTAACCTGGGCACTAATGCACTGTCGAACACAACCTGAGCCCGGTCCTCCTGACCAACACCCAGAAAGCTGACCGCACACTGAGCACATAAAACCCGCCATGGCCTTAGGTCATCATCTCTTCCCTACCTCAGTTTTCAGGCTTCAGGACCGAGACCTTATCTCCAATCACTGCCCAGGGGTGAGTGTGATGCAGAAATCAGGACTCCTCCTTACCCATGGCAAGAAACCTTGTGGTTGGCACGTTGTCCAAAGTTCAGTGTAGGAGAAACCAGCATTCACCCTGAGGCCCCGCCCATTCTTGAGTATTACGAGCGCATACACACGCATTGTGACCCTCAGCATGAGTCCTGTCCTCTAGTAAGTCCTCTCAGTGTCTGGACCATTAGATGTCATAAAGGGCTTGACATGTCCCTAGGCCCCAATTTTTAACCAGATTTCTGATTGTCCAGTCGCCCCTCCCCAGGGCTCTACTCTGGAATCCATCATTTGGTGGGACACCTGAGGTTAAAAAAGAAAACAACAACAACAACAACAAAAAAAAAAAACGAACTTCTTCCAGCAAACAGAATGACCCCAAACTCTTTGGACGGGGCCAAACCACCTGAGAGTAAGACTCGTCCATTTCCCATGAAGTCACCCAGAAATTCCACGACCATGAGTGACACGATATCCAGAGACAAAAACTTGAGCAGGAACCTCACACTCGCCCTTCTTTCAAATCCCGAAGAGTTCTCCTCATGGTCTGTAGATTAGTCCTGCCATACCTATGACCCGAAACATAAACTGAGTTTGTGTTTTCAGACAACTGTCCAAACAGCCCTGGCCTACACAACCTACAGGCTCAGGCCCCTGGAGCCGAACCTCAGGACTGTACTTGCCCTCTCCAAGGGAATTGTGTGTGCCCATTCCAATGGCCACAACCCTTCTAATAGGATAAACCTCCAAAGTCCCTGATCCATCTCAATAGTGGTGGCTTCCCAGGAAAAACAGGGGCAATCTGAGCCCAACTGAGCACCTACCTGCACTCAGACCCATAGACAGATGTCCCCAGAGGTAAAAAGGAAAGAACAGGCCCCTAGGCACTAATCAGATCCATTGCTTTGGTTTCCAGGCATCTCTCCTCACATTCCTGGATTTCAAAAGCAGCATATAGCTGATTCTTGACTCACCCATCAGAAAACATCTCATCTACACATGGGAAACTTGCACGTTGGAGCTGGGTCAAAGCCTCTGTTTAGGAGAACCCTTTAGGGCCCCAGTGCCACCGCTTCATTCCAAAGTCTCCATAGACACAAAAGCACGTTAGGATCCATCCCCAGGGGTGTCCATTTCAACTCAGCGTCCTCGGTTGCTCCACACAGATCCAGGAGATCTAACCTGTCTTGTTGCTAGGAGACAATTGGAATGCGAGGTGGGATACCCAGCCATCCATCCTTAGAACCCTGCTCAGAATCATTGGCCTGGAGCCAACCAACAGGTCTCAATTGTCCTGCAGAAGACTCTCTGCAGTTTGGAGCTTCTCAAAACTCCCCTCGTGGGAAAACACCCATGGCCTCGTGATGCCCCCCCCATTTATGAAGGGGCCATCAGGGACAGAAACTCCAACCTGAGCGATCGTCTGATCCTCGCCCTGACTTCAGATGCACGAGATCTCGATTCAGGTCTGTAGATTGTGCCTGCCATGGCCTCACCCAGAAACCTAAGCCTAGCTTTTGTTCTCAGACTTTTGTCGTCAGACTACTGGCCCACAAGCCCTCCAGTTTGGCAATCCAGAACTACAATGCAGCACTCTGCCGGCCCTCCAGAAGAAAAACATTGTCCTCTGGGGCTACCCAGTAACCCCAAATGAGGATCAACCTGCACCGACCTTGGCTGTACCCCAAAAACGTAGGCTGACCAGGGCACTAATGCCCTTTCTGACACAGCCTGAGCCTGGACCCCGTGGAACCTCCCAGACAGCTGGCCGCACACTGAGCACATCGAGCCGCCATGGCCTTAGGTCTTCATCTCTTCCCAACCTCGGTTTTCAGGTTTCAGAACCTAGACCTTATCTCCAATCACTGCCCAGGGTTGAAGGTGATGCAGAAATCAGAACTCCTTTCCCCCATGGCAAAAAACCTTGTGGTTGGCATGTTGTCCAACGTTCAGTGTAGTTGAAACCAGTGTGGCCCATGAGGCCCCGCCCATGCTGGCGGGCCACATTGGTCACAAACACACATTGTGACGCTCAGGCTGAGACCAGTCCTCAAATAAGGTCACTCAGTGGCTGGATGAAGAGATAGCATATTGGGCTTGCCATGCCCCTAGTCCCCAATTTTTAACCATAGTTCGGGTTGTCCCTTCAGTCTTCCCCATGGTTTGGCTTTGGAATTCCTCTTTTGTTGGGACATCTGAGATAACAAAACTGAAATGAGTCCTCCCATCCCACAGATTGACGAAAAGCAATTGGGAATCGGGCCAAATCCTCAGAGAGGAAGATTCGTCCATGGCCCATGAGGCCTCCCCGATATTCCACGGCCATCGCTGATACAAAATCCAGAGACAAAAGCCTGAGCAAGCGCCTCAGACTCGCACTTTCTTCATATCCTGAAGAGTTCTTCTCATGGTTTGTAGATCGGGCCTGCCATACCTACGTCCCCAAATCTAAGCTGAGTTTGTGTTTTCAGACTTCTGTCCTCAAAGTCTTGGGCCAACCACCCTGCAGCTGGGCCCCTGGAGCCACACATTAGGACTGTGCCTACCATTCCATGGGAATTCTGCCCATTCCATGGTCCAAAATAGTACAAATTAGGAGAAAACTCCAAAGTCCCTGAGGCCATCCCAATAGTGTAGGTCGCCCGGAACAAACAAGGGCTGTCTGACACCAGCTGATAATCACCCTCCACTCATACCATAGATGGATGTCCCCAGAGAAGAAGATTGAACCAGACAGCACCCTAGGCCATAATAGGATCTATTGCTTTGGGTTACAGGCATGTGTCCTCAAAAGCCTGATTCCAATACGAGCATAGGGGTTTTCCTGAGGCACCCATCAGAACTCATCTCGTCTCCACAAGGAAACCTGTGCATGGGAGCCATGTCTAAAGCTTAGGAGAGTACTTCAGGGTCCCGGTGCCACCGCCCCATTCCAAGGCCCTCATGGACACAAAAACACATTAGGACCCATCCTCAGGAAAGTCCATTTCAACTCAGCCACCCCGGTTGCTCCGGGAGAGCCATCAGATCTAAACAGTCTTGTTGCTAGGAGACAATTGGAATGCGAGGCAGTCTTCCCAGGCATCCATCCGCGAACCGTGCTCTGGAGTCATTCCATATGGGATGTCCTGGAGCTGTCCAACAGTTCTCAATTGTCCCGCAGAAGGAATCCTTGAAGGGGGCATCCCACAACTCCCAACGTGGGAAAACCTCAATGGCCTCGAGATTCCGCTCCCTTCATGAAGCGGCCATCATGCAAAGAAACTCCACCCTGAGCCAACGTCTGATCCTCGCCCTGACTTCAGATGGATGAGATATTGGTTCAGATCTGCAGGGGGTACCTGCCGTGCCCTCGCCCTGAAACCCAAGTCTAGCTTGTCTTCTCAGACTTCCGTCCTCACACTCCTGGCCCCGAAGCCCTCAAGTTTGGCAATTCCGGACCCACAATGCAGCACTCTACCTCCCCTCTAGAAAAAAAATTATTGCCTCATGAGCTGCCCAGGCACCTTAAATGAGGCTAAACCTACACAGCACTCGACTTTACCCAAATTATATAGTCTAACCTGGGCACTAATGCACTGTTGAACACAACCTGAGCCGGGACCTCCTGACCAACACCCAGAAAGCTGACCGCACAATGAGCACATAAAACCCGCCATGGCCTTAGGTCATCATCTCTTCCCTACCTCAGTTTTCAGGCTTCAGAACAGAGACCTTATCTCCAATCACTGCCCAGGGGTGAGTGTGATGCAGAAATCAGGACTCCTCCTTACCCATGGCAAGAACCCTTGTGGTTGGCACGTTGTCCAAAGTTCAGTGTAGGAGAAACCAGCATTCACCCTGAGGCCCCACCCATTCTTGAGTATTACGAGCGCATACACACGCATTGTGACCCTCAGCATGAGTCCTGTCCTCTAGTAAGTCCTCTCAGTGTCTGGACCATTAGATGTCATAATGGGCTTGACATGTCCCTAGGCCCCAATTTTTAACCAGATTTCTGATTGTCCAGTCGCCCCTCCCCAGGGCTCTACTCTGGAATCCATCATTTGGTGGGACACCTGAGGTTAAAAAAGAAAAAAACAACAACAAAATCAAAACAAAAAAAAATGGACTTCTTCCAGCCCACATAATGACCGCAAACTCTTTGGACGGGGCCAAACCACCAGAGAGTAAGACTCGTCCATTTCCCATGAAGTCACCCAGAAATTCCACGACCATGAGTGACATGATATCCAGTGACAAAAACTTGAGCAGAGCCTCACACTCGCCCTTCTTTCAAATCCCGAAGAGTTCTCCTCATGGTCTGTAGATCAGTCCTGCCATACCTATGACCCAAAACATAAGCCGAGTTTGTGTTTTCAGACAACTGTCCAAACAGCCCTGGCCTACACAACCTACAGGCTCAGGCCCCTGGAGCCAAACCTGAGGACTGTACTTGCCCTCTCCAAGGGAATTGTGTGTGCCCATTCCAATGGCCACAACCCTTCTAATAGGATAAACCTCCAAAGTCCCTGATCCATCTCAATAGTGGTGGCTTCCCAGGAAAAACAGGGGCAATCTGAGCCCAACTGAGCACCTACCTGCACTCAGACCCATAGACAGATGTCCCCAGAGGTAAAAAGGAAAGAACAGGCCCCTAGGCACGAATCAGATCCATTGCTTTGGTTTCCAGGCATCTCTCCTCAGATTCCTGGATTTCAAAAGCAGCATATAGCTTTTTCTTGACTCACCCATCAGAAAACATCTCATCTACACATGGAAAACTTGCACGTTGGAGCTGTGTCAAAGCCTCTGTTTAGGAGAACCCTTTAGGGCCCCAGTGCCACCGCTTCATTCCAAAGTCTCCATAGACACAAAAGCACGTTAGGATCCATCCCCAGGGGTGTCCATTTCAACTCAGCGTCCTCGGTTGCTCCCCACAGATCCAGGAGATCTAACCTGTCTTGTTTCTAGGAGACAATTGGAATGCGAGGTGGGCTACCCATCCATCCATCCTTAGAACCCTGCTCAGAATCATTGGCCTGGAGCCAAACAACAGGTCTCAATTGTCCTGCAGAAGACTCTCTGCAGTTTGGAGCTTCTCACAACTCCCCTCGTGGGAAAACACCCATGGCCTCGTGATGCCCCCCCCCCATTCATGAAGGGGCCATCAGGGACAGAAAATCCAACCTGAGCGATCGTCTGATCCTCGCCCTGACTTCAGATGCACGAGATCTCGATTCAGGTCTGTAGATTGTGCCTGCCATGGCCTCACCCAGAAACCTAAGCCTAGCTTTTGTTCTCAGACTTTTGTCGTCAGACTACTGGCCCACAAGCCCTCCAGTTTGGCAATCCAGAACTACAATGCAGCACTCTGCCGGCCCTCCAGAAGAAAAACATTGTCCTCTGGGGCTACCCAGTAACCCCAAATGAGGATCAACCTGCACCGACCTTGGCTGTACCCCAAATACGTAGGCTGACCAGGGCACTAATGCCCTTTCTGAAACAGCCTGAGCCTGGACCCCGTGGAACCTCCCAGACAGCTGGCCGCACACTGAGCACATCGAGCCGCCATGGCCTTAGGTCTTCATCTCTTCCCAACCTCGGTTTTCAGGTTTCAGAACCTAGACCTTATCTCCAATCACTGCCCAGGGTTGAAGGTGATGCAGAAATCAGAACTCCTTTCCCCCATGGCAAAAAACCTTGTGGTTGGCATGTTGTCCAACGTTCAGTGTAGTTGAAACCAGTGTGGCCCATGAGGCCCCGCTTATGCTGGCGGGCCACATTGGTCACAAACACACATTGTGACGCTCAGGCTGAGCCCAGTCCTCAAGTAAGGTCACTCAGTGGCTGGATGAAGAGATAGCATATTGGGCTTGCCATGCCCCTAGTCCCCAATTTTTAACCATAGTTCGGGTTGTCCCTTCAGTCTTCCCCACGGTTTGGCTTTGGAATTCCTCTTTTGTTGGGACATCTGAGATAACAAAACTGAAATGAGTCCTCCCATCCCACAGATTGACGAAAAGGAATTGGGAATCGGGCCAAATCCTCAGAGAGGAAGATTCGACCAAGGCCCATGAGGCCTCCCAGACATTCCACGGCCATCGCTGATACAAAATCCAGAGACAAAAGCCTGAGCAAGCGCCTCAGACTCGCACTTTCTTCATATCCTGAAGAGTTCTTCTCATGGTTTGTAGATCGGGCCTGCCATACCTACGTCCCCAAACCTAAGCTGAGTTTGTGTTTTCAGACTTCTGTCCTCAACGTCTTGGGCCACACACCCTCCAGGCTGGGCCCCTGGAGCCACACATTAGGACTGTGCCTACCAATCCATGGGAATTCTGCCCATTTCATGGTCCAAAATCGTACAAATTAGGAGCAACCTCCAAAGTCCCTGAGGCCATCCCAATAGTGTGGGTCGCCCGGAACAAACAAGGGCTGTCTGTCACCAGCTGAATACCGACCTCCACTCATACCATAGATGGATGTCCCCAGAGAAGAAGATTGAACCAGACAGGACCCTAGGCCATAATAGGATCCATTGCTTTGGGTTACAGGCATGTGTCCTCAAAAGCCTGATTCCAATACGAGCATAGGGGTTTTCCTGAGGCACCCATCAGAACTCATCTCGTCTCCACAAGGAAACCTGGGAGCCATGTCCAAAGCTTAGGAGAGTACTTCTGGTTCCCGGTGCCACTGCCCCATTCCAAGGCCCTCATGGACACAAAAACACATTAGGACCCATCCTCAGGAAAGTCCATTTCTACTCAGCCACCCCGGTTGCTCCAGCAGAGCCATCAGATCTAAACAGTCTTGTTGCTAGGAGACAATTGGAATGCGAGGCATGCTGCCCAGGCATCCATCCGCGAACCGTGCTCTGGAGTCATTTCATATGGGATGTCCTGGAGCTGTCCAACAGGTCTCAATTGTCCCGCAGAAGGAATCCTTGAAGGGGGCATCCCACAACTCCCAACGTGGGAAAACCTCAATGGCCTCGAGATTTCGCTCCCTTCATGAAGCGGCCGTCATGCTCAGAAAGTCCCACCTGAGCCAACGTCTGATCCTCGCCCTGACTTCACATGGATGAGATATTGGTTCAGAACTGCAGGGTACCTGCCGTGCCCTCGCCCTGAAACCCAAGTCTAGCTTGTCTTCTCAGACTTCCGTCCTCACACTCCTGGCCCCGAAGCCCTCAAGTTTGGCAATTCTGGACCCACAATGCAGCACTCTGCCTGCCCTCTAGAAGAAAAATTATTGCCTCATGAGCTGCCCAGGCACCTTAAATGAGGGTACACCTACACAGCACTCGACTTTACCCAAATTATATAGTCTAACCTGGGCACTAATGCACTGTCGAACACAACCTGAGCCCGGACCTCCTGACCAACACCCAGAAAGCTGACCGCACACTGAGCACATAAAACCCGCCATGGCCTTAGGTCATCATCTCTTCCCTACCTCAGTTTTCAGGCTTCAGGACCGAGACCTTATCTCCAATCACTGCCCAGGGGTGAGTGTGATGCAGAAATCAGGACTCCTCCTTACCCATGGCAAGAACCCTTGTGGTTGGCACGTTGTCCAAAGTTCAGTGTAGGAGAAACCAGCATTCACCCTGAGGCCCCGCCCATTCTTGAGTATTACGAGCGCATACACACGCATTGTGACCCTCAGCATGAGTCCTGTCCTCTAGTAAGTCCTCTCAGTGTCTGGACCATTAGATGTCATAAAGGGCTTGACATGTCCCTAGGCCCCAATTTTTAACCAGATTTCTGATTGTCCAGTCGCCCCTCCCCAGGGCTCTACTCTGGAATCCATCATTTGGTGGGACACCTGAGGTTAAAAAAGAAAACAACAACAACAACAACAACAAAAAAAAAAACGAACTTCTTCCAGCAAACAGAATGACCCCAAACTCTTTGGACGGGGCCAAACCACCTGAGAGTAAGACTCGTCCATTTCCCATGAAGTCACCCAGAAATTCCACGACCATGAGTGACACGATATCCAGAGACAAAAACGTGAGCAGGAACCTCACACTCGCCCTTCTTTCAAATCCCGAAGAGTTCTCCTCATGGTCTGTAGATCAGTCCTGCCATACCTATGACCCGAAACATAAACTGAGTTTGTGTTTTCAGACAACTGTCCAAACAGCCCTGGCCTACACAACCTACAGGCTCAGGCCCCTGGAGCCGAACCTCAGGACTGTACTTGCCCTCTCCAAGGGAATTGTGTGTGCCCATTCCAATGGCCACAACCCTTCTAATAGGATAAACCTCCAAAGTCCCTGATCCATCTCAATAGTGGTGGCTTCCCAGGAAAAACAGGGGCAATCTGAGCCCAACTGAGCACCTACCTGCACTCAGACCCATAGACAGATGTCCCCAGAGGTAAAAAGGAAAGAACAGGCCCCTAGGCACGAATCAGATCCATTGCTTTGGTTTCCAGGCATCTCTCCTCACATTCCTGGATTTCAAAAGCAGCATATAGCTGATTCTTGTCTCACCCATCAGAAAACATCTCATCTACACATGGGAAACTTGCACGTTGGAGCTGTGTCAAAGCCTCTGTTTAGGAGAACCCTTTAGGGCCCCAGTGCCACCGCTTCATTCCAAAGTCTCCATAGACACAAAAGCACGTTAGGATCCATCCCCAGGGGTGTCCATTTCAACTCAGCGTCCTCGGTTGCTCCCCACAGATCCAGGAGATCTAACCTGTCTTGTTGCTAGGAGACAATTGGAATGCGAGGTGGGATACCCAGCCATCCATCCTTAGAACCCTGCTAAGAATCATTGGCCTGGAGCCAAACAACAGGTCTCAATTGTCCTGCAGAAGACTCTCTGCAGTTTGGAGCTTCTCACAACTCCCCTCGTGGGAAAACACCCATGGCCTCGTGATGCCCCCCCCATTTATGAAGGGGCCATCAGGGACAGAAAATCCAACCTGAGCGATCGTCTGATCCTCGCCCTGACTTCAGATGCACGAGATCTCGATTCAGGTCTGTAGATTGTGCCTGCCATGGCCTCACCCAGAAACCTAAGCCTAGCTTGTGTTCTCAGACTTTTGTCGTCAGACTACTGGCCCACAAGCCCTCCAGTTTGGCAATCCAGAACTACAATGCAGCACTCTGCCGGCCCTCCAGAAGAAAAACATTGTCCTCTGGGGCTACCCAGTAACCCCAAATGAGGATCAACCTGCACCGACCTTGGCTGTACCCCAAAAACGTAGGCTGACCAGGGCACTAATGCCCTTTCTGACACAGCCTGAGCCTGGACCCCGTGGAACCTCCCAGACAGCTGGCCGCACACTGAGCACATCGAGCCGCCATGGCCTTAGGTCTTCATCTCTTCCCAACCTCGGTTTTCAGGTTTCAGAACCTAGACCTTATCTCCAATCACTGCCCAGGGTTGAAGGTGATGCAGAAATCAGAACTCCTTTCCCCCATGGCAAAAACCTTGTGGTTGGCATGTTGTCCAACGTTCAGTGTAGTTGAAACCAGTGTGGCCCATGAGGCCCCGCCCATGCTGGCGGGCCACATTGGTCACAAACACACATTGTGACGCTCAGGCTGAGACCAGTCCTCAAATAAGGTCACTCAGTGGCTGGATGAAGAGATAGCATATTGGGCTTGCCATGCCCCTAGTCCCCAATTTTTAACCATAGTTCGGGTTGTCCCTTCAGTCTTCCCCATGGTTTGGCTTTGGAATTCCTCTTTTGTTGGGACATCTGAGATAACAAAACTGAAATGAGTCCTCCCATCCCACAGATTGACGAAAAGCAATTGGGAATCGGGCCAAATCCTCAGAGAGGAAGATTCGTCCATGGCCCATGAGGCCTCCCCGATATTCCACGGCAATCGCTGATACAAAATCCAGAGACAAAAGCCTGAGCAAGCGCCTCAGACTCGCACTTTCTTCATATCCTGAAGAGTTCTTCTCATGGTTTGTAGATCGGGCCTGCCATACCTACGTCCCCAAACCTAAGCTGAGTTTGTGTTTTCAGACTTCTGTCCTCAAAGTCTTGGGCCAACCACCCTGCAGCTGGGCCCCTGGAGCCACACATTAGGACTGTGCCTACCAATCCATGGGAATTCTGCCCATTCCATGGTCCAAAATAGTACAAATTAGGAGAAACCTCCAAAGTCCCTGAGGCCATCCCAATAGTGTAGGTCGCCCGGAACAAACAAGGGCTGTCTGACACCAGCTGATAATCACCCTCCACTCATACCATAGAGGGATGTCCCCAGAGAAGAAGATTGAACCAGACAGCACCCTAGGCCATAATAGGATCCATTGCTTTGGGTTACAGGCATGTGTCCTCAAAAGCCTGATTCCAATACGAGCATAGGGGTTTTCCTGAGGCACCCATCAGAACTCATCTCGTCTCCACAAGGAAACCTGTGCATGGGAGCCATGTCTAAAGCTTAGGAGAGTACTTCAGGGTCCCGGTGCCACCGCCCCATTCCAAGGCCCTCATGGACACAAAAACACATTAGGACCCATCCTCAGGAAAGTCCATTTCAACTCAGCCACCCCGGTTGCTCCGGGAGAGCCATCAGATCTAAACTGTCTTGTTGCTAGGAGACAATTGGAATGCGAGGCGGACTTTCGAGGCATCCATCCGCGAACGGTGCTCTGGAGTCATTCCATATGGGATGTCCTGGAGCTGTCCAACAGGTCTCAATTGTCCCGCAGAAGGAATCCTTGAAGGGGGCATCCCACAACTCCCAACGTGGGAAAACCTCAATGGCCTCGAGATTCCGCTCCCTTCATGAAGCGGCCGTCATGCTCAGAAACTCCAACCTGAGCCAACGTCTGATCCTCGCCCTGACTTCAGAAGCATGAGATAGTGGTTCATATCTGCAGGGGGTACCTGCCGTGCCCTCGCCCTGAAACCCAAGTCTAGCTTGTCTTCTCAGACTTCCGTCCTCACACTCCTGGCCCCGAAGCCCTCAAGTTTGGCAATTCCGGACCCACAATGCAGCACTCTGCCTGCCCTCTAGAAAAAAAATTATTGCCTCATGAGCTGCCCAGGCACCTTAAATCAGGGTAAACCTACACAGCATTCGACTTTACCCAAATTATATAGTCTAACCTGGGCACTAATGCACTGTCGAACACAACCTGAGCCCGGACCTCCTGACCAACACCCAGAAAGCTGACCGCACACTGAGCACATAAAACCCGCCATGGCCTTAGGTCATCATCTCTTCCCTACCTCAGTTTTCAGGCTTCAGAACCGAGACCTTATCTCCAATCACTGTCCAGGGGTGAGTGTGATGCAGAAATCAGAACTCCTCCTTACCCATGGCAAGAATCCTTGTGGTTGGCACGTTCAGTGTAGGAGAAACCAGCATTCACCCTGAAGCCCCGCCCATTCTTGAGTGCGATGAGGGCATACACACGCATTGTGACCCTCAGCATGAGTCCTGTCCTCTAGTAAGTCCTCTCAGTGGCTGAGCCATTTGATGTCTTAATGGGCTTGAAATGTCCCTAGGCCCCAATTTTTAACCAGATTTATGATTGTCCAGGCGCCCCTCCCCAGGGCTCTACTCTGGAATCCATCATTTGGTGGGACACCTGAGGTTAAAAAAGAAAACAACAACAACAACAAAAAAAAAAAAACGGACTTTTTCCAGCCCACAGAATGACTGCAAACTCTTTGGAAGGGGCCAAACCACCAGAGAGTAAGACTCGTCCATTTCCCATGAAGTCAACCAGAAATTCCACGACCATGAGTGACACGATATCAAGAGACAAAAACTTGAGCAGGAGCCTCACTCGCCCTTCTTTCAAATCCCGAAGAGTTCTCCTCATGGTCTGTAGATCAGTCCTGCCATACCTATGACCTGAAACATAAGCCGAGTTTGTGTTTTCAGACAACTGTCCAAACAGCCCTGGCCTACGCAACCTACAGGCTCGGGCCCCTGGAGCCAAACCTGAGGACTGTACTTGCCCTCTCCAAGGGAATTGTGTGTGCCCATTCCAATGGCCACAACACTTCTAATAGGATAAACCTCCAAAGTCCCTGATCCATCTCAAAAGTGGTGGCTTCCCAGGAAAAACAGGGGCAATCTGAGCCCAAATGAGCACCTACCTGCACTCAGACCCATAGACAGATGTCCCCAGAGGTAAAAAGGAAAGAACAGGCCCCTAGGCACAAATCAGATCCATTGCTTTGGTTTCCAGGCATCTCTCCTCAGAGGCCTGGATTTCAAAAGCAGCATATAGCTGTTTCTTGACTCACCCATCAGAAAACATCTCATCTACACATGGGAAATTTGCACGTTGGAGCTGTGTCAAAGCCTCTGTTTAGGAGAACCCTTTAGGGCCCCAGTGCCACCGCTTCATTCCAAGGACTCCATAGATACAAAAGCACGTTAGGACCCATCCCCAGAAGTGTCCATTTCAACTCAGCGATTTCGGTTGCTCCCCACAGATCCAGGAGATCTAACCTGTCTTGTTGCTAGGAGACAATTGGAATGCGAGGTGGGCTACCCATCCATCCATCCTTAGAACCCTGCACAGAATCATTGGCCTGGACTCAAACAACAGGTCTCAATTGTCCTGCAGAAGACTCTCTGCAGTTTGCAGCTTCTCACAACTCCCATCGTGGGAAAACACCCATGGCCTCGTGATGCCCCCCCCATTCATGAAGGGGCCATCAGGGACAGAAACTCCAACCTGAGCGATCGTCTGATCCTCGCCCTGACTTCAGATGTACGAGATCTCAATTCAGGTCTGTAGATTGTGCCTGCCATGGCCTCACCCAGAAACCTAAGCCTAGCTTGTGTTCTCAGACTTTTGTCGTCAGACTACTGGCCCACAAGCCCTCCAGTTTGGCAATCCAGAACTACAATGCAGCACTCTGCCGGCCCTCCAGAAGAAAAACATTGTCCTCTGGGGCTACCCAGTAACCCCAAATGAGGATCAACCTACACCGACCTTGGCTGTACCCCAAATACATAGGCTGACCAGGGCACTAATGCCCTTTCTGACACAGCCTGAGCCTGGACTCCCTGGCCCGTCCCAGACAGCTGGCCGCACACTGAGCACATCGAGCCTCCATGGCCTTTGGTCGTCATCTCTTCCCAACCTCGGTTTTCAGGTTTCAGAACCTAGACCTAATCTCCAATCATGCCCAAGGTTGAAGGTGATGCAGAAATCAGAACTCCTTCCCCATGGCAGAAACCCTGTGGTTGGCATGTTGTCCAACGTTCAGTGTCGTTGAAACCAGTGTGGCCCATGAGGCCCCGCCAATGCTCGCGGGCCACATTGGTCAAAAACACACATTGTGACCCTCAGGCTGAGCCCAGTCCTCAAGTAAGGCCACTCAGTTGCTGGATGAAGAGATAGCATATTGGGCTTGCCATGCCCCTAGGCCCCAATTTTTAACCATAGTTCGGGTTGTCCCTTCATTCTTCCCCACGGCTTTGCTTTGGAATTCCACTTTTGGTGGGACACCTGAGGTAACAAACCTGAAATGAGTCCTCCCATCCCACAGATTGACGAAAAGCAATTGGGAATTGGGCCAAATTCTCAGAGAGGAAGATTCGTCCATGGGCCATGAGGCCTGGCCGACATTCCACGGCCATCGCTGATACAAAATCCAGAGACAAAAGCCTGAGCAAGCGACTCAGACTCGCACTTTCTTCATATCCTGAAGAGTTCTTCTCATGGTTTGTAGATCGGGCCTGCCATACCTGCGTCCCCAAACCTAAGCTGAGTTTGTTTTCAGACAACTGTCTAAACAGCCCTTGCCTACACAACCTACAGGCTCAGGCCCCTGGAGCCAAACCTGAGGAATGTACTTGCCTTCTCCAAGGGAATTGTTTGTGCCCATTCCTATGGCCACAACCCTTCTAATAGTATAAACCTCCAAAGTCCCTGATCCATCTCAAAAGTGGTGGCTTCCCAGGAAAAACAGGGGCAATCTGAGCCCAAATGAGCACCTACCTGCACTCAGACCCATAGACAGATGTCCCCAGAGGTAAAAAGGAAAGAACAGGCCCCTAGGCACTAATCAGATCCATTGCTTTGATTTCCAGGCAACTCTCCTCAGAGCCTGGATTTCAAAAGCAGCATATAGCTATTTCTTAATTCACCCATCAGAAAACATCTCATCTACACATGGGAACCTTGCACGTTGGAGCTGTGTCAAAGCCTCTGTTTAGGAGAACCCTTTAGGGCCCCAGTGCCACCGCTTCATTCCAAGGTCTCCATAGACACAAAAGCACATTAGGACCCATCCCCAGGGGTGTCCATTTCAACTCAGCATCCTCGGTAGCTGCCCACAGATCCAGGAGATCTAACCTGTCTTGTTGCTAGGAGACAATTGGAATGCGAGGTGGGCTACCCAGCCATCCATCCTTAGAACCCTGCTCAGAATCATTTGCCTGGACTCAAACAACAGGTCTCAATTGTCCTGCAGAAGACTCTCTGCAGTTTGGAGCTTCTCACAACTCCCATAGTGGGAAAACCCCCATGGCCTCATGATGCCCACCCATTCATGAAGGGGCCATCAGGGACAGAAACTCCAACCTGAGCCATCGTCTGATCCTCGCCCTGACTTCAGATGCACGAGATCTCGATTCAGGTCTGTAGATTGTGCCTGCCATAGCCTCACCAAGCAACCTAAGCCTAGCTTGTGTTCTTAGACATTTGTCGTCAGACTACTGGCCCACAAGCCCTTCATTAGGAAATCCAGAACTACAATGGAGCACTCTGCCTGCCCTCCAGAAGAAAAACATTGTCCTCTGGGGCTACCCAGTAACCCCAAATGAGGATCAACCTGCACCGACCTTGGCATTACCCCAAATACATAGGCTGACCAGGTCACTAATGCCCTTTCTGACACAGCCTGAGCCTGGACCCCCTGGCCCCTCCCAGACAGCTGGCCGCACACTGAGCACATCCAGCCGCCATGGCCTTAGGTCGTCATCTCTTCCCAACCTCGGTTTTCAGGTTTCAGAACCTAGACCTTATCTCCAATCACTGCCCAAGGTTGAAGGTGATGCAGAAATCAGAACTCCTTCCCCATGGCAAGAAACCTTGTGGTTGGCATGTTGTCCAACGTTCAGTGTCGTTGAAACCAGTGTGGCCCATGAGGCCCCGCCCGTGCTCGCGGGCCACACTGGTCACAAACACACATTGTGACCCTCAGGCTGAGCCCAGTCCTCAAGTAAGGCCACTCAGTGGCTGGATGAAGAGATAGCATATTGGGCTTGCCATGCCCCTAGGCCCCAATTTTTAACCAATGTTCGGGTTGTCCCTTCAGTCTTCCACACGGCTTTGCTTTGGAATTCCTCTTTTGGTGGGATATCTGTGGTAACAAACCTGAAATGAGTCCTCCCATCCCACAGATTGACGAAAAGCAATTGGGAAACGGGCCAAATCCTCAGAGAGGAAGATTCGTCCATGGCCCATGAGGCCTCCCCGACATTCCACGGCCATCGCTGATACAAAATCCAGAGACAAAAGCCTGAGCAAGCGCCTCAGACTCGCACTTTCTTCATATCTTGAAGAGTTCTTCTCATGGTTTGTAGATCGGGCCTGCCATACCTACGTCCCCAAACCTAAGCTGAGTTTGTGTTTCAGACTTCTCTCCTCAAAGTCTTGGGCCACACACACTCCAGGCTGGGCGCCTGGAGCCACACATTAGGACTGTGCCTACCAATCCATGGGAATTCTGCCCATTCCATGGTCCAAAATCGTACAAATTAGGAGAAACCTCCAAAGTCCCTGAGGCCATCCCAATAGTGTAGGTCGCCCGGAACAAACAAGGACTGTCTGACACCAGCTGATAATCGACATCCACTCATACCATAGATGGATGTCCCCAGAGAAGAAGATTGAACCAGACAGCACCCTAGGCCATAATAGGATCCATTGCTTTGGGTTACAGGCATGTGTCCTCAAAAGCCTGATTCCAATACGAGCATAGGGGTTTTCCTGAGGCACCCATCAGAACTCATCTCGTCTCCACAAGGAAACCTGTGCATGGGAGCCATGTCCAAAGCTTAGGAGAGTACTTCAGGGTCCCGGTGCCACCGCCCCATTCCAAGGCCCTCATGGACACAAAAACACATTAGGACCCATCCTCAGGAAAGTCCATTTCAACTCAGCCACCCCGGTTGCTCTGGCAGAGCCATCAGATCAAAACTGTCTTGTTGCTAGGAGACAATTGGAATGCGAGGCGGGATTCCCAGGCATTCATCCGCGAATGGTGCTCTGGAGTCATTCCATATGGGATGTCCTGGAGCTGTGCAACAGGTCTCAATTGTCCCGCAGAAGGAATCCTTGAAGAGGGCATCCCACAACTCCCAACGTGGGAAAACCTCAATGGCCCCGAGATTCTGCTCCCTTCATAAAGCGGCCGTCATGCACAGGAACTCCAACCTGAGCCAACGTCTTATCCTCGCTCTGACTTCAGAAGCATGAGATATTGGTTCAGATCTGCAGGGTGTACCTATCGTGCCCTCGCCCTGAAACCCATGTCTAGCTTGTCTTCTCACACTTCCGTCCTCAAACTCCTGGCCCCGAAGTCCTAAAATTTGGCAATTCCGGACCCACAATGCAGCACTCTCCCGGCCCTCTAGAAAAAAAAAAAAAACTATTGCGTCATGAGCTGCCCAGGCACCTTAAATGAGGATAAACCTACACAGCTCTCGACCTTGCCCAAATTATATAGTCTAACCTGGGCACTAATGCACTGTCGAACACAACCTGAGCCCGGACCTCCTGACCAACACCCAGAAAGCTGACCGCACACTGAGCACATAAAACCCGCCATGGCCTTAGGTCATAATCTCTTCCCTACCTCAGTTTTCAGGCTTCAGAAACGAGACCTTATCTCCAATCACTGCCCAGGGGTGAATGTTATGCAGAAATCAGAACTCCTCCTTACCCATGGCAAGAACCCTTGTGGTTGGCACGTTGTCCAACGTTCAGTGTAGGAGAAACCAGCATTCACCCTGAGGCCCCGCCCATTCTTGATTGCGACGAGGGCATACACACGCATTGTGACCCTCAGCATGAGTCCTGTCCTCTAGTAAGTCCTCTCAGTAGCTGGACCTTTAGATGTCATAATGGGCTTGACATGTCACTAGGCCCCAATTTTTAACCAGATTTCTGACTGTCCAGTCGCCCCTCCCCAGGTCTCTATTCTGGAATCCCTCATTTGGTGGGACACCTGAGGTTAAAAAAGTAAACAACAACAACAACAACAACAACAAAAAAAAACTGACTTCTTCCAGCTCACAGAATGACCCCAAGCTCTTTGGATGGGACCAAACCACCAGAGAGTAAGACTCGTCCATTTCCCATGAAGTCACCCAGAAATTCCACGATCATGAGTGACACGATATCAAGAGACAAAAACTTGAGCAGGAGCCTCACTCGCCCTTCTTTCAAATCCCGAAGAGTTCTCCTCATGGTCTGTAGATCAGTCCTGCCATACCTATGACCCGAAACATAAGCCGAGTTTGTGTTTTCAGGCAACTGTCCAAACAGCCCTGGCCTACACAACCTACAGGCTCAGGCCCCTGGAGCCAAACCTGAGGACTGTACTTGCCCTCTCCAAGGGAATTGTGTGTGCCCATTCCAATGGCCACAACCCTTCTAATAGGATAAACCTCCAAAGTCCCTGATCCATCTCAATAGTGGTGGCTTCCCAGGAAAAACAGGGGCAATCTGAGCCCTACAGAGCACCTACCTGCACTCAGACCCATAGACAGATGTCCCCAGAGGTAAAAAGGAAAGAACAGGCCCCTAGGCACTAATAAGATCCATTGCTTTGGTTTCCAGGCATCTCTCCTCAGAGGCCTGGATTTCAAAAGCAGCATATAGTTGTTTCTTGACTCACCCATCGGAAAACATCTCATCTACACATGGGAAACTTGCACGTTGGAGCTGTGTCAAAGCCTCTGTTTAGGAGAACCCTTTAGGGCACCAGTGCCACCTCTTCATTCCAAGGTCTCCATAGACACAAAAGCACATTAGGACCCATCCTTAGGGGTGTCCATTTCAACACAGCGTCCTCGGTTGCTCCCCACAGATCCAGGAGATTTAAACTGTCTTGTTGCTAGGAGACAATTGGAATGCGAGGTGGGCTACCCAGCCATCCATCCTTAGAACCCTGCTCAGAGTCATTGGTCTGGAGCCAAACAACAGGTCTCAATTGTCCTGCAGAAGACTCTCTGCAGTTTGGAGCTTCTCACAACTCCCCTCGTGGGAAAACACCCATGGCCTCGTGATGCCCCCCCCCATTCATGAAGGGGCCATCAGGGACAGAAACTCCAACCTGAGCGATCGTCTGATCCTCGCCCTGACTTCAGAGGCACGAGATCTCGATTCAGGTCTGTAGATTGTGCCTGCCATGGCCTCATCCAGAAACGTAAGCCTAGCTTGTGTTCTCAGACTTTTGTCGTCAGACTACTGGCCCACAAGCCCTCCAGTTTGGCAATCCAGAACTACAATGCAGCACTCTGCCGACCCTCCAGAAGAAAAACATTGTCCTCTGGGGCTACCCAGTAACCCCAAATGAGGATCAACCTGCACCGACCATGGCTGTACCCCAAATACAT
Source organism: Mustela nivalis (assembly GCF_964662115.1). Taxonomy (NCBI): domain Eukaryota; kingdom Metazoa; phylum Chordata; class Mammalia; order Carnivora; family Mustelidae; genus Mustela; species Mustela nivalis. The sequence continues at coordinate 298,378 of NW_028136006.1, read as the reverse complement.
AGGCTGACCAGGGCACTAATGCCCTTTCTGACACAGCCTGAGCCTGGAGCCCCTGGCCCCTCCCAGACACCTGGCCGCACACTGAGCACATCCAGCCGCCATGGCCTTAGGTCGTCATCTCTTCCCAACCTCGGTTTTCAGGTTTCAGAACCTAGACCTTATCTCCAATCACTGCCCAGGGTTGAAGGTGATGCAGAAATCAGAACTCCTTCCCATGGCAAGAAACCTTGTGGTTGGCATGTTGTCCAACGTTCAGTGTAGTTGAAACCAGTGTGGCCCATTAGGCCCCGCCGATGCTCGCGGGCCACATTGGTCACAAACACACATTGTGACTCTCAGGCTGAGCCCAGTCCTCAAGTAAGGCCGCTCAGTGGCTGGATGAAGAGATATCATATTGGGCTTGCCATGCCCCTAGGCCCCATTTTTTAACCATAGTTCGGGTTGTCCCTTCAGTCTTCCCCACGGCTTGGCTTTGGAATTCCTCTTTTGGTGGGACACCTGAGGTAACAAAACTGAAATGAGTCCTCCCATCCCACAGATTGACGAAAAGCAATTGGGAATCGGGCCAAATCCTCAGAGAGGAAGATTCGTCCATGGCCCATGAGGCCTCCCCGACATTCCACGGCCATCGCTGATACAAAATCCAGAGACAAAAGCCTGAGCAAGCGCCTCAGACTAGCACTTTCTTCATATCCTGAAGAGTTCTTCTCATGGTTTGTAGATCGGGCCTGCCATACCTACGTCCCCAAATCTAAGCTGAGTTTGTGTTTTCAGACTTCTGTCCTCAAAGTCTTGGGCCAACCACCCTGCAGGCTGGGCCCCTGGAGCCACACATTAGGACTGTGCCTACCAATCCATGGGAATTCTGCCCATTCCATGGTCCAAAATAGTACAAATTAGGAGAAACCTCCAAAGTCCCTGTGGGCATCCCAATAGTGTAGGTCGCCCGGAACAAACAAGGGCTGTCTGACACCAGCTGATAATCGCCCTCCACTCATACCATAGATGGATGTCCCCAGAGAAGAAGATTGAACCAGACAGGACCCTAGGCCATAATAGGATCCATTGCTTTGGGTTACAGGCATGTGTCCTCAAAAGCCTGATTCCAATACGAGCATAGGGGTTTTCCTGAGGCACCCATCAGAACTCATCTCGTCTCTTCAAGGAAACTTGTGCATGGGAGCCATGTCCAAAGCTTAGGAGAGTACTTCAGGGTCCCGGTGCCACCGCCCCATTCCAAGGCCCTCATGGACACAAAATTACATTAGGACCCATCCTCAGGAAAGTCCATTTCAACTCAGCTACCCCGGTTGCTCCGGCAGAGGCATCAGATCTAAACTGTCTTGTTGCTAGGAGACAATTGGAATGCGAGGCGGGCTTCCCAGGCATCCATCCGCGAACGGTGCTCTGGAGTCATTCCATATGGGATGTCCTGGAGCTGTCCAACAGGTCTCAATTGTCCCGCAGAAGGAATCCTTGAAGGGGGCATCCCACAACTCCCAACGTGGGAAAACCTCAATGGCCTCGAGATTCCGCTCTTTTCATGAAGCGGCCGTCATGCTCAGAAACTCCAACCTGAGCCAACGTCTGACCCTCGCCCTGACTTCCGATGCATGAGATATTGGTTCAGATCTGCAGGGGGTACCTGCCGTACCCTCGCCCTGAAACCCAAGCCTAGCTTGTCTTCTCAGACTTCCGTCCTCACACTCCTGGCCCCGAAGCCCTCAAGTTTGGCAATTCCGGACCCACAATGCAGAACTCTGCCTGCCCTCTAGAAAAAAAATTATTGCCACATGAGCTGCCCAGGCACCTTAAATGAGGGTAAACCTACACAGAACCTGACTTTAACCAAATTATATAGTCTAACCTGGGCACTAATGCACTGTCGAACACAACCTGAGTCCGGACCTCCTGACCAACACCCAGAAAGCTGACCGCACACCTAGCACATAAAACCCGCCATGGCCTTAGGTCATCATCTCTTCCCTACCTCAGTTTTCAGGCTTCAGAACCGAGACCTTATCTCCAATCACTGCCCAGGGGTGAATGTTATGCAGAAATCAGAACTCCTCCTTACCCATGGCAAGAACCCTTGTGGTTGGCACGTTGTCCAACGTTCAGTGTAGGAGAAACCAGCATTCACCCTGAGGCCCCGCCCATTCTTGAGTGCGACGAGGGCATACACACGCATTGTGACCCTCAGCATGAGTCCTGTCCTCTAGTAAGTCCTCTCAGTGGCTGGACCTTTAGATGTCATAATGGGCTTGACATGTCACTAGGCCCCAATTTTTAACCAGATTTCTGACTGTCCAGTCGCCCCTCCCCAAGTCTCTACTCTGGAATCCCTCATTTGGTGGGACACCTGAGGTTAAAAAAGATAACAACAACAACAACAACAACAACAACAAAAAAAAACGGACTTCTTCCAGCCCACAGAATGACCCCAAACTCTTTGGACGGGGCCAAACCACCAGAGAGTAAGACTCGTCCATTTCCCATAAAGTCACCCAGAAATTCCACGACCATGAGTGACACGATATCCAGAGACAAAAACTTGAGAAGGATCCTCACACTTGCCCTTCTTTCAAATCCCGAAGAGTTCTCCTCATGGTCTGTAGATCAGTCCTGCCATACCTATGACCCGAAACATAAGCCGAGTTTGTGTTTTCAGACAACTGTCCAAACAGCCCTGGCCTACACAACCTACAGGCTCAGGCCCCTGGAGCCAAACCTGAGGACTGTACTTGCCCTCTCCAAGGGAATTGTGTGTGCCCATTCCAATGGCCACAACCCTTCTAATAGGATAACCTCCAAAGTCCCTGATCCATCTCAAAAGTGGTGGCTTCCCAGAAAAACAGGGGCAATCTGAGCCCAAATGAGCACCTACCTGCACTCAGACCCATAGACAGATGTCCCCAGAGGTAAAAAGGAAAGAACAGGCCCCTAGGCACTAATCAGATCCATTGCTTTGGTTTCGAGGCATCTCTCCTCAGAGGCCTGGATTTCAAAAGCAGCATATAGCTGTTTCTTGACTCACCCATCAGAAAACATCTCATCTACACATGGGAAATTTGCACGTTGGAGCTGTGTCAAAGCCTCTGTTTAGGAGAACTCTTTAGGGCCCCAGTGCCACTGCTTCATTCCAAGGTATCCATAGATACAAAAGCACGTTAGGACCCATCCCCAGGGGTGTCCATTTCAACTCAGCGTTTTCGGTTGCTCCCCACAGATCCAGGAGATCTAACCTGTCTTGTTGCTAGGAGAAAATTGGAATGCGAGGTGGGCTACCCAGCCATCCATCCTTAGAACCCTGCTCAGAATCATTGGCCTGGAGCCAAGCAACAGGTCTCAATTGTCCTGCAGAAGACTCTCTGCAGTTTGCAGCTTCTCACAACTCCCATCGTGGGAAAACACCCATGGCCTCGTGATGCCCCCCCCCATTCATGAAGGGGCCATCAGGGACAGAAACTCCAACCTGAGCGATCGTCTGATCCTCGCCCTGACTTCAGATGCACGAGATCTCGATTCAGGTCTGTAGATTGTGCCTGCCATGGCCTAACCCAGAAACCTAAGCCTAGCTTGTGTTCTCAGACTTTTGTCGTCAGACTACTTGCCCACAAGCCCTCCAGTTTGGCAATCCAGAACTACAATGCAGCACTCTGCCGGCCCTCCAGAAGAAAAACATTGTCCTCTGGGGCTACCCAGTAACCCCAATGAGGATCAACCTGCACCGACCTTGGCTCTACCCCAAATACATAGGCTGACCAGGGCACTAATGCCCTTTCTGACACAGCCTGAGCCTGGAGCCCCTGGCCCCTCCCAGACAGCTGGCCGCACACTGAGCACATCCAGCCGCCATGGCCTTATGTCGTCATCTCTTCCCAACCTCGGTTTTCAGGTTTCAGAACCTAGACCTTATCTCCAATCAGTGCCCAAGGTTGAAGGTGATGCAGAAATCAGAACTCCTTCCCCATGGCAAGAAACCTTGTGGTTGGCATGTTGTCCAACGTTCAGTGTAGTTGTAACCAGTGTGGCCCATGAGGCCCCGCCATTGCTAATGGGCCATATTGGTCACAAACGCACATTGTGACGCTCAGGCTGAGCCCAGTCCTCAAGTAAGGCTACTCAGTGGCTGGATGAAGAGATAGCATATTGGGCTTGCCATGCCCCTAGTCCCCAATTTTTAACCATAGTTCGGGTTGTCCCTTCAGTCTTCCCCACGGCTTGGCTTTGGAATTCCTCTTTTGGTGGGACACCTGAGGTAACAAAACTGAAATGAGTCCTCCCATCCCACAGATTGACGAAAAGCAATTGGGAATCGGGCCAAATCCTCAGAGAGGAAGATTCGTCCATGCCCATGAGGCCTCCCCGACATTCCACGGCCATCGCTGATACAAAATCCAGAGACAAAAGCCTGAGCAAGCGCCTCAGACTAACACTTTCTTCATATCTTGAAGAGTTCTTCTCATGGTTTGTAGATCGTGCCTGCCATACCTACGTCCCCAAACCTAAGCTGAGTTTGTGTTTTCAGACTTCTGTCCTCAAAGTCTTGGGCCACACACGCTCCAGGCTGGGTGCCTGGAGCCACACATTAGGACAGTGCCAACCAATCCATGGGAATTCTGCCCATTCCATGGTCCAAAATCGTACAAATTAGGAGAAACCTCCAAAGTCCCTGAGGCCATCCCAATAGTGTAGGTCGCCCGGAACAAACAAGGACTGTCTGACACCAGCTGATAATCGACATCCACTCATACCATAGATGGATGTCCCCAGAGAAGAAGATTGAACCAGACAGCACCCTAGGCCATAATAGGATCCATTGCTTTGGGTTACAGGCATGTGTCCTCAAAAGCCTGATTCCAATACGAGCATAGGGGTTTGCCTGAGGCACCCATCAGAACTCATCTTGTCTCCACAAGGAAACCTGTGCATGGGAGCCATGTCCAAAGCTTAGGAGAGTACTTCAGGGTCCCGGTGCCACCGCCCCATTCCAAGGCCCTCATGGACACAAAATCACCTTAGGACCCATCCTCAGGAAAGTCCATTTCAACTCAGCCACCCCGGTAGCTCCGGCAGAGCCATCAGATCTAAACTGTCTTGTTGCTAGGAGACAATTGGAATGCGAGGCGGGCTTCCCAGGCATCCATCCGCGAACGGTGCTCTGGAGTCATTCCATATGGGATGTCCTGGAGCTGTCCAACAGGTCTCAATTGTCCCGCAGAAGGAATCCTTGAAGGGGGCATCCCACAACTCCCAACGTGGGAAAACCTCAATGGCCCCGAGATTCCCCTCCCTTCATAAAGCGGCCGTCATGCACAGGAACTCCAACCTGAGCCAACGTCTGATCCTCGCCCTGACTTCAGAAGCATGAGATAGTGGTTCAGATCTGCAGGGGGTACCTGCCGTACCCTCGCCCTGAAACCCATGTCTAGCTGTCTTCTCACACTTCCGTCCTCAAACTCCTGGCCCCGAAGTCCTAAAATTTGGCAATTCCGGACCCACAATGCAGCACTCTGCCGGCCCTCTAGAAAAAAAAAATTATTGCCTCATGAGCTGCCCAGGCACCTTAAATGAGGATAAACCTACACAGCACTCGACCTTACCCAAATTATATAGTCGAACCTGGGCACTAATGCACTGTCGAACACAACCTGAGCCCGGACTTCCTGACCAACACCCAGAAAGCTGACCGCACACCTAGCACATAAAACCCGCCATGGCCTTAGGTCATCATCTCTTCCCTACCTCAGTTTTCAGGCTTCAGAACCGAGACCTTATCTCCAATCACTGCCCAGGGGTGAATGTTATGCAGAAATCAGAACTCCTCCTTACTCATGGCAAGAACCCTTGTGGTTGGCACGTTGTCCAACGTTCAGTGTAGGAGAAACCAGCATTCACCCTGAGGCCCCGCCCATTCTTGAGTGCGACGAGGGCATACACACGCATTGTGACCCTCAGCATGAGTCCTGTCCTCTAGTAAGTCCTCTCAGTGGCTGGACCTTTAGATGTCATAATGGGCTTGACATGTCACTAGGCCCCAATTTTTAACCAGATTTCTGACTGTCCAGTCGCCCCTCCCCAAGTCTCTACTCTGGAATCCCTCATTTGGTGGGACACCTGAGGTTAAAAAAGATAACAACAACAACAACAACAAAAAAAAAAAAAAAACGGACTTCTTCCAGCCCACAGAATGACCCCAATCTCTTTGGACGGGGCCAAACCACCAGAGAGTAAGACTCGTCCATTTCCCATAAAGTCACCCAGAAATTCCACGACCATGAGTGACACGATATCCAGAGACAAAAAATTGAGAAGGATCCTCACACTCGCCCTTCTTTCAAATCCCGAAGAATTCTCCTCATGGTCTGTAGATCAGTCCTGCCATACCTATGACCCGAAACATAAGCCGAGTTTGTGTTTTCAGACAACTGTCCAAAGAGCCCTGGCCTACACAACCTACAGGCTCAGGCCCCTGGAGCCAAACCTGAGGACTGTACTTGCCCTCTCCAAGGGAATTGTGTGTGCCCATTCCAATGGCCACAACACTTCTAATAGGATAAACCTCCAAAGTCCCTGATCCATCTCAAAAGTGGTGGCTTCCCAGGAAAAACAGGGGCAATCTGAGCCCAAATGAGCACCTACCTGCACTCAGACCCATAGACAGATGTCCCCAGAGGTAAAAAGGAAAGAACAGGCCCCTAGGCACTAATCAGATCCATTGCTTTGGTTTCCAGGCATCTCTCCTCAGAGGCCTGGATTTCAAAAGCAGCATATAGCTGTTTCTTGACTCACCCATCAGAAAACATCTCATCTACACATGGGAAACTTGCACGTTGGAGCTGTGTCAAAGCCTCTGTTTAGGAGAACACTTTAGGGCCCCAGTGCCACCGCTTCATTCCAAGGTCTCCATAGACACAAAAGCACATTAGGACCCATCCTTAGGGGTGTCCATTTCAACTCAGCATCCTCGGTAGCTCCCCACAGATCCAGGAGATCTAACCTGTCTTGTTGCTAGGAGACAATTGGAATGCGAGGTGGGCTACCCAGCCATCCATCCTTAGAACCCTGCTCAGAATCATTGCCCTGGAGCCAAACAACAGGTCTCAATATTCCTGCAGAAGACTCTCTGCAGTTTGGAGCTTCTCACAACTCCCATAGTGGGAAAACACCCATGGCCTCGTGATGCCCCCCCCCATTCATGAAGGGGCCATCAGGGACAGAAACTCCACCTGAGCGATCGTCTGATCCTCGCCCTGACTTCAGATGCACGAGATCTCGATTCAGGTCTGTAGATTGTGCCTGCCATAGCCTCACCCAGAAACCTAAGCCGAGCTTGTGTTCTTAGACTTTTGTCGTCAGACTACTGGCCCACAAGCCCTCCATTTGGAAATCCAGAACTACAATGGAGCACTATGCCTGCCCTCCAGAAGAAAAACATTGTCCTCTGGGGCTACCCAGTAACCCCAAATGAGGATCAACCTACACCGACCTTGGCTGTACCCCAAATACATAGGCTGACCAGGGCACTAATGCCCTTTCTGACACAGCCTGAGCCTGGACCCCCTGGCCCCTCCCAGACAGCTGGCCACACACTGAGCACATCCAGCCGCCATGGCCTTAGGTCGTCATTTCTTCCCAACCTCGGTATTCAGGTTTCAGAACCTAGACCTTATCTCCAATCACTGCCCAAGGTTGAAGGTGATGCAGAAATCAGAACTCCTTCCCCATGGCAAGAAACTTTGTGGTTGGCATGTTGTCCAACGTTCAGTGTCGTGGAAACCAGTGTGGCCCATGAGGCCCCGCCATGCTCGCGGGCCACATTGGTCACAAACACACATTTTGACCCTCAGGCTGAGCCCAGTCCTCAAGTAAGGCCACTCAGTGGCTGGATGAAGAGATAGCAAATTGGGCTTGCCATGCCCCTAGGCCCCAATTTTTAACCATAGTTCGGGTTGTCCTTTCAGTCTTCCCCACGGCTTTGCTTTGGAGTTCCTCCTTTGGTGGGACACCTGAGGTAACAAACCTGAAATGAGTCCTCCCATCCCACAGATTTACGAAAAGCAATTTGGAATCGGGAGTAATCCTCAGAGAGGAAGATTCGTCCATGGCCCATGAGGCCTCCCCGACATTCCACGGCCATCGCTGATACAAAATCCAGAGACAAAAGCATGAGCAAGCGCCTCAGACTCGCACTTTCTTCATATCCTGAAGAGTTCTCATGGTTTGTCGATCGGGCCTGCCATACCTACGTCCCCAAACCTAAGCTGAGTTTGTGTTTTCAGACTTCTGTCCTCAAAGACTTGGGCCACACACCCTCCAGGCTGGGCGCCTTGAGCCACACATTAGGACTGTGCCTAACAATCCATGGGAATTCTGCCCATTCCATGGTCCAAAATCGTACAAATTAGGGGAAACCTCCAAAGTTCCTGAGGCCATCCCAATAGTGTAGGTCGACCGGAACAAACAAGGGCTGTCTGACACCAGCTGATAATCGACCTCCACTCATAGCATAGATGGATGTCCCCAGAGAAGAAGATTGAACCAGACAGACCCTAGGCCATAATAGGATCCATTGCTTTGGGTTACAGGCATGTGTCCTCAAAAGCCTGATTCCAATACGAGCATAGGGGTTTTCCTGAGGCACCCATCAGAACTCATCTCGTCTCCACAAGGAAACCTGTGCATGGGAGCCATGTCCAAAGCTTAGGAGAGTACTTCAGGGTCCCGGTGCCACCGCCCCATTCCAAGGCCCTCATGGACACAAAAACACATTAGGACCCATCCTCAGGAAAGTCCATTTCAACTCAGCCACCCCGGTTAATCCGGCAGAGCCATCAGATCAAAACTGTCTCGTTGCTAGGAGACAATTGGAATGCAAGGCGGGCTTTCCAGGCATCCATCCGCGATCGGTGCTCTAGAGTATATCCATATGGGATGTCCTGGAGCTGTCCAACAGGTCTCAATTGTCCCGCAGAAGGAATCCTTGAAGGGGGCATCCCACAACTCCCAACGTGGGAAAACCTCAATGGCCTCGAGATTCCGCTCCCTTCATGAAGCGGCCGTCATGCACAGGAACTCCAACCTGAGCCAACATCTGATCCTCGCCCTGACTTCAGAAGCATGATATATTGGTTCAGATCAGCAGGGGGTACCTGCCGTGCCTTTGCCCTGAAACCCAAGTCTAGCTTGTCTTCTCACACTTCCGTCCTCACACTCCTGGCCCAGAATTCCTAAAATTTGGCAATTCCGGACCCACAATGCAGCACTCTGCCGGCCCTCTAGAAAAAAAAAAAAAAATATTGCCTCATGAGCTACCCAGGCACCTTAAATGAAGATAAACCTACACAGCACTCGACCTTACCCAAATTATATAGTCTAACCTGGGCACTAATGCACTGTCAAACACAACCTGAGCCCGGACTTCCTGACCAACACCCAGAAAGCTGACCGCACACTGAGCACATAAAACCCGCCATGGCCTTAGGTCATCATCTCTTCCCTACCTCAGTTTTCAGGCTTCAGAACCGAGACCTTATCTCCAATCACTGCCCAGGGGTGAGTCTGATGCAGAAAACAGTACTCCTCCTTACCCATGGCAAGAACCCTTGTGGTTGGCACGTTGTCCAACGATCAGTGTAGGAGAAACCAGCATTCACGCTGAGGCCCTGCCCATTCTTGAGTGAGACGAGGGCATGCACACGCATTGTGACCCTCAGCATGAGTCCTGTCCTCTAGTAAGTCCTCTCAGTGGCTGGATCATTAGATTTCATAAAAGGCTTGACATGTCCCTAGGCCCCAATTTTTAACCAGATTTCTGATTGTCCAGTCGCCCCTCCCCAGGGCTCTACTCCGGAATCCCTCATTTAGTGGGACGCCTGAGGTTAAAAAAGAAAACAACAACAACAACAACAACAACAACAAAACGGACTTCTTCCAGCCCACAGAATGACCCCAAACTCTTTGGACGGGGCCAAACCACCAGAGAGTAAGACTCGTCCATTTCCCATGAAGTCACCCAGAAATTCCACGACCATGAGTGACACGATATCCAGAGACAAAAACTTGAGCAGGAGCCTCACACTCGCCCTTCTTTCAAATCCATAAGAGTTCTCCTCATGGTCTGTAGATCAGTCCTGCCATACCTATGACCCGAAACATAAGCCGAGTTTGTGTTTTCAGACAACTGTCCAAACAGCCCTGGCCTACACAACCTACAGGCTCAGGCCCCTGGAGCCAAACCTGAGGACTGTACTTGCCCTCTCCAAGGGAATTGTGTGTGCCCATTCCAATGGCCACAACCCTTCTAATAGGATAAACCTCCAAAGTCCCTGATCCATCTCAATAGTGGTGGCTTCCCAGGAAAAACAGGGGCAATCTGAGCCCAAATGAGCACCTACCTGCACTCAGATCCATAGACAGATGTCCCCAGAGGTAAAAAGGAAAGAACAGGCCCCTAGGCACTAATCAGATCCATTGCTTTGGTTTCCAGGCATCTCTCCTCAGAGGCCTGGATTTCAAAAGCAGCATATAGCTGTTTCTTGATTCACCCATCAGAAAACATCTCATCTACACATGGGAAACTTGCACGTTGGAGCTGTGTCAAACCTCTGTTTAGGAGAACCATTTAGGGCACCAGTGCCACCGCTTCATTCCAAGGTCTCCATAGACTTAAAAGTACATTAGGACCCATCCTTAGGGGTGTCCATTTCAACTCAGCGTCCTCGGTTGCTCCCCACAGATCCAGGAGATCTAACCTGTCTTGTTGCTAGGAGACAATTGGCATGCGAGGTGGGCTACGCAGCCATCCATCCTTAGAACCCTGTTCAGAATCATTGGCCTGGAGCCAAGCAACAGGTCTCAATTGACCTGCAGAACTCTCTTCTGTTTGGAGCTTCTCATAACTCCCATCGTGGGAAAACCCCCATGGCCTCGTGATACCCCCCCCCCAATTCATGAAGGGGCCATCAGGGACAGAAACTCCAACCTGAGCGATCGTCTGATCCTCGCCCTGACTTCAGATGCACGAGATCTCGATTCAGGTCTGTAGATTGTGCCTGCCATAGCCTCACCCAGAAACCTAAGCCTAGCTTGTGTTCTCAGACTTTTGTCGTCAGACTACTGGCCCACAAGCCCACCAGTTTGGCAATCCAGAACTACAATGCAGCACTCTGCCGGCCCTCCAGAAGAAAAACATTGTCCTCTGGGGCTATCCAGTAACCCCAAATGAGGATCAACCTGCACCGACCTTGGCTGTACCCCAAATACATAGGCTGACCAGGGCACTAATGCCCTTTCTGACAGAGTCTGAGCCTGGACTCCCTGGCCCGTCCCAGACAGCTGGCCGCACACTGAGCACATCGAGCCTCCGTGGCCTTAGGTCGTCATCTCTTCCCAACCTCGGTTTCCAGGTTTCAGAACCTAGACCTTATCTCTAATAACTGCCCAAGGTTGAAGTTGATGCAGAAATCAGAACTCCTTTCCCATGGCAAGAAACCTTGTGGTTGGCATGTTGTCTAACGTTCAGTGTGGTTGAAACCAGTGTGGCCCATGTGGCCCCGCCCATGCTCGCGGGCCACATTGGTCACAAACACACATTGTGACCCTCAGGCTGAGCCCAGTCCTCAAGTAAGGCCAATCAGTGGCTGGATGAAGAGATAGCAAATTGGGCTTGCCATGCCCCTAGGCCCCAATTTTTAACCATATTTCGGGATGTCCCTTCAGTCTTCCCCACGGCTTTGCTTTGGAATTCCTCTTTTGGTGGGACACCTGAGGTAACAAACCTGAAATGAGTCCTCCCATCCCACAGATTGACGAAAAGCAATTGGGAATCGGGCCAAAGCCTCAGAGAGGAAGATTCGTCCATGGCCCATGAGGCCTCCCCGACATTCCACGGCCATCGCTGATAAAAAATCCAGACACAAAAGCCTGAACAAGCGACTCAGTCTCGCACTTTCTCAATATCCTGAAGAGTTCTTCTCATGGTTTGTAGATCGGGCCTGCCATACCTACGTCCCCAAACCTAAGCTGAGTTTGTTTTCAGACAACTGTCCAAACAGCCCTGGCCTACACAACCTACAGGCTCAGAACCCTGGAGCCAAACCTGAGGACTGTACTTGCCCTCTCCAAGGGAACTGTGTGTTCCCATTCCAATGGCCACAACCCTTATAATAGGATAAACCTCCAAAGTCCCTGATCCATCTCAATAGTGGTGGCTTCCCAGGAAAAACAGGGGCAATCTGAGCCCAACTGAGCACCTACCTGCACTCAGACCCATAGACAGATGTCCCCAGAGGTAAAAAGGAAAGAACAGGCCCCTAGGCACTAATCAGATCCATTGCTTTGGTTTCCAGGCATCTCTCCTCAGAGGCCTGGATTTCAAAAGCAGCATATAGCTGTTTCTTGATTCACCCATCAGAAAACATCTCATCTACACATGGGAAACTTGCACGTTGGAGCTGTGTCAAAGCCTCTGTTTAGGAGAATCCTTTTGGGCCCCAGTGCCACCGCTTCATTCCAAGGTCTCCATAGACACAAAAGCACATTAGGACCCATCCTTAGGGGTGTCCATTTCAACTCAGCATCCTCGGTAGCTCCCCACAGATCCAGGAGATCTAACCTGTCTTGTTGCTAGGAGACAATTGGAATGCGAGGTGGGCTACCCAGCCATCCATCCTTAGAACCCTGCTCAGAATCATTGGCCTGGAGCCAAACAACAGGTCTCAATTGTCCTGCCGAAGACTCTCTGCAGTTTGGAGCTTCTCACAACTCCCATAGTGGGAAAACCCCCATGGCCTCGTGATGCCCCCCCATTCATGAAGGGGCCATCAGGGACAGAAACTCCAACCTGAGCGATCATCTGTTCTTCGCCCTGACTTCAGATGCATGAGATCTCGATTCAGGTCTGTAGATTGTGCCTGCCATGGCCTCACCCAGAAACCTAAGCCTAGCTTGTGTACTCAGACATTTGTCGTCAGACTACTGGCCCACAAGCCCTCCATTTGGCAATCCAGAACTACAATGCAGCACTCTGCCTGCCCTCCAGAAGAAAAACATTGTCCTCTGGGGATACCCAGTAACCCCAAATGAGGATCAACCTGCACCGACCTTGGCTGTACCCCAAATACATAGGCTGACCAGGGCACTAATGCCCTTTCTGACATAGCCTGAGCCTGGACCCCCTGGCCCCTCCCAGACAGCTGGCCGCACACTGAGCACATCGAGCTGCCATGGCCTTATGTCGTCATCTCTCCCAACCTCGGTTTTCAGGTTTCAGAACCTAGACCTTATCTCCAATCGCTGCCCAAGGTTGAAGGTGATGCAGAAATCAGAACTCCTTCCCCATGGCAAGAAACCTTGTGGTTGGCATGTTGTCCAACGTTCAGTGTCGTTGAAACCAGTGTGGCCCATGAGGCCCTGCCCATGCTCGCGGGCCACATTGGTCACAAACACACACTGTGACCCTCAGGCTGAGCCCAGTCCTCAAGTAAGGCCACTCAATGGCTGGATGAAGAGATAGCTATTGGGCTTGCCATGCCCCTAGGCCCCAACTTTTAACCATATTTCGGGATGTCCCTTCAGTCTTCCCCACGGCTTGGATTTGGAATTCCTCTTTTGGTGGGACACCTGAGGTAACAAACCTGAAAGGAGACCTCCCATCCCACAGAATGACGAAAAGCAATAGGGAATCGGGCCAAATCCTCAGAGAGGAAGATTCGTCCATGGCCCATGAGGCCTGCCCGACATTCCACGGCCATCGCTGATACAAAATCCAGAGTCAAAAGCCTGAGCAAGCGCCTCAGACTCGCACTTTCTTCATATCCTGAAGAGTTCTTCTCATGGTTTGTCGATCGGGTCTGCCATAACTATGTCCCCAAACCTAAGCTGAGTTTGTGTTTTCAGACTTCTGTCCTCAAAGACTTGGGCCACACACCCTCCAGGCTGGGCGCCTGAAGCCACACATTAGGACTGTGCCTACCAATCCATGGGAATTCTGCCCATTCCATGGTCCAAAATCGTACAAATTAGGAGAAACCTCCAACGACCCTGAGGCCATCCCAATAGTGTGGGTCGCCCGGAACAAACAAGGGGTGTCTGACACCAGCTGATAATCGACCTCCACTCATACCATAGATGGATGTACCCAGAAAAGTGGATTGAACCAGACAGCACCCTAGGCCATAATAGGATCCATTGCTTTGGGTTACAGGCATGTGTCCTCAAAAGCCTGATTCCAATACGAGCATAGGGGTTTTCCTGAGGCACCCATCAGAACTCATCTCGTCTCCACAAGGAAACCTGTGCATGGGAGCCATGTCCAAAGCTTAGGAGAGTACTTCAGGGTCCCGGTGCCACCGCCCCATTCCAAGACCCTCATGGACACAAAAACACATTAGGACCCATCCTCAGGAAAGTCCATTTCAACTCAGCCACCCAGGTTGCTCCCGCAGAGCCATCAGTTCTAAACTGTCTTGTTGCTAGGAGACAATGTGAATGCGAGGCGGGCTTCCCAGGCATCCATCCCCGAACGGTGCTCTGGAGTCATACCATATGGGATGTCCTGGAGCTGTCCAACAGGTCTCAATTGTCCCGCAGAAGGAATCCTTGAAGGGGGCATCCCACAACTCCCAACGTGGGAAAACCTCAATGTCCTCGAGATTCCGCTCCCTTCATGAAGCGGCCGTCATGCTCAGAAACTCCAACCTGAGCCAACGTCTGATCCTCGCCCTGACTTCAGATGCATGAGATATTGGTTCAGATCTGCAGGGGGTACCTGCTGTGCCCTCGCCCTGAAACCCAAGTCTAGCCTGTCTTCTCAGACTTCCGTCATCACACTCCTGGTCCTGAAGCTTTCAAGTTTGGCAATTCCGGACCCACAATGCAGCACTCTGCCTGCCCTCTAGAAAAAAAATTATTGCCTCATGAGCTGCCCAGGCACCTTAAATGAGGGTAAACCTACACAGCTCTCGACTTTACCCAAATTATATAGTCTAACCTGGGCACTAATGCACTGTCGAACACAACCTGAGCCCGGAACTCCTGACCAACACCCAGAAAGCTGACCGCACACTGAGCACATAAAACCCGCCATGGCCTTAGGTCATCATCTCTTCCCTACCTCAGTTTTCAGGCTTCAGAACTGAGACCTTATCTCCAATCACTGCCCAGGGGTGAGTCTGATGGAGAAATCAGTACTCCTCCTTACCCATGGCAAGAACCCTTGTGGTTGGCACGTTGTCCAAGGATCAGTGTAGGAGAAACCCTGAGGCCCCGCCCATTCTTGAGTGCGAGGAGGGCATACACACGCATTGTGACCCTCAGCATGAGTCCTGTCCTTTAGTAAGTCCTCTCAGTGGCTGGACCTTTAGATGTCATAATGGGCTTGAAATGTCACTCGGCCCCAATTTTTAACCAGATTTCTGACTGTGCAGTCGCCCCTCCCCAGGTCTCTACTCCGGAATCCCTCATTTGTGGGACACCTGAGGTTAAAAAAGAAAACAACAACAACAACAACAACAAAATAAAACGGACTTCTTCCCGCCCACAGAATGAACCCAAACTCTTTGGACGGGGCCAAACCACCAGAGAGTAAGACTCGTCCATTTTCCATGAAGTCACCCAGAAATTCCACGACCATGAGTGAAACGATATCCCGAGACAAAAACTTGAGCAGGAGCCTCACACTCGCCCTTCTTTCAAATCCCGAAGAGTTCTCCTCATGGTCTGTAGATCAGTTCTGCCATACCTATGACCCGAAACATAAGCCAAGTTTGTGTTTTCAGACAACTGTCCAAACAGCCCTGGCCTACACAACCTACAGGCTCGGGCCCCTGGAGCCAAACCTGAGGACTGTACTTGCCCTCTCCAAGGGAATTGTGTGTGCCCATTCCAATGGCCACAACCCTTCTAATAGGTTAAACCTCCAAAGTCCCTGTTATATCTCAATAGTGGTGGCTTCCCAGGAAAAACAGGGGCAATCTGAGCCCAAATGAGCCTCTACCTGCACTCAGACCCATAGAGAGATGTCCTCAGAGGTAAAAAGGAAAGAACAGGACCCTAGGCCCTAATCAGATCCATTGCTTTGGTTTCCAGGCATCTCTCCTCAGAGGCCTGGATTTCAAAAGCAGCATATAGCTGTTTCTTGATTCACCCATCAGAAAACATCTCATCTACACATGGGAAACTTGCACGTTGGAGCTGTGTCAAAGCCTCTGTTTAGGAGAACCCTTTAGGGCCCAAGTGCCACCGCTTCATTCCAAGGTCTCCATAGACACAAAAGCACATTGTGACCCATCCCCAGGGCTGTGCATTTCAACTCAGCATCCTCGGTAGCTCCGCACAGATCCAGGAGATCTAACCTGTCTTGTTGCTAGGAGACAATTGGAATGCGAGGTGGGCTACCCAGCCATCCATCCTTAAAACCCTGCTCAGAATCATTGGCCTGGAGCCAAACAACAGGTCTCAATTGTCCTGCCGAAGACTCTCTGCAGTTTGGAGCTTCTCACAACTCCCATCGTGGGAAAACACCCATGGCCTCGTGATGCCCCCCCATTCATGAAGGGGCCATCAGGGACAGAAACTCCAACCTGAGCGATCGTCTGATCCTCGCCCTGACTTCAGATGCACGAGATCTCGATTCAGGTCTGTAGATTGAGCCTGCCATGGCCTCACCCAGAAACCTAAGCCTAGCTTGTGTTCTCAGACTTTTGTCGTCAGACTACTGGCCCACAAGGCCTCCAGTTTGGCAATCCAGAACTACAATGCAGCACTCTGCCTGCCCTCCAGATAAAAAACATTGTCCTCTGGGGCTACCCAGTAACCCCAAATGAGGATCAACCTGCACCGACCTTGGCTGTACCCCAAATACATAGGCTGACCAGGGCACTAATGCCCTTTCTGACACAGCCTGAGCCTGGACCCCCTGGCCCCTCCCAGAGAGCTGGCCGCACACTGAGCACATCGAGCCGCCATGGCCTTAGGTCGTCATCGATTCCCAACCTCGGTTTCCAGGTTTCAGAACCTAGACCTTATCTCCAATCACTGTCCATGTTGAAGGTGATGCAGAAATCAGAACTCCTTCCCCATGGCAAGAAACCTTGTGGTTGGCATGTTGTCCAACGTTCAGTGTAGTTGAAACCAGTGGCCCATGAGGCCCCGCCCATGATCGCGGGCCACATTGGTCACAAACACATTGTGATGCTCAGGCTGAGCCCAGTCCTCAAGTAAGGCCACTCAGTGGCTGGATGAAGAGATATCATATTGGGCTTGCCATGCCCCTAGGCCCCAATTTTTAACCATATTTCGGATTGTCCCTTCAGTCTTCCCCACGGCTTTTCTTTGGAATTCCTCTTTTGGTGGGACACCTGAGGTAACAAAATTGAAATGAGTCCTCCCATCCCACAGATTGACGAAAAGCAATTGCGAATCGGGCCAAATCCTCAGAGAGGAAGATTCGTCCATGGCCCATGAGGCCTCCCCGACATTCCACGGCCATTACTGATACAAAATCCAGAGACAAAAGCCTGAGCAATCGCCACAGACTCGCACTTTCTTCATATCCTGTAGAGTTCTTCTCATGGTTTGTAGATCGGGCCTGCCATACCTACGTCCCCAAACCTAAGCTGAGTTTGTGTTCTCAGACTCCTGTCCTCAAAGTCTTGGGCCACACACCCTCCAGGCTGGGCCCCTGGAGCCACACATTAGGACTGTGCCTACCAATCCATGGGAATTCTGCCCATTCCATGGTCCAAAATCGTACAAATTAGGAGAAACCTCCAACGACCCTTAGGCCATCCCAATAGTGTGGGTCACCCGGAACAAACAAGGGGTGTCTGACACCAGCTGATAATCGACCTCCACTCATACCATTGATGGATGTCCCCAGAGAAGAAGATTGAACCAGACAGGACCCTAGGCCATAATAGGATCCATTGCTATGGGTTACAGGCATGTGTCCTCAAAAGCCTGATTCCAATACGAGCATAGGGGTTTTCCTGAGGCACCCATCAGAACTCATCTCTTCTCCACAAGGAAACCTGTGCATGGGAGCCATGTCCACAGCTTAGGAAAGTACTTCAGGTTGCCGGTGCCACCGCCCCATTCCAAGGCCCTCATAGACACAAAAACACATTAGGACACATCCTCAGGAAAGTCCATTTCAACTCAGCCACCGAGGTTGCTCCAGCAGAGCCATCAGATCTAAACTGTCTTGTTGCTAGGAGACAATTGGAATGCGAGGCGGGCTTCCCAGGCATCCATCCGCGAACGGTGCTCTGGAGTCATTCCATATGGGATGTCCTGGAGCTGTCCAACGGGTCTCAATTGTCCGGAAGAAGGAATCCTGGAAGGGGGCATCCCACAACTCCCAACGTGGGAAAACCTCAATGGCCTCGAGATTCCGCTCCCTTCATGAAGCGGCCGTCATGCTCAGAAACTCCCACCTGAGCCAACGTCTGATCCTCGCCCTGACTTCAGATGCATGAGATATTGGTTCAGATCTGCAGGGGGTACCTGCCGTGCCCTCGCCCTGAAACCCAAGTCTAGCTTGTCTTCTCAGACTTCCATCCTCACACTCCTGGCCCCAAAGCCCTCAAGTTTGGCAATTCCGGACCCACAATGCCACACTCTGCCTGTCCTCTAGAAAAAAAATTATTGCCTCATGAGCTGCCCAGGCACCATAAATGAGGGTAAACCTACACAGCACTCGACTATACCCAAATTATATAGTCTAACCTGGGCACTAATGCACTGTCGAACACATCCTGAGCCTGGACCTCCTGACCAACACCCAGAAAGCTGACCGCACACTGAGCACATGAAACCCTCCATGGCGTTAGGTCATCATCTCTTCCCTACCTACGTTTTCCGGCTTCAGAACCGAGACCTTATCTCCAATAACTGCCCAGGGGTGAGTGTGATGCAGAAATCAGAACTCTTCCTTACCCATGGCAAGAACCCTTGTGGTTGGCACATTGTCCAACGTTCAGTGTAGGAGAAACCAGCATTCACCCTGAGGCCCTGCCCATTCTTGAGTGCGACGAGGGCATACACACGCATTGTGACCCTCAGCATGAGTCCTGTCCTCTAGTAAGTCCTCTCCTTGGCTGGACAATTAGATTTCATAATGGGCTTGACATGTCCCTAGGCCCAATTTTTAACCAGATTTCTGATTGTCCAGTCGCCCGTCCCCAGGGCTCTACTCTGGAATCCCTCATTTGGTGGGACACCTGAGGTTAAAAAAGAAAACAACAACAAAAAAAAAAAAAAAAAAACGGACTTCTTCAAGACCACAAAATGACCCCAAACTCTTTGGACGGGGCCAAACCACCAGAGAGTAAGACTCGTCCATTTCCCATGAAGTCACCCAGAAATTCCACGACCATGAGTGACACGATATCCAGAGACAAAAACTTGAGAAAAGGAGCCTCACACTCGTCCTTCTTTCAAATCCAGAAGAGTTCTCCTCATGGTCTGTAGATCAGTCCTGCCATACCTATGACCCGAAACATAAGCCGAGTTTGTGTTTTCAGACAACTGTCAAAACAGCCCTGGCCTACACAACCTACAGGCTCAGAACCCTGGAGCCAAACCTGAGGACTGTACTTGCCCTCCTCAAGGGAATTGTGTGTGCCCATTCCAATGGCCACAACCCTTCTAATAGGATAAACCTCCAAAGTCCCTGATCCATCTCAATAGTGGTGGCTTCCCAGGAAAAACAGGGGCAATCTGAGCCCAACTGAGCACCTACCTGCACTCAGACACATAGACAGATGTCCCCAGAGGTAAAAAGGAAAGAACAGGCCCCTAGGCACTAATCAGATCCATTGCATTGGTTTCCAGGCATCTCTCCTCAGAGGCCTGGATTTCAAAAGCAGCATATACCTGTTTCTTGACTCACCCATCATAAAACATCTCATCTACACATGGGAAACTTGCACGTTGGAGCTGTGTCAAAGCCTCTGTTTAGTAGAACTCTTTAGGGCCCAAGTGCCACCGCTTCATTCCAAGGGTTCCTTAGACACAAAAGCACATTAGGACCAATGCCCAGGGGTGTCCATTTAAATGCAGCGTCCTCGGTTACTCCCCACAGATCCAGGAGATCTAACCTGTCTTGTTGCTAGGAGACAATTGGAATGCGAGATGGGCTACCCAGCCATCCATTTATAGAACCCTGCTCAGAATCATTGGCCTGGAGCCAAACAACAGGTCTCAATTGTCCTGCCGAAGACTCTCTGCAGTTTGGAGTTTCACACAACTCCCATCGTGGGAAAACCCCCATGGCCTTCTGATGCCCCCCCCATTCATGATGGGGCCATCAGGGACAGAAACTCCAACCTGAGCGATCGTCTGATCCTCGCCCTGACTTCAGATGCATGAGATCTCGATTCAGGGCTGTAGATTGTGCCTGCCATGGCCTCACCCAGATATCTAAGCCTAGCTTGTGTTCTCAGACTTTTGTCGTCAGACTACTGGCCCACAAGCCCTCCAGTTTGGCAATCCAGAACTACAATGCAGCACTCTGCCTGCCCTCCAGATAAAAAACATTGTCCTCTGGGGCTAACCAGTAACCCCAAATGAGGATCAACCTGCACCGACCTTGGCTGTACCCCAAATACATAGGCTGACCAGGGCACTAATGCCCTTTCTGACACAGCCTGAGCCTGGACCCCTGGCCACTGCCAGACAGCTGGCCGCACACTGAGCCCATCGAGCCCCCATGGCCTTAGGTCGTCATCTCTTCCCAACCTCGGTTTCCAGGTTTCAGAACCTAGACCTTATCTCCAATCACTGCCCAGGTTGAAGGTGATGCAGAAATCAGAACTCCTTCCCCATGGCAAGAAACCATGTGGTTGGCATGTTGTCAAACGTTCAGTGTTGTTGAAACAAGTGTTGCCCATGAGGCACCGCCCATGCTCGTGGGCCACAGTGATTACAAACACACATTGTTACCCTCAGGCTGAGCCCAGTCCTCAAGTAAGGCCACTCAGTGGCTGGATGAAAGGATAGCATATTGGGCTTGCCATGCCCCTAAGCTTCAATTTTTAACCATAGTCCGTGTTGTCTCTTCAGTCTTCCCCACGGCTTGGCGCTGGAATTCCTCTTTTGGTGGGACACCTGAGGTAACAAAACTGAAATGAGTCATCCCATCCCACAGATTGACGAAAAGCAATTGGGAATCTGGCCAAATCCTCAGAGAGGAAGATTCGTCCATGGCCCATAAGGCCTCCCCGACATTCCAAGGCCATCGCTGATACAAAATCCAGAGACAAAAGCCTGAGCAAGCGCCTCAGACTCGTACTTTCTTCATATCCTGAAGAGTTCTTCTCATGGTTTGTAGATCGGTCCTGCCATACCTACGTCCCCAAACCTAAGCTGAGTTTGTGTTTTCAGACTTCTGTCCTCAAAGTCTTGGGCCACACACACTCCAGGCTGGGACCCTGGAGCCACACATTAGGACTGTGCCTACCAATCCATGGGAATTCTGCCCATTCCATGGTCCATAATCGTACAAATTAGGAGAAACCTCCAAATTCCCTAAGGCCATCCCAATAGTGTAGGTCGCCCGGAACAAACAAGGGCTGTCTGACACCAGCTGATAATCGACCTCCACTCATACCATAGATGGATGTCCCCAGAGAAGAAGATTGAACCAGACAGGACCCTAGGCCATAATAGGATCCATTGCTTTGGGTTACGGGCATGTGTCCTCAAAAGCCTGATTCCAATACGAGCATAGGGGTTTTCCTGAGGCACCCATCAGAACTCATCTCGTCTCCACACGGAAACCTGTGCATGGGAGCCATGTCCAAAGCTTAGGAGAGAACTTCAGATTCCCGGTGCCACCGCCCCATTCCAAGGCCCTCATGGACACAAAAACACATTAGGACACATCCTCAGGAAAGTCCATTTCAACTCTGCCACACCGGTTGCTCCGGGAGAGCCATCAGATCTAAACTGTTTTGTTGCTAGGAGACAATTGGAATGCGAGGCGGGCTTCCCAGGCATCCATCCGCGAACGGTGCTCTGGAGTCATTCCATATGGGATGTCCTGGAGCTGTGCAACAGGTCTCAATTGTCCCGCGGAAGGAATCCTTGAAGGGGGCATCCCACAACTCCCAACGTGGGAAAACCTCAATGGCTTCGAGATTCCGCTCCCTTCATGAAGCGTCCATCATGCACAGAAAATCCAACCTGAGCCAACGTCTGATCCTCGCCCTGACTTCAGATGCATGAGATATTGGTTCAGATCTGCAGGGGGTACCTGCCGTGACCTCGCCCTGAAACCGAAGTCTAGCTTGTCTTCTCAGACTTCTGTCCTCACACTCCTGGCCCCGAAGCCCTCAAGTTTGGCAATTCCGGACCCACAATGCAGCACTGTGCCTGCCCTCTAGAAAAAAATTATTGCCTCATGAGCTACCCAGGCACCTTAAATGAGGGTAAACCTACACAGCACTCGACTTTACCCAAATTATATAGTCTAACCTGGGCACTAATGCACTGTCGAACACAACCTGAGCCCGGAACTCCTGACTAACCCCCAGAAAGCTGACCGCACACTGAGCACATAAAACCCGCCATGGCCTTAGGTCATCATCTCTTCCCTACCTCAGTTTTCAGGCTTCAGAACCGAGACCTTATCTCCAATCACTGCCCAGGTGTGAGTGTGATGCAGAAATCAGAACTCCTCCTTACCCATGGAAAGAACCCTTGTGGTTGGCACGTTGTCCAACGTTCAGTGTAGGAGAAACCAGCATTCACCCTGAGGCCCTGCCCATTCTTGAGTGCGACGAGGGCATACACACGCATTGTGACCCTCAGCATGAGTCCTCTCCTCTAGTAAGTCCTCTCCTTGGCTGGACCATTAGATGTCATAATGGGCTTGACATGTTCCTAGGCCCCAATTTTTAACCAGATTTCTGATTGTCCAGTCGCCCCTCCCCAGGGCTCTACTCTGGAATCCCTCATTTGGTGGGACACCTGAGGTTAAAAAAGAAAACAGCAACAAAAAAAAAAAAAAAAAAAAAAAAAAGAACGGACTTCTTCCAGCCCACAGAATGACCCCAAACTCTTTGGACGGGGCCAAACCACCAGAGAGTAAGAATCGTCCATTTCCCATGAAGTCACCCAGAAATTCCACGACCATGAGTGACACGATATCCAGAGACAAAAACTTGAGAAGGAGCCTCACACTCGCCCTTCTTTCAAATCCAGAAGAGTTCTCCTCATGGTCTGTAGATCAGTCCTGCCATACCTATTACCCAAAACATAAGCCGAGTTTGTGTTTTCAGACAACTGTCCAAACAGCCCTGGCTTACACAACCTACAGGCTCAGGCCCCTCTAGCCAAACCTGAGGACTGTACTTGCCCTCTCCAAGGGAATTGTGTATTCCTATTCCAATGGCCACAACACTTCTAATAGGATAAACCTCCAAAGTCCCTGATCCATCTCAATAGTGGTGGCTTCCCAGGAAAAACAGGGGCAATCTGAGCCCATATGAGCACCTACCTGCACTCAGACCCATAGACAGATGTCCCCAGAGGTAAAAAGGAAAGAACAGGCCCCTAGGCACTAATCAGATCCATTGCATTGGTTTCCAGGCATCTCTCCTCAGAGGCCTGGATTTCAAAAGCAGCATATAGCTGTTTGTTGACTCACCCAACAGAAATCATCTCATCTACACATGGGAAACTTGCACGTTGGAGCTGTGTCAAAGCCTCTGTTTAGTAGAACTCTTTATGGCCCAAGTGCCACCGCTTCATTCCAAGGTCTCCTTAGACACAAAAGCACATTAGGACCCATGCCCAGGGGTGTCCATTTCAATGCAGCGTCCTCGGTTGCTCCCCACAGATCCAGGAGATCTAACCTGTCTTGTTGCTAGGAGACAATTGGAATGCGAGGTGGGCTACCCAGCCATCCATCCTTAGAACCCTGCTCAGAATCATTGGCCTGGAGCCAAACAACAGGTCTCAATTGTCCTGCAGAATACTCTCTGCAGTTTGGAGCTTCTCACAACTCCCATCGTGGGAAAACACCCATGGCCTCGTGATCCCCCCATTCATGAAGGAGCCTTCAGGGACAGAAACTACAACCTGAGCGATCGTCTGATCCTCGCCCTGACTTCAGATGCACGAGATCTCTATTCAGGTCTGTAGATTGTGCCTGCCATGGCCTCACCCAGAAACCTAAGCCTAGCTTGTTTTCTCAGACTTTTGTCGTCAGACTACTGGCCCACAAGCCCTCCAGTTTGGCAATCCAGAACTACAATGCAGCACTCTGCCTGCCCTCCAGATAAAAAAAACATTGTCCTCTGGGGCTAACCAGTAACCCCAAATGAGGATCAACCTGCACCGACCTTGGCTGTACCCCAAATACATAGGCTGACCAGGGCACTAATGCCCTTTCTGACACAGCCTGAGCCTGGACGCCTGGCCCCTCCCAGACAGCTGGGCGCACACTGAGCACATCGAGCCTCCATGGCCTTAGGTCGTCATCTCTTCCCAACCTTGGATTTCAGGCTTTAGATTCTAGACCTTACCTCCAATCACTGCCCAGGGTTGAACGGGATGCAGAAATCAGAACTCCTTCCCCATGGCAAGATACCTTGTGTTTGGCATGTTGTCCAACTTTCAGTGTAGTTGAATCTAGTGTTGCCCATGAGGCCCCGCCATGCTCGCAGGTTACATTGGTCACAAACACACATTGTGACCCTCAGCCTGACCAAAGTCCTCAAGTAAGGCCTCTCAGTGGCTGGATGATGAGATAGCATATTGGGCTTGCCATGCCCCTAGTCCCCAATTTTGAACCATAGTTCTGATGTTCCCTTCAGTCTTCCCCACGGCTTTGCTTTGGAATTCCTCTTTTCATGGGACACCTGAGGTAACAAAACTGAAAGGAGTTCTCCCATCCCACAGTTTGACGAAAAAAAATTGGGAATCGGTCGAAATCCTCATAGAGGTAGATTCGTCCATGGCCCATGAAGCATCCCCGACATTCTACGGCCATTGCTGATACAAATTCCAGAGACAAATGCCTGAGCAAGCGCCTCAGACTCGCTCTATATTCAAATCTTCATGAGTTCTTCTCATGGTTTGTATATTGGGCCTGCCATACCGACGTCCCCAAAAAAAGCTGAGTTTGTGTATCAGAATCACAATCAGAACTCTGCATTCCACATGGCTGTAATGCTTGTTTTTCACATGGAGTCACACCTTCACGTGGAGAACCCTTCATGGCCCCTGATGCCACGCCAAAACATGAGTGCTGCTTGGGCACAAATTCACACTATGACCCTAGCATGAGCCCCATTGTAAAGAAAGGCCTGTCAGGTTCGGGACGAAGATCCTGCATATAGTCCCTGCCATGCCCATAGGCACCCAGGACTAACTACATGGTGTGTATTCCAGTTGAAGGAACCCACTGCTGTGCTCTAGAGTCCCTCTCCTGGGGGGTTCTTTCTGGCAGAAAACAGTACTCTTCACTTCCCACAGAATGAACCCAAACACTTGGGAGCTTGGACAATCCCCCGAGAGGAAGGCTCTTCCTCGGCCCCTGAGGCAACCCCTACCCTGACCGGACACTGTGAACGCAACACCCAGAGACAAAAGCCTGAGCAATTGCCTCCCACTTGCACTCCTTTGATATTCAGAGAATCTCCCCTCACGGACTGGAGATCAGGCCTGCCATTACCTTGGCCCCTTCCTGAGCCAAGTTTGCTTTTTCAGACATCAGTCCCCACAGCCCTGGCAAACACAGCCTCTAGGCTGAATCCTCTGGAGCCATACCACAGGACCGTGCCTGCTCTCTCCTGGGAAACTGTGTCCATTCCTTTGGACACACACCTCCAGAATATGAGAAACCTCAAGGCCCCCGAGGACATCCCACTACTGGGAGTCTCCCTGGACACACAGGGGCATTCGGACACAAGCTGAGCAGCTACCTCCACGAAGGCATGCACACAGATGTCAACAGAGATAGAAGGTTGAGCCGGACAGGCCCTTAGGCCATAATCTCAACTCTTGCTTTGGGTTCCAGGTGTTACTCCTCAGAGTCTTTGGTTCGAAGAACAGGATATGGGGCTTTCCTGAGGCACTGAACAGAACTCCTCTCGTCTCCACATGGTGAGCTTTCTTACTGGGGATGTATCAAACCCTTCAGGTAGTGCCCAAGCAGCACTTGAGTGCTGATTGGGAACAAATTCACACTGTGACCCTAGCATGAGCCCCATGTCAAAGAAAGGCTTGTCAGGGCCTGGACAAAGAGCCCGCATATGGGGCTTGCCAAGCCCCTATGCACCCAATCCTCACCAGTGTTTGAGTTTTCCAGTCGCCCCACCTGTACCTGGGCTCTGCTCTGGAATCCCTTTCTTGGAGAGACACATGAGCCAGACAACACGACTCCACCCTTCCCACAAAATGACCCCAAACTCATGAGGCCCCCGCTTCATGAAGGTGCCATCATGGACACATACTCCAGCCTCAGCCAACGTATGATCCTCAGCCTGACTTCAGATGCAGGAGATTTTGATTCAGCCTCTGCCGATAGGGCCTGCTCTGCCCTTGGCTCCAATCCTCACCCTAGCTTGTGTTTTCAGACTTCCGTCCTCACACTCCTGGCCCACAAATCCTCCCTACTGGGAATTCTGGGGCCACACTGAAGCACTCTGCCTGCCTCCCAGGAGAAAAACATTGTCTATGGTGCTGCCCAGAAACCCCAAATGAGGATCAAACTGCTTGGCCCTCGGCAACACCCCAATTGCATAGGCTACCTTAAACACTGATGCTCTGTCGCAAATAGCCTGAGCCCAGACCTTCCAACAGACACCGACACAGCTGGCTGCACACCCAGCACATTGGACCCGCCACTGCCTTAGGCCACCATCCATTCCCAACCTGGGTTTTCAGTCATTGGAACCTAGACCTTATCTCCAATCCCTGCACAGGGGGAACCTGATGCACAAGTCAGAACCCCTCCTTCCCCATGGCAAGAAACCTTGCTGCTGGCCGTGAGTCAAACCTTTAGTGTAGGAGAAAACGGCAAACCAGCCGGGCCTCATGAAGCCCCCCATATCCTTCAGGGAGAGGCCATCATGGACAAAAACTCTAGCTTGAAGCACGTCTCATAGTAGATATGACCGCAATGCAGGAGATCTTGATTAAGCCTCTGCAGAGTGGCCTGCCGTGCCCTCGGTCCCAAACCTCATGCTAGCTTGTGTTTTCAGGCTTCCTTCCTCACACTCCTGGCAAACAATCCCTCCAGAGTAGGATTTGCAGAACCAGGAGCCAGCCCAGTGACTGCCCACCGGTAGAAAACGTTTCCTTGTGGGGCTCTCCATAAAACCCAGATGAGGATCAACCTGCTCTTGCCTCGACGGCACTCAGATTTGATAGGCTGCTCTGGGCACTAATGCTCTGCCTTTCACAGCCTGATGCCAGACGTCCAGACAGGCAAGGAGACAGCTGGCCACACACCTAGCACTTCTGACACGCCATGGTCTTATGCCGTTATCTCTTCCTAACCTTGGTTTTCAGATATCTAAACCCAGATATTATATCAATTCCCCACACAGTTGGGCATCTGAATCACAAATCAGAAGTCCTTCTTCCCCATGGCTGTAAGGCTTGCTCTTGGCATGGAGTCACACCTTCAGGGTGGGAGAAACCTTCATTTCCCCTGAAACCACGCCCAAACTTGAGTGCTGCCTTGGGCACAAATTCACTCTGTGACCCTCAGCATGAGCCCAATATCAAAGAAAGGCCTGTCAGGGCCTTGACCAAGAGCCCGCATATGGGGCGTGCCAAGCCCCTATACACCCAATCCTCACCAGTGTTTGAGTTTTCCAGTCTCGCCCCGTTCCTGGGGCTCTGCTCTGGAATCACTTTCTTGGAGAGACACATGAGCCAGACAACAGGACTCCACCCTTCCCCCAAAATGACCCCAAACTCCTGTTAGCTGGGACAAATCCCCAGAGAGGGATACTTGTCCACAGTCACTGAGGCCACCCCCTACAATCTACGGCTATCCTGGACGCATCCAGAGACAAAAGCCTGAAGGAATCTCGCCCTTGATTCACAAGCCAAGGAACTCACTCTCTATCTGTACATCCAGCCTGCCATACCCTCGGCTCCACTCATAAGCTGAGTTTGTGTTTTCAGAGTTCTGTGCCCACAGCCTGGACCCACACACCCTCTAGGCTAGGGCATCTGGAGCCACAGCGAAAGATTGTGCCTGCCCTCTCCAAGGAAAGTGTGCCCAATCCATTGACCACAACCCTACAGGTTAGGGAAAAGCTCCAAGGCCCCTGAGGCCATCCTGATAGTGTAGGCTGCCCTGGACTAAAAGGGGCACTCTGACACCAGCTGAGCCATTATCACCACTTAGACTCTCAGACAGTGTCCCCAGAGACAGAAGATTGCAATGGACAGGCCCTTAGGCCCTAATATGAACCTTAGCTTTAGTTTTCATGTGTCTGTCCTCAGAGGACTGGTTTCGTATACCAGCATATTAGGTTTTTCTGAGGCTCCAAACCAAACCTCTCTCGTCTCCACATGGAGTGCTTTCTTACTGGATCTGTATCAAACCCTTCTGGTCGGAGAATTCCGCAGGGCCACAGTACAACCATCACATTCCAAGGTCTCCATGGACAGAAACACACATTATGACGCATCCTCAGGAGAGGCCATTTCAACTCAGCCCGCTGGTTAGCTTGCCCCAGAGCCAGCAGATCAAACATATCTTGTCGTTAATGGCCAAAGGGAATGCGAGGCATGCTGTTCAGGGATCCATCCTTTGAACCCTCCTCTTCAGTCCTTCCGTATGGTATGTACTGGAGCCACTCAACAGGACTCGACTGTCTTGCAGAAGGAAACATTGTGGTTTGTGGCAACCTCCAAACTCAGCGTGGGAAATTTTCGTTGGCCTCATGAGGCACCTGCTTCATGAAGGTGCTATCAAGGGCACAATCCAACCTCAGCCAACGTCTGATCCTCAGCCTGACTTCAGATGCATGAGATATCCTTTCAGCCTTTGCAGAGTGTGCCTGCTCCCAACCTCACCCTATCTTTTGTTTTCAGATTCTACCCTAGCACTCCTGGCCCAAAAGCCCTCATGATTGGGAATTCTGGTTCCAGAACGAAGCACTCTGCCTGCCCCCCAAAGAAAAACATTGTCTATGGCATTGCTCAGAAACCCCAAATGAAAATCAACCTGCTCAGCCCTCGGCAACACCCCAATTGCATAGGCTACCCTAAACCCTGTGCTCTGTCTTACATAGCCTGAGCCCAGACCTTGTGAGAGACATTGAGACAGTTGGCTTCACACCCAGCACATCGAACCTGCCATGGGTTAGGCCATTTCATCCCTTCCCATTGACCTGGGTGTCTTCCTGGAGGTATATTCTGAGGCTGTGTCAGACTATGCATTTTTTCTGGAGCTTCCTATGGAATTGGGGTGGTATTAGGGGCCTTGCAATTTTCTCTTAATCTGGTGGGTTGGGAAACTGAGACAGGCTGACATTCCTTGGGAGAGCTGGCCCAGTTCTGTTGTGTGTTCCTGGAGGGCATATAGGTCAGGACTCTGGGTCCAAAGTCTTCAGACACAAACTCGGGTAAGAGTTAAGCTCGAGGTGATGGCAGACCCAATCTGCAGACCCTGAGCGAAGCATCTCCAGATATGAAATTCGGACGGCTGTGAGGCAGGAGCACAGTCTTTTCTGTCTGACTTGTTTGTCTATGATGGCCACGAAATGGAGGGGTGGCCTCATGGGTCCATGTGAGATTCTACCTCTCTGGGAATTCTGCTCGGCACCCAAGAGTTTGGTGTATTTCCGGGGGATGGGAGGAGCGCAGTTTTCTGAGTCAGGGATCCCGTCCAAACAGCCATTCCAGAGATGGGTCCTGGGTTCTGGAGCCTGGATCACCGCAACAAGGCTTAGGATTTGGGCCTAGGGTCCTGCTCTATGTTTTCCTGGTACAGCTCCCGTGTGTTCTTGTTGGAAATGGGTCTCATTCTGAGGGTCACAATGCCTGTTTTTGCCCAGATGCCCATGCTGAGTGGGTGTGACCTCATGGGCTATGCACTTGGCTCCCACTCTGAGGGTTGGACTGCCATCTCAACATTCAGTTTTCCTGCCATGGGGAAGGAGGTGTACTTTTTTATGCTTCAGGTTCCCCCATGGGCAGGAATTTGAGCTAAGTTCTGGGACAGGTGCCTGAATACCCAGTTCACTTTGAGATGAGGTCCTCGGGCCAAGGCAGGACCCACCTGCAGAAAATGAGGCCTGCTTTCTGGGTGGCTGTCAGGAGCTCGGGCTCGAGCTGTGTCAGACAGAACATTCGTGGAGAGTTCGGCCTATGATATTGGGGTGCTTTTGAGAGCTGTGCAACTGGATCCTCATGGGGGATTTTTGCACAGACCCTTTCTTCACTTCTTCTATCTGGTGAGCAGGCAGATGGCTGCATTACGGCTCCAGAATATCCAAGTTGGAGGGTTTGCAGGCGAGGAGTGTGAGGACAGAAGTATGAAAACATAAGCTACGGTTACGCTCAGTGCCGAGCACATGTCTATTCCAATGTACAGCAGTTGTTTCGAGATCTCCAGCACCTGGGCGAGGGGAAGATGTCTGCTCACGCTGGAGTTTGTATCCATGATGGCCAACAAATGGTGGGGAGGCCTCAAGAATTCTTGGAGGTTTTTCCAAGCTGGAGCTTGTGAGCTGCTCCAAACATCAAGGTGTCCTACTAAGGGACAGCAGAAGTCTTCTTACAGGGCTCCAGGGTCCCCCATATGGAAGATTCGATAGCAATGCTCTCTGAATGGAGGCCTGGGAAGCCAATCTCGTGTTACCATTGCAGCTGAGGAACAGGGTAAGCTTGAACCAATGACACTGATTCCAAGTTCCAAGTGATTTGCGTTGATGGAAGTTCTCAGTCTAACAGGTCCCAATGCTGCTTGGTGTCCAGGGAGACCTTAGAATGTGGTGGCGGCTCTCTGACCATTGAGGATTCTCTATCCTTAGGATTAGACCCAGTACCCAGGAGCCAGGTTTCCTTCTTGGGACAGGAGGTGTGCTCTTGTATGGCTCACGGACCACAGGTTGGACCATATGCTTGAATTTCCAGAACAGACCTCTAGGGAGAGAGACCTCAAAACATAAGCTAGGGTTCTGATGAGGTTTTAGGGCCATGGAAGTTTCAATCTTCGGACTAAGTGCCATTGGCCTGCATGTCATCCTGGAGGTAGGTGCTGAGGCTGTGTCAGGCTGTGCACTTATTCCAGAGTGGCCTATGATATTGGGGTGCAGTCAGGGGCCTTGCAGTTTTCTCCTAATCTGGACATTTTGGGAAACTGAGATGGGCAGGGTTTCCTCAGGAGAGCAGGGCCAGTGATGTCATGTGTTTCTCGAGGCCCCATCCTGGAGGTCATGTGTGTCAGGACTTTGGGACCAAAGACTTTAGACACAACCTCGGATAAGAGATAGGAGTGAGGTGATGGCAGTCCGAATCTGAAGACCCTGAGGGAAGCTCCTCGGGATTTGAAATTCAGGTGGCTGGGAGGGAGGAGCACAGGCTTTTCTGTCTGGATTTTGTGTCTAGGATGGCCACTAAATGGAGGGGTGACCTCATGTGTCCATGGGATATTCTTC
The DNA here is from genome assembly GCF_964662115.1 of Mustela nivalis. Lineage (NCBI taxonomy): Eukaryota > Metazoa > Chordata > Mammalia > Carnivora > Mustelidae > Mustela > Mustela nivalis. Next base: position 266,738 of record NW_028136006.1, on the reverse strand, counting down.
CACTCTGGTGATTCTGCTTGGCACCCAAGAGTTTGATTTCTTTCTGGGGAAGAGGAAAAGACTGTATTCCATCTCTGGGATCCTGTCCAAACAGGGATTCCAGAGATGGGTTCTGGGTCCAGACACTGGGAAAACTTAACCAAAGCTTCGATTTGGGATCCTGGTCCAGATCCCAAGGGGGATCTTTGGAAAGGGGTCTCATTCTGAGGGTCACAATGCCTATTTGTGCCCAGCTGCCCGTCCTGTGTAGGCATGGTCTCATGGACCATGCACCTGGTTCCCACTCAGGGTTGTACAGCCATCTCAACATTCAGTTTTCTGGCCATGGGGAAGGAGGAGCACTCTTTTGTGCTTCCGAGTCCCCTATGGGCAGGAATTTGAGCTAAGTCTGGGACAGGTACCTGAATATCCAGGTTGCTTCAAGATGATGGCCTCGGGCCAAGGTTGGACCCACCTGGAGGATATGGGGCCCACTATCTGGGTGGCTGACAGGAGGTCGGGGATCAGGCAGTGTCAGATAAACAATGTATGCAGAGGTCGGTCTATATATTGGGGTGCCATTGAGGGCCGTGCAGGAGGATCCTCATGTGGGTTTCTACGAAGACCCATAGGGCACTTCTTTCTGGTGGGCAGGCAGAAAGCTGCACTGTGGCTTCAGAATTCCCAATATGAAGGGCTTGTAGGCGAGGAGTGTGAAGACAGAAGTCTGAAAACACAAGCCACGGATAAGCTCAGTGCCGACCACAGGACCATTCCATTGTGCAGTGGTTGTTTCGAGATTTCCAGCACCTGAGTATGGGCGAGGGTCAGATGTCTGCTCACGCTGGGTTTGCATCCATGATGGTCAACGAATTGTGGGGTGGCCTCAAGAATTCTTGGAGATTTTCCCAAGCAGGACCTTGTGAGCTGCTCCAAACAGCAAGGTGTCCTACTGTGGGACAGGGGAAGTCCGCTTACAAGGCTCCAGGGTCCCCCATATAGAAAGATTCGACAGCAAAGATCTCTGAATGGGGGCCTGGGAAGTCTTCCTTGCATGACCATTGCAGCTGAGGAACATTGCAGGCTTGATCTGCTGGTTTTTGTTCAAATTTCCAAGTGATCTAAGTTGACGGATGTTCTCAGTCTATTGAGTCACAATGCTGCTTGGTGTCCAGGGAGACCTTAGAATGTGGTGGTGAGGGTGCCTGGGTGGCTCAATGGGCTAAGCCGCTGCCTTCGGCTCAGGTCATGATCTCAGGGTCCTGGGATTGAGTCCCGCATCGGGCTCTCTGCTCAGCAGGGAGCCTGCTTCTTCCTCTCTCTCTCTCTGCCTACTTGTGATCTCTCTCTGTCAAATAAATAAATAAAATCTATATAAAAAAAAGAATGTGGTTGTGGGTCTGTGGCCATGCAGGATTCTCCTACCTGAGGGTTAGACCCAGTTCCCAGGAGCCTGGTTCCCTTCTCGGGACAGGAGGGGTTCTCTTGTATGGCTCAGGGACCACATGTCGGATCATATGTTGGATTTCAAGACCAGGCCTCTGGGCACAGAGGCCTGAATATCTAGGCTAGGGTTCTTATGAGCTTGTAGGGGCATGTCATTCTCAACCTTCGGACTTAGGGACTTTGACCTGTGAGTCTTCCTGGAGGTAGATGCTCAGGCTGTGTCAGACTGTGCATTTTTTCCAGAGTGGCCTATGAAATTGGGGTGGGCTCAGGGGCCTTGCAGGCTTTTCCTAATCTGGAGGGTTTGTGCAACTGAGACGGCAGAATTTCATCCAGAGATCAGGCCCAGTGATGTAGTGTGGTTCTGTCAGCCCCATCCTGCAGGGAATGTGGTTAAGGGCTCTGGGACCAAAGTCTTCAGACACAAAATTGTGTATCAATTAGGAGGGAGGTGATGGCAGCCCCGATCTGCAGACGCTGAGGGCAGCTCCTCAGGATTTGAAATTCGTGTGGCTGGGAGGCAGGAGCAAAGGCTTTTCTGTCTGGATTGTGTCTAGGATGGCCTTGGAATGGTGGGGTGTCCTCATGTGTCCATGGAATATTCTACCTCTCTGGGGATTCTGCCCAGCACCCAAGAGTTTGGTGTCTCACTGCGAAGGAAAGAGCGTGGTTTACTGTTTCAGTGTTTCCGTCAACACAGGGATTCCAGAGATGGGTTATAGGTCCCTGTGCCTGGATAACCCTACAAAGGCTTAGTATTTGGGCCTAGAGGCTTGACTGCCTGGCTCTGTGGGGCTTTGGTTCAGCTCCCATGGAGACTTGTTGGAAATGGGTCTCAGGGTAAGGGTCACAATGCCTGTTTTTGCCCAGATGCCCATCCTGAGTGGGCATTGGCTCTTGTTCCATGCACCTGGATCCCAATATGAGGGTTGGACCACCATATCAACATTTAATTTTCCTTCTATGAGGAAGGAGGAGTACTCTTTTGTGCTTCAGATTCCCCCATGCACAGTAATTTGAGCTATGTTCTGGGACTGGTACGTGAATAACCAGGTTGGTTTGAGATGAAGGACTCAGGTCAAGGCAGGTCACACCTGCCAGATATGGGTCCCGCTATCTAGGTGGCTACCAGGAGGTCGGGGCTCGAGCTGTGTCAGACAAAGCATTAGTTCACAAGGTGGCCTATGATATTGTGGTGCTATAGAGGGCTGTGCTGGTGGAACCTTATATGGAGTTTCACGCAGACCCATAGGGCACCTCTTTTTTCTGGTGGGCAGGCGGAAGGCTGCATTGTGGCTCCCAAATTCCCAATATGGGGGACTTGAAGGTGAGGAGTGTGAGAACAGAAGGCAGAAAACACAATCTATGCTTAATCTCAGTGCCGAGAACATGGCCGTTCCAATGTGCAGTGGTTTTTTCGAGATCTCCAGCATCTGAGTACAGGCGAGGGTCAGATGTCTGCTCATGATAGAGTTTGTATCTATCGTGGCCAACAAATGAAATATCCAGCACCTGAGTAAAGGTGGATTTCAGATGTTTACGCACACTGGAGTTTGTGTCTCTGATAACCGAATGGAGGAGTGGCATCAAGTGGCTGATGCATGTGAGATGCTCTAAACAGCAAGGTTTTTTTTTTCTACTGGACAGTTAGAGTCTGGTATGTTTTCTGCAGGGCCCCCCATGTGAAAAGTATGGGTAGCAGAGCCCTTCCACATGGATGCCTGGAAAGCACACCTCCATTGACCAATGCAGCTGAGGAACATGCAGGTTCTTTACGGTGCTTCTGGGGCGAAGCACCAAGGTCTTGAGTTGACATGGAATCTCTTGAAGATGGGTTACAATGCTGGTTGTTTTTACCAGGTAGATCTTAGAATGTGTTGGTGGCTAAGGTGCCTGCAAGATTCTCCTACCCTGAGGGTTTAACACAGGTCGAAGAGCACGGTTACCTTCTGGGGACAGGAGATGTAGTGTTTTGTGGCTCAGGGACCACATGCCATATCATAAGTTCCTATTCAAGAACAGGCCTCTGAAGACAGATGCCCGACAACCTAATCTAGGGTTCCAATGAGTACCAGGGGCATGAGAGGTTCAATCTTCAGACTTAGGAAAGTTGACTTGGGTGTCTGCCAGGATGTAGGTGATCAGGGAGTTTCAGACTGCGCACTTATGTCCAGAGTAACCTCCAATATTGGGGTGGCCACAGGGGCCTTGAATGTTTCAACCAACTCTGGAGGGTTTGGTTAACTGACATGCACAATTTCCATGGGGATGGCAAGCACAGTCCTGTGGTGTGGCTCCAGAGACTCCACCCTGGAGGGCATGTGAGCCATGGTTCTGGGAGGGAAGTCTGCAAACACAAACTCGGGTTAGGTTTAGTGGCTAGGTTATCACAGGGCAATGTGTAGACCTGGAAGGCTACTCGTCAGGAACAGTAACTGGAATGACCTGAAGGTGGAAGCACAGGCTTTTATATCTGGATTGTGTGTCTAGGGTGACCTCAGAATGTAGCTGTGGCCTCATGGGTCCATGGGAGATTTTACCTCTAAGGATACTGGCGGCTCCCAATATTTTGATGACTTTTTGAGATGGGAAGACTGCTATTTTCGATCTTAGGTGTGCCCCAAAACAGGGATTCCAGAGATGGGCTCTGGGTCTAGGCGCCTGGAAAATCCCACCAAGGGTTGGGATTTGGGCTTATGGGCAGACCAGGCCTGCAATGCAGGATCTTGGTGGTGCAACTGAGAGGGCTTGTTTGGAAGCATGCTCAGGCTGAGCATTACAATGCCTGTTTGTGCCCAGGGTGGCCCTCAGAAGTGGGCTTGGTCCCATTGTCCATTTTCTGGCTCCCACACTGAGGGATGGACACACATTCCAATGGCCAGGTTTCCAGCCATGGGAAAGGAGGAAATATCTATTGTGCTTCATGTTCCCCCATAGGCAGGGATTACAGCAAAGGTCTGGGGACAGATGCCTGAATACCAAGGATGCATAGAGATGACAGATTTGGGCCATGGCCGTTCTCACATGCTGGATATGGGCCCCGCTCTCTGGGTGGCTGACACGAGGTCTGGGTCAGGCTGTGTCAGACACAGCACTAGTGGCCAGAGAAGTCTATATATTGGGGTTCTCTCCAGGGCCGAGTAAATTGATCCTCATGTAGGGTTTCTGGCCAGACTCACGAAGCACTTCTTTCTGTGGGGCAGGCAGAATGCTGCCTTATGGATCCAGAATTCCCTATCAAGAGGGTTTGGGGACAAATAGGGTGAGAATGCAATTGTAAACACCAGCTATGCTTAAATTGAGTGCCAAGCGGAAGTCAGTTTCAATGTGCAGCAGCTTATACGAGATATCCAGCACCTGAGTAAGGGCAGATGTCAGATATTTGCTCACACTGGAGTTTGTGTCTAGGATGACGACTAATGGAGGGGTGGCTTCAGGAGGCAATGGAGGATTACCCACGCTTAAGATTGTGAGATGCTCCAAACAACAAGGTTTCCTTCTAATGGACAGGAGGAGTCTGTTTTTTTTTCCTCCAGGGTCCCTCAAGTGGAAGTATGCGTAGCAGAGCCCTCCCGCATGGATGACTGGAAAGCACACGTCCAATGACCATTGCAGCTGAGGAACATGACAGGTTCGTTTTGGTGGTTCTGGTGCCAAGTACCAAGGCCTTGAGTTGACTTGGAATCTCTTACAGATGTGTCCCAAAACTGGTTTGTTACAAGGGAGTTCTTAGAATGTATTGGTGGCTATGGGCCACGCTGAGGGTTTGGCACAGGTCGATGTGCACAGTTTCCATCTTTGGAGAGGAGATGTTCTGTTTTGTGGCTCAGGGTACATATGTTGTATCCTGACTTGGTATTCAAGAACAGGCCTCTGAGGATTGATGCTTGCAACCTAATCTAGAGATCCAATGATGTCCTTGGTGCCCATCAGGTTCAATTTTCTTACTAAGGACCATTGATATGGTTGTCTGACTGGATGTAGGTGATCACGGTGTTTCAGACTGTGCATTTGCATCCAGAGCCACTTCCAATATTGGGGTGGGCTCAGGGGCCTTGCAGGTTTCTCCTAACTTGGAGGCTTTGGGGAACTGTGATGGGCACAGTTTCCTTGGGGATGGCAGGCCCAGTCCTGTGGTAAGGCTTCAGAGACCACCTCCTTGAGGATATGAGAGCCATGGTTTTGGGAGGGAAGTCTGCAAACACAAATTTGGGTCAGGGATAGTGGCAAGGTGATCGCAGGTCCAATGCATAGACCTAGAATTCATCACGTCAGGAACTGTAATTAGGGTGACTGAAAGCTGGTAGCACAGGCTTTTCTATCTGGATTGTGTGTCCAGGATGGGCTCTGAATGTAGACGTGGTCTCATGGTTCAATGGGAGACTTTTCCTCTCTAAGGATCCTGGTGGATCTCCATAGATTGGTGGTTTTTCAGAGAAGAAAAGAGTGCTCTTTTCCATCTTAGGGGTGCTCCAAAACAGGGAAGAATGCTGTTTTCCAACTTAGGCTTATGCCAAAACAGGGATTCCAGAGACGGGCTCTGGGTCTGGGTGCCCGGATATCCCACCAAGTGTTAGGATTTGGGCCTAGGGGCATTCCAGGCCTGCAATGCAGCATCCTAATGGTGTAACAGAGAGGGCTTGTTTGAAAGCATGCTCAGGCTGAGGGTCATCATGCCTCTTTGTGCCCAGGGGGGCCCTCAGGAGAGGGCGTAGTCTCATTGGCCATATAGCTGGATCCCACTTTGAGGGTTGGACACCCATTGCAACAGCCAGGCTTCCTGCAATGGAAAGAGGAGTTCTCTATTGTGCTTCAGGTTCCCACATTGGCAGGGTTACAGGAAAGGTCTGTGGAAAGTTGCCTTAATACCAAGGATGTGTACAGATGACAGGCTAAGAATTCCCAGGTAACAAAACAGCATTGTTACCCATGTTCATGACATTCCATGTAAAAATAAGCCCTTAGTACTTCGCCCCAGAGCCACCAGAATGAACTTGCCATGTTCCTAAGCTGCAATGGTCAGTGGAGGTGTGGTTTCCAGGCAACCATACGGGGGTGCTCTGCTACACAAACTTTGCAATTGGCGGGGACCCTTGAGACAAAAAAACAGAATGCCCCTGTCCGGTAGAAGGAAACCTTCTGTTTGGAGCATCTCACAAGCCCCAGCGTGGGAAATCCTCCATTTCCTCTTGAAGCCACCACTCCATTTGTCAGTCATCATTGACACAAACTCCAGCATGAGCAAACATCTGACATCCGCCCTTACTCAGGTGCTGGATTTCAATTCGATCGCTGCACACTGGAACTGCCTTTAGTTTGACTGAATTAAGCCATAGCTTGGGTTTACAATTCCATCCTCAGCCTACTGGTCCACAAGCCCTATTGTGAGGGAATTCTGGAGCTACAACACAATATTCTGCCTTCCCCATAGAAAGAAAAAGGGCCTGGAGAGTCTGCCCAGAAACTCCATATGATGGTCAATCTTCTCGGTGCTAGACGGAACCCTGATTCATAGGCTGCCCTGGGCACTAGTGCTGTGTCTGACATAGCCGGAGCCAGGACCTAGTGTCAGCCACGGAGAGATCAGGGCCCATATCCAGCATGTGAGACCAGCTATGGCCCAAGTCTGTCTTCTCTTCTATTCTTGGTATTCAGGCATCTGTACCCACAGCTTTGCTGAAATCCTTGCCATTGGGGGAACCTGAAGCACAATAGAGAACTCCTCCTTCCCCATGGAATGTATTCTGACAGTTGGGATAGATGCTCAACCCTCAAAGTGGAAGGCAGCTCCATGGCCAAGGACACCATGTGCACTCATGATGGCTTCCCGGGCACAAGCAGGCATTGTGACCTCAGCCTGAGCATGCTTTCAACCAAACGCTCTCAATTGCATCTCTGGGACCCCGAATTGCAGGCCTAGTACACACCTAGGCCCAAATCCTAGCCCTGGTGGGATTTTACAGGGGCCCAGACACAGAGCCCATCTCTGGAATCCCTATTTTGGGGGACCCTTAAGATGGAAAACAGCACTCTTCCCTTCCCCGAGATAATCACCAAACTCATGGTAGCCACCAGGATCCTTGAGTGGAAAAATCTGCCATAGACCCATGAGAACACACCTGCATTCCGAGGCCATCCTGGACATACAATCCAGATACATATCATGTGCTATCACCTTTGAGTCATCGGATTTACTGTTCCTGACGAGCTGCCTTCCAGGTCTATGCATTGGGCCTGCAATCACCTTGCCATTAACCTAAACTGAGTTTGTGTTTGCAGACTTCCTTCCTAAAACCATGGCTCACATGACCTCCAGGTTCTGGCATCTGAAGCCACACCACAAGACTGTGCCTGAGATCGTCAAGGAAACTGTGCCCATCACTTTTGCCCGATACCTTTAGATTAGGAGAAACCTGCAAGGCCCCTGAGCGAAGCCAAATAATGGAGGCCGCTCTGGGCACAAATGCACAGTCTGAGACACCCTGATCACCTCCATACAGGCAGACACCCAAGTCAATGCTCCTGAGTCAGAAGATTGAACCTGACATGCCCCGAGGACTTCATTGGCACACTAGATTAGGTTTACAGGTATCTGTCGTCAGAGGCCTGCTCTGGAATATCAACTTATGATAAAATATATAGTCCCTGAGCCACAGAACAGAATATGTTCTCCCCAAAAAGGAAGCCATGCTCCTGGAATTGTGTCATACCCTAAGGGTATTTGGATCCTGAATGGCCCCTTAGCAACCAGCACATTCTATGATATTCCTGGTAACAAACCATCATTGTGCCCCATCTTCATGAGACTCCATGTCAACTCAAGGTCTCGATATATTGCCCCAGAGCCACCAGAATGCACCTGCCATGTTCCTCAGCTGCAATGGTCAATGGAGGGGTGATTTCCAGGCATCCCTGTGGGGTTCTCTGCTACAAAACTTTCCACATGGAGAAACCAGAGAAAACAAACCAGACTTCTCCTGTCCGGTAGAAAGAAACTTTGCTATTTGGAGCATCTCACAAGCCCCAGCATGGGAAATCCTCCATGGCCTCTTGACGCCACCCTTCCATTTGTGGGTAATCACAGACACAAACTCCAGTGTGAGCAAACATCTGACATCCACCCTTACTCAGGTGCTGGATATTCGAAACGGCAGCTGCACACTGGAACTGCCTTTTGCTTTTCACTGAACTTAACCATAGCTTTGTATTACTATTCTATCCTCACCACACTGGTCCACAATATCTCTTGATAGGGAATTCTGGAGCCACAACGCAGTATTCTGCCTTCCACATAGAAAGAAGAAGGACCTGTTGAGTCTGCCCAGAAACTGCACATGAGGATCAATCTACTCAGACCACGAGGCAACCCTGATTAATAGATTTCCCTGACCACTAGTGCTGTGTCTGACAGAGTCTAAGCCCCGACCTCGTGTCAGCCACCCAGAGGTGAGGGCCCATATTTAGCATGAGAGATCGGCCATGGCCCTGGGCCATCATCTGTACCCATCCTTGGTATCCAGTCATCTGTCCCCCAAACTTTGCTGGAATTCCTGCCAATGGCGAACCTGAAACACAATAGAGAACACCTCCTTCCCCATGGCAGGAATATTGGCTGTTGGGATGGTTGTCCAACCCTCAGCGTGGGAGCCAGCTGCATGGCCAAGGAGACCATGCCCACTCCTGAGGGCCGACATAGGCACAGGCAGGCATGGTGATCCTCAGCCTGAGCATGTTTTCAAACAAACACTCTCAGTTGCTCCTCCAGTACCAGCATTGCAGGCCTGGTATGCCCCTAGGCCCAAATCCTAACCCTTGGTGGGATTTTCCAGGTGCCCAGACCCAGAGTCCGTCTCAGAATCCCTGTTTGGGGCACCCTTAAGATGGAAAACAGCACTCTTCCCTTCCCTGAGAAAGGCACCAAACTATTGGGAGCCGCCAGGATCCTTAGAGAGAAAAAATCTCCCATGGACCCATGAAAACAAACCTGCATTCCGAGGCCATCCTGTCCACACAATCCAGAGAGAAAAGTCTTTGCTACCGCCTTCGAGTCATCCTATTTACATTTCCTGACGAGCTGCCCTCCATGTCTATGCATTGGGCCTGTGATCATCTCGACACTAACCCTAACCCCAGTTTGTGTTTGCCGACTTCTCTCCCAAAACCATGGCTTACATGCCCACCAAGATGTGGTCCATCAAGCCACATCACAGGAAAGTTCCTGCCATCCCCAAGAAAACAGTGCCCATCAGGTTGTCCAAACCCTCCAGATTAGGAGAAACCTGCCAGGCCCCTGAACCCACCCCAATATTGGCGGTTGCTCTGGATGCAAACGTGCAGTCTGAACCACCCTGAGCACCTCCATCGAGGCAGAAAGCCAAGTCAATGGTTCTGAGTCAGATGATTGAACCTGACATGCCCCTAGGACTTCACTGGAACCCTAGATTGGGTCTTCAGACATCTGTTCTCAGAGTCCTGTTCTGGAATACCAAGTTATGATACAACATGTGGTCCCTGATTCCCACAACAGAACATCTCCTGTCTCCAGAAGGAAAATGTGCTCTTGGATCTATGTCCAACTTTCAGGGTAGATGGATCCTGCATGACCCATTAGCCCCAGCACCTTCTATGATCTCCCTGGTAACAAACCAGCCTTGTGACCCAACTTCCTGAGACTTGATGCCAACTCAAGGTGTTGGTACTTTGCCCAAGAGCCATGAAACGAATCTGCCATGTTCCTCAGGTACAATGGTCAATGGACGTGTGCTTTCTAGGCATCCAAGAGGTAGTTCTCTGCTACACAAAAATTCCACATAGGGAACCCTAGAGCAAACAAATAAGACTGCTCCTGTCAGGTTGAAGGAAACCTTGGTTGTTTGGAGCATCTCACAAGCCCCAGCCTGGGAAGTCCTCCACATTCTCTTGATGCCAACCCTCCATTTGTTAGTCATCATAGACACAAATTCCAGCATGAGCAAACATCTGACATCTGCTCTTACTCAGGTGCTGGATATTCGAATCAGTCACGCACACTGGAAATACCTTTCACTTGACACTGTATTCTTGCATAGTTTGGGTTTACAATTCCATCCTCACCCTACTGGACTGCATGTCCTCTTGAGAGGGAATTAGGGAGACAAAACGCAACATTCTGCATTCCCCATAGAAAGAAGGGCCTGGTGAGTCTGCCCAGAAACTCCCCATGAAGATCAATCTACTTGGCCCTCGAGGGAACCCCGATTTATACTTTGCGCTGGCCACTAGCGCTGTGTCTGAGAGAGCCTGAGCCCCAACCTCGTGTCAGCCACCCAGAGTGTGGGGCCCTTATCCAGCATGTGGGACTGGCCATGGCCCAGTCATCTCTACCCATCCTTGGTATTCCGGCAACTATCCCAGACCTTTGCTGGAATCCCTACCAGTGGGGGAACCTGAAGCACAATTGAGAACTCCTCCTTCCCCATGGCAGGAAGCCTGGCTGTTGCTATGGGTGCCCAACCCTCAGAATTATAACCAGGTGCATGGCCAATGAGACAACGCCCAATCATAAGGGCCGCCTGGGCCAAAGCAGGCATTGTGTCCCTCAAGCTTAGCATGCATTCAAACAAATGCTCTCAGTTGTTTCTGCAGGGTCCCGCATCGCAGGCCTGGTATGCCCTTAGGACCAAATCCTAACACTTCGTGGGATTTTCCCTGCCAACATAACCAGAGCCCGTCTCTGGAATCTCTGTTTTGAAGCACCCCTATGATGGAAAACAGCAATCTTCCCTCCCCTGAGAAAACTATTAGGAGCTGCCAGGATGCGTAGAGAAGAAAAATCTCCCAGGGCTCCATAAGACCACACCTTCATTCCGAGGCCATCCGGGACACACAATCCAGATACAAGAGACTGTGCTACCACCTTCGAATCACCTGGTTTACAGTTCCAGACGAGCTGCCCTACAGACCTACGCATTGGGCCTGTGATCACCTCGCCATTAACCCTACCCCAAGTTTGTGTTTGCAGACTTCTTTCCCAAAACCATTGCTCACATGCCCTCTATGATGGGTCTCTGTAGCCACACCACAGGAAAGATCCTGCTATCCCCAATGAAACTGTGTCAATCACAGTTGCCCAAACCCTCCAGATTAGGAGAGACCTGCAAGTCCCCTGAGCCCAGTCCAATATTGGAGGCCACTCTGGACACAAATGCACAGTGTGCAACACCCTGATCACCTCCATCCAGGAAGACACCCAAGTCAATGGTCCTGAGTCAGAAGATTGGTCCCTGAACACCACAATAGAATATCTCCTGTCCCCAGATGGAATTCGAGCTCTTCAACTTGTGTCAAGGGTCGGGGTATATGAATTATGCACAGCCCCTTAGCCCCCAGCACATTCTAAGATCTCTCTGGTAACAAACAAACAGCATTGTGATCCATCTTCATGAGATTCCATGTCACTTCAAGTCCTTGGTAATTCGCCCCAGAGCCACCAGAATGAACCTGCCATGTTCCTCACCTGATATGGTCAGTGGAGGTGTGCTTTCCAGGCATCCATGTGGGAGTGCTCTTCTACTTATTCTTTCCACATGTGGGACCCTGGAGCAAACAAACCAGACTGCCACTGACCAGTAGAAGGGAACCCTCTGTTTGGAGCATCTCAGAAGCACCAGCAGGAGAAATCCTCCATGGCCCTTGACACAACCCCTCCATTTGTCAGTCATCATAGACAAAAACTCCAGCATGAGAAAACATCTGAAATCTGCCGTTATTTAGATTCTGCACTTTCTTTTCCACCACTGCACACTAGAACTGCGTTTCACTTGACACTGAATTTATCCATAGCTTGGGTTTAGAATTCCATCCTCAGCCTCCTGGTCTGCAAGCCGTCTAGAGAGGGAATTTGGAGCCACAAGGCAACATTCTCCATTCCCACTAGAAAGAAATAGGGCCTGGTGAATCTTCCCAGAAACTCCACATGAGGATCAATCTACTTGGCACTCGATGGAACCTTGATTTATAGGCTGTCCTGGGCACTAGTACTAGTACTAGTACTAGTACTGTGTCTGACAGAGCCTGAGCCAAGACCTAGTTTCAGGCACCCAGAGATATGAGCCCATATTCAGCATGTGAGATTGGCCAGGGCCCAAGTCCATCATCTCTACCCATCCTTGGTATTCAGGCACCTGTCCCCAGACCTTTTATGTAATCCCTACCAATGGGGTAACCTAAAGCACAATAGAGAACTCCTCCTTCCCCATGGTAGGAATCCTGGCTGTTGATATGAGTGTCCAAACCTCAAAGTGGGAGCCAGCTGCATGGCCAAGGAGACAATGCCCACTCATGAGGGCTGCCCTGGGCACAAGTAGCCATTGTAACCCTCAGCTTGATCAAGCCTTCAAAAAAATGCTCTTAGTTGCACCTCCAGGATCCTGCTTTGGAGGCCTGATATGCCCTTAAGCCCAAATCCTAACACATCGTGGGATGTTCCATGTGCACATACCCAGAGCCCGTCACTGGAATCCCTGTTTTGAGGCACCCCTAAGATGGAAAACAGCACTCTTCACTTCCCTGAGAAAGCCACCAAACTAATGGGATCCCCCAGGATCCTTGAGAAGAAGAATCTCCCATGGTCCCATGAGTCCACACCTGTATTCCAAGGCCAGCGTGGATATGCTATCAAGATACAAGAGACTGTGCTACTGGCTTCGAGTCACCTGATTTACAGTTCCTGACGTGCTGCCCTCCAGATCTTTGGATTGGGACTGTGAACACCTCTCCATTAACCTTATCCCGAGTTTGTGTTTGCAGATCTCTCTCTAAAAACAATAGCTCACATGTCCTCCAGGATGGGGCCCCTAGAGTCACACCACAAGACTGTGCTTGCCATCCCCAAGGAAACTGGGCCCATCACAGTTGCCCAAACCCTCCTGATTAGGAGAAACCTGGAAGGCTCCTGAGCACATCCCAATATTGGAGGCTGCTCTGGATGCAAATGCACAGTCTGAAACACCCTGATCACCTCCATCCAGGCAGACACCCAAATCAATGGTCCTGAGTCAGATAATTGAACCTGACATGGCCCTAGGACCTCATTGGAAGAGGGATTAAATTTTCAGGCACCTGTCCTCAGAGGCCTCTTCTGGAATACCAACTTATGATACAAATTATGGCCCCTGAGCCCCAGGGTGGGAAAACCTCCATGGCCTCTTGACGCCACCTCTCCATTTGTTGGTCATCGTAGACACAAACTCCAGCCTGAGCAAACATCTGACATCCGCCCATATTCAGGCGCTGATATTGGAATCAGCTGCTGCACACTGGAACTGCCTTTCGCTTTGCAATGAATTTAAGCCTAGCTTCAGACTACAATTTCATCCTCACCCTACTGGTCTGCCATATCTCTTGATAGGGAATTCTGGAGCCACAACGCAACATTCTGCCTTCTTCATAGATAGAAGGACCTGGTGAGTCTGCCCATAAACTGCACATGAAGATCAATATACTCATCCCAGGAGGGAACCCCTATTTATAGTTTGCCCTAGCCACTAGTGCTGTGTCTGACAGAGCCTGAGCCCCTACCTCGTGTCAGGAAGCCAGAGGGTGGGGCCCACATTAACCATGTGAGACCGGCCATGGCCCAGGGCTGTCATTACTACCCATCCTTGGTATTCAGGCATCTGTCCCCTAGATCTTAGCTGGAATCCCTACCAATGGGGGGACCTGAAGCACAATAGAGAATTCATCCTTTGCCATGGCAGGAATCCTGGCTTTTGGATGGGTGTCCAACCCTAGGAATGGGAACTGGCTGCATGGCTGAGTAGACATCGCCCAATCCTGATGGCCTCCGGGGCACAAGCAGGCATTGGGACCCTCAGCTTGACCATACTTTCAAACAAACGCTCTCAGTTGCACCTCCAGGCTCCCGCATTGCAGGCCTGGTATGGCCCTAGGCCTAAATATTAACCCTTGGTGGGATTTTCCAAGCACTTAGACCCAGAGCTCATCTCTGGAATGCCTGTTTTGGGGCACGCTTAAGCTGGAAAACAGTACTCATCCCTTCCCGGAGAAATCCAACAAACTATTGAGAACCGCCAGGATCCTTGAGAGGAGAAATCTCCCATGGACCCTTGAGACAACACCTGCAATAAAGGCCATTCTGGAAATTAAATCCAGATACAATTACCTGTGCTACCACCTTTGAGTTACGTGATTTACAGTTCCAGACTTGCTGCCCTCCTGGTCTATGGATTGGGACTATGATCACCTTGCCACTAACCCTAACCTAAGTTTGTGTTTGCAGACTTCTCTCTCAAAATCATGGCGCACATGTCCTCCAGGATGGGGTCTCTGGAGTCACACCACAGGACAGTTCCTGCAATCCCCAAGGAAACTACCCATCACAGTTGTCCAAAAACCCCATATAAGGAGAAACCTGCAAGGAACCTGAGCCAACCCTAGTATTGGATGCTACTCTGGACACAAATGCACAGTCTGAAACACCCTCATCACCTGCATCCAGTCAGACACCAGAGTCAATGATCCTGAGTCAGTAGATTGAATGACATTCCCCTAGGGCCTCATTCAAACCCTTTATTAGGTTTTCAGGCTTCTGTCCTCAGAGACCTGTTCTGGATTATCAATTTATGATACAACATATGGCCGCTGAGCCCCACAACAGAATATCTCCTGCCCCCAGAAGCAATCCAGGCTCTTGGGCCTGTGTCAAATCCTCAGGCTAGATGAATCCTGCATGGCCCATTAACCACCAGCACATTCTAAGATCTCCCTGGTAACAAACCAACATTTTGACCCATCTTCATGAGGTTCCATGTCCAATCCAGTCTTTATTTCTTCGCCTCAAAGCCACCAGATGCCATGTTCCTTCGCTGTCATGGTCAATGAAGGTGTGCTTTCCAGTCACCCATGTGGGAGATCTATGTTATCCGATCTTTCGACATGGGGAGCCATGGAGGAAACAAATCAGACTTCCCCTGTCTGGTAGAAGGAAACCTTGCTGTTTGGAGCATCTCAAAAACACCAGATTGGGAAATCCTCCATAACCTCTTGACGCCACCCCTCCATTTTTGTGTCATCATAGACACAAACTCCAGCATGAGCAAATATCTGACATCCACCCTCACTCAAGTGCTGAATATTGGATTCAAACATTGCACACTGGAAATTTCTTTCGCTTGATACAGAATGTAACCATAGCTTAGGTTTACAATTCCATCCTCAGCCTCCTGGTCCACAAGCCCTCTTGATAGTGAATTCTAGAGCCACAAAACAGCATTCTGCCTTCCCCTTACAAACAAGAAGGGCCTGGTGAGTCTGCCCAGAAACCATACATGAGGATCAATCTGCTCGGCACTCGAGGGAACCCCAATTTATAGGCTGCCCTGGGCACTAGTGCTGTGTCTGACAGAGCCTGAGCCAAGACCTAGTGTCAGCCACCCAGTGATCGGGGCCCATATCCACGATTTGATACTGGCCATGGCCCATGTCCATCATCTTTACCCATCCTTGGTATTCAGGCCTCTGTCCCCAGACCTTTGCTGGAATCCCCGCTAATGGGGGCACCTGAAGCACTATAGAGAACTCCTCTTTCCCCATGGCAGGATTCTGGCTGTTGGGATGGTTGTCCAACCCTCAAAGTGGGAGCCAGCTGCATGGCCAATGTGACCACGCCCACTCATGAGGGCCACCTGGGCATAAGCAAGTATTGTGACCCTCAGCCTGAGAATGATTTCAAACAAGCCCTCTCAGTTGCACCTCCAGGATCCTGCATGCAGGCCTGGTAAGCCACTAGGCCCAAATCCTAACACTTGGTGGGATTTTCCAGGGGACCAAACCCAGAGTCCGTCTCTGGAATCCATATTTTGGGGCACCCCTAACATGAAAAACAGCACTCTTCCCTTCCCCGAAAAAGCCACCAACTATTGGGAGCCACCAGGATCCTTAGAGAGGAAAAATCTCCCATGGACCCATGAGGCCACAACTGCATTCTGAGGCCATCCTGCACACAATACAGAGAAAAAAGCCTGTGATTCTGCCTTTGAGTCACCCGATTAACAGTTCCTAAAGAGCTGCCATCCATGTCTATGCATTGGGCCTGTGATAACCTTGCCACTAACCCTAACCCAAGTTTGTGTTTTCAGACTTCCCTCCCAAAACCATGGCTCACATGCCCTCCAGTTTGTGATAAGTGGAGCCACACCACGGGATTGTACCTGTCTTCCCAAAGGAAACTGTGATTGTCACTATTAAACAAACCCTCTAGATTAGGAGAAACCTGCAAGTCCCCTAAGCCCAGCCCAATATTGGAGGCCACTCTGGACGCAAATGCACAGTCTGACACACCATATCATCTACATCCAGGCTGATATCCAAGTCAATGGTCCTCAGACAGAAGATTGAACCTGACATGCTCCTAGGATTCACTGGAACACTAGAATAGGTTTTCAGGTATCTGTACTCAGAAGGCTGTTCTGCATATCAATATATGATACAATATGGTCACTGAGCCACACAAAAGAACATCTGTCCTTAGAAGAAAGCTGTGCTCTGGACCTGTGTCAAACACTCTGGGTAGATGAATCCTTCAAGGCCCCCTGGCAACCAGCACATTCTATGATCTCCCTGACAAAATACCAGCATTGTGACCCATCTTCATGAGACTCCATGACAACTCCAGCCCTTGGTACTTCGGCCCAGAGCCACCAGAATGAAACTGCCATGTTCCTCTGCTGCCATGGTCAATGTAGGTGTACTTTCCAGGCATCCAGCGGGAGTGCTCTGATACCAACTTTCCACATGGGGAACCCTGGAGGAAACAAACCAGACTCCCCTGTACGGTAAAAGGAATCTTTGCTGTATGGAGTATCTCAAGCCTGAGGGTGGGTAATCCTCCATGGCCTCTTGAGGCCACCCATCCATTTGTTGGTCATCATAGACACTAACTCCAGCGTGAGCAATCAACTGACATCTGCACTTACTCAAGTGCTGGATATTTGAATCAGCTGCTACACACTGGAATTGCCTTATGCTTGGCACTGAATTTAAAAGTAGCTTGGCGGGACGCCTGGGTGGCTCAGTTGGTTAAAAAGCTGCCTTCGGCTCAGGTCATGATCCCAGCGTCCTGGGATCGAGTCCCACATCAGGCTCCTTGCTCCGCAGGGAGCCTGCTTCTCCGTCTGACTCTGCCTTCCACTCTGTCTGCCTGTGCTTGCTCTCGCTCGCTCCCTGACAAATAAATAAAATCTTGAAAAAAAAAAAGTAGCTTGGGTTTGCAATTCCATCCTCACCCTGGTGTTCAGTAAGCTCTCTTGATAGGGAATTCTGAAGCCACAACACAGCATTCTGCCTTCCCCATAGCAAGAAAAAACAGCCTGGAGAGACTGCCCAGAAACCCTACATGAGGATAAATCTACTCGACCCTCGAGTGAACCCCATTTATAGGTTTACCTGGCCACTAGCGCTGAGTCTGACAGAACCTCGTCTCTGACCTCGTGTCAGGACCCAGAGACTGGGCTCCAACTCCAGAATGTGAGACCAGCCATGTCCCAGGGCTGTCATCTCTACCTATTCTTGATTCAGGCATCTGTCCCCAGACATTTGCTGAAATCCCTGCCAATGGGGGAACCAGAAGCACAATAGGGAAATCCTCCTTCCCCGTGGCAGGAATGATGGCTCTTGGGATGGGTTTCCAGACCTCAGAGTGGTAGCCAGCTGAATGGCCAATGATAACCCGCCCACTCATGAGGGCCGCCCTGGAAACAAGCAGGCATTGTGACCCCCAACATGAGCATGCTTTCAAACAAACACTCTCAGTTGCATTCCAGAATCCAAATTTGCAGGCCTGATATTCCCCTAAGCACAAATCCTAACACCTGGTGGGATTTTTCAGGGGACCAGAAACACAGCCTGTCTCTGGAATCCCTGTTTTGGGACAACCCTAAGATGGAAAATAGCACTCTCCCCTTCGCCAAGAAAGCCACCATAGTATAGGGAGCCGCTAGGATCTTTGAGAGGAAAAATCTCCCATGGATCCATGAGACCACACCTGCATTCCGAGGCCATCCTGGACACAAAAGCCAGATACACAAGCCTGTGCTAGCACCTTCAAGGCAACTAATTTATAGTTCCAGACGAGCTGCCCTCCAGGTCTATGCATTGGGCCTGCGATCACCTCACACTAACCTTAACCCGAGTTTGTGCTTACAGACTTCTATCCCGAAACCATGGCTCATATTTCCTCCAGGATGGGGTCTCTGGAGCCACACCAAAGGACTGTGCCTGCCATCCCCAAGGAAAATGTGTCCGTCACATTTGCCTAAAACTTCGACATAAGGAGAAACCTGCAAGGCCCCTGAGCCCACCCCAATACTGGAGGCCCCTCTGGACACAAATGTGCAGTCTGAAATACGCTGATCACCTGAATCCAGGCAGATACCCAAGTCAGTGTTTCTCAGTCAGAAGATTGAACCTGACATGCTCCTATGACCTCATTGTAACCCCTGATTAGGTTTTCAGGCATCTGTATTCAGAGACCTGTTCTGGAGTACCAACTTAAGATACAACATGTGGTCCCTGATCCCCACAACAGAACATCTCCTTTCTCTAGATGGAAGCCGTGCTCTTGGAACTGTGTCAAACCCTCAGGGTAGATGAATCCTACTTGGCCCGTAGCCACCAGCAGAATCTAAGATCTCACTGGTAACAAGCCAGCATTGTGAGCCATCTTCATGAGATTCCATGTCAACTACAGGCCTTGGTACTTCACCCCAGAGCCTTCAGAAAGAACCTGCCATGTTCCTCAGCTGCAATGTTCAGTGGAAGTGTGCTTTCCAGGCATCCATGTGGGAGTGCTCTGCTACCCAAACTTTCCACATGGGGGACTCTCGAGCAAACAAATCTGACTGCCCTGTCCTGTAGAAGGAAACCTGGCTGTTTGGAGCATCTCACAAGCTCAAGTGTGGGAAATCCTCTATGACCTCTTTTCAACTCCTCTCCATTTGTCGGTCATTATAGACACAAACTCCAGCTTGAGCAAACATCTGACGTCTGCGCTTACTCAGGTGCTGGATATTCGAATCAGCCGCTGCACACTGGAAATGCCATTCGCTTGTCACTGAATTTATTCATAGCTTGGGTTTACAATTCCATCCTCACCCTACTGGTCCACAAGCCCTCATGATAGGGAATTCTGCAGCCACAACACAGCATTCTGCCTTCCCAATAGAAAGAAGAAGGGCCTGGTGAGTCTGCCCAGAAACTCCACATTATGATCAATCTACTTGTCCCTTGAGGGAACCCTGAATTATAGACAGCCCTGGCCCCTAGTGTTGTGTCTGACAGAGCCTAAGCCCCGACCTCGTGTCAGCCACCTAGAAGGCGGGGCCCATATCCCGCATGTTAGACTGGCCACGGAACAGAGCCGTCATCTTTACCCATCCTTGGTATTCAGGCATGTGTCCCCAGACCTTTCCTGGAATCCCTACCAATGAGGGAACCTGAATCACAATAGAGAAATCCTCATTCCCCATGGCAGGATTCCTGTAAGTTCGGAAGGGTGTCCAACACTCAGAGTGTTAGCCTACTGAATGGCCATTGAGACCACCCCCATTCCTGAGGGCCACCCTATGCAAAAGCTTGCATAGTGACTCTCAGCCTGAGCATGCTTTCAAACAAACGCTCTCAGTTGTATCTCCAGGACTTGCATTGGAGGCCTGGTAAGCCCCTATGCCCAAATCATAACCCTTGGTGGGTATTTCCAGGTGCCCAGAGCCAGAGCACTTCTCTGCAATCCCTGTTATGGGACACCCTTAATATGGAAAACAGAACTCTTTCCTCTCTGAGAAAGCCACCACATTATAAGGAGCCGCCAGGATACTTGAGAGGAAATATCACCCATGGACACCTGAGTCCACACCTGCATTCTTAGTCCATCGTGGATACACAATCCAGATAAAAAAACCTGTGCTACCTCCTTTGAGGCATGCGATTTACATTTCACACGGAGCTTCCCTCCAGGAGTATGCATTGGGCCTACAATCACTTCGCCACTAAACCTAACCCGCATTTGTGTTTGCAGACTTCCCTCCCAAAACCATGGCTCTCATGCCCTCCAGCATGGGGTCTCTGGAGCCACACCACAGGACTGTGCCCACCATTGCCAAGGAAACTGTGCCCATCAAATTGCCCTATCTTTCCAGATTAGGAGAAACCTGCAAGGCCCCTGAGCCCACCCCAATACTGGTTTCCACTCTGTACACAAATGCACAGTCTGGAACACCCTGATCACCTACATCTAGGCAGACATTGAGTCAATGATACTGAGTCAGAGGATTGAACCTGACATTCCGTTAGGATTTTATTGGAACCCTAGATTAAATTTTCAGGCATCTATCCTCAGAGGCCTGTTCTGCAATACCAAATTATGATACATTTGGTCCGTTAGCCCCACATCAGAACATCTCTGGTCCGAGAAGGAAACCGTGCCCTTTGACCAGTGTCAAACCCTCAGGGTAGATGAATCCTACATGGTCCCTTAGCCACCAGCACACTGTAAGGTCTCCATGGTAACAAACCTGCATTATGACCCATCTTCATGAGACTTCATGTCTACTCCAGGCCTTGGTAATTCGCCCAAGAGCCACCAGAACGAATTGGCCATGTTTCTCAGCTGCAATTTTAATGGAGGTGTGCTTTTCAGGCATCCACGTGGGAGTGCTCTGCTACCCAAACTTTCCACATGGGGGACCCTGGAGCAAATAAACCAGACTCCCCCTGTCTGGTAGAAGGAAACTTTGCTGTTTGAAGCATCTCACAAGCCCCAGCATGTGAAATCCTCCCTGGCCTCTTGACGCCACCCCTCCATTCATCGGTCATCATAGACATAAACTCCAGCATGAGGAAATGTCTGACTTTCACCTTTACTCAGGTGCTGGATATCTGGAATCAGACACTGCACAATGGAACTGCCTTTTGCTTGGCACTGAATTGAACCTTAGCTTGAGTTTACAATTCCATCCTCACCCTACTGGTCCCCAAGCCCGCTTGATAGGGAATTCTGGGGCCACAACGCAGCTTTTTGCCTTCCCCTTAGAAAGAAGAAGGGCATGGTGATTCTGCCCAGAAACTCTGCATGAGGATCAATCTGCTCAGCCCTTGAGGGATCCCTGATTCATACTCAGCCCTGACCACTAGTTCTGTTTCTGACAGAGCCTGAGTGCTCAATTCATGTCAGCTACTCAGAGAGTCAGGCATGTGAGACTGGCCATGTCTCAGGTCCCTCATCTCTACCCATCCTTGGTATTCAGGCATCTGTCCCCAGACATTTGCTAGAATACCTGCTAATGGGGGAACCTGAGGCACAATAGAGAATTCTTCCTTTCTCATGGCAGGAATCCTGGTAGTTGGGATGGGTGTCCTACATTAAAGTGGTAGCCAGCTGCATGGCCAAGGAGACAACTCCCACTCATAAGGGCTGCCCTAATCACATCAGGCATTGTGACACTCAGACTAGCATGCTTTCAAACAAACGCTCTCAGTTGTACCTCCAAGTCACACATTGTAGGCCTGGTACTCCCCTAGGCCCAAATCCTAATCCTGGTGGGATTTTCCAAGCACCCAGACTCACAGCCCTTCTCTGGAATCCCTTTTTAGGGAACATCTAAGATTGAAAACAGCACTCTTCCATTCAAACGAGAAAGCCACCATACTATTGGGAGCTTCCAGGATCTGTAGAGAGGAAAATACTCTCATGGAAACATTAGAACACACCTGCATTCCAAGGCTATCATGGACACACAATCCAGATACAAAAGCCAGTGCTAGTGCCTTCGAGGTACGTGATTTACAGTTCCTGACGATCTGCCCTCCAGGTCTATGCATTGGGCCTACGATCACCTCGCAACTCAACCTAATCCGAGTTTGTGATTGCAGACTTCTCTCCCAAAACCATGGCTTACATGCCCTCCACGATGGAGTCTCTGGAGCCACACCACAGGACTGTGCCTGCCACCCCCAAAGAAACCGTGCCCACAAATTTGCCTAAACCTTCAAGATTAGGAGAAACCTGCAAGGCCTCAGAGCCCACCCCAATATTGGAGGCCACTCTGTACACAAAGGCACAGTCAGAAACACCCTGATTGCCTACATATAGTCAGACACCGAAGTCAATGGTCCTGAGTCTGATGATTGAACCTAAAATTCCCCTTGGACTTCATTGGAACCCTAGATGAAGTTTTTAGGCATCTGTCCTCAGAGGCCTGTTCTGGAATTCCAACTTATGATACAACATTTGGTTCGTGAGCCCCACAACAGAACATCTCCGATACCCAGAAAAAAACCGTGTTCTTCGACCGGTGTCAAACCATCAGGATAGACTAATCATACATGGCCCCTTAGCCACCAGCACATAGTAAGATTTCCGTGGTAACAAAACTGCATTGTGACCCAACTTCATTAGAAACCAGGCCTTGGTACTTTGCCCTAGAGCAACCAGAAAGAACCTGCCATGTTCCTTAGGTGCAATGGTCAATGTAGGTGTGCTTTCCAGTATCCACGTGCGAGTACTATGCTACCCAAACTTTGCACATGGGGGAACCTGGTTAAACAAACCAGACCTCCCCTGTCCAGTAGAAGGAAACCTTATGTTTGGATCAACTCACAGGCCTCAGCGTGTAAACTGCTCCATGGCCTCTTGATGCCACCACTCCATTGGTCGGTCATCATAGACACAAACTCCAGTCTAAGCAAACATCTGACATGCACCCTTATCCCGGTGCTGGATGTCTTGAATAAACCACTGCACATTGGATCTGCCTTCCACTTGGCACTGAATTGAACCATAGCTTGTGTTTACAATTCCATCCTCACCTGACTGGTCCCTAAGCCCTCTTGATAGGGAAATCTGGGGCCACAACGCAGCATTCTGCCTTCCCCATCGAATGAAGAAATGCCTGGTGAGTCTGCCCTGAAAACCCACATGAGGATCAATCAGGTCGGCCCTCGAGTCAACACCGATTTATAGGCTGCCATGGCCACTAGTGCCGTGTCTGACAGAGCCTGAGCTCGACTGAGTTTCAGCCACTAGAGAGCAGGCCCCATATCTAGCATTTGGGATTGCCATGGCCCAAGTATGTCATCTCTACCCATCCTTGATATTCAGGCACCTGTCCCCAGACCTTGGCAGGGATCCCTGCCAATTAGGGAACTTGAAGCACAATAGAGAACTCTTCTTTCCCCATGGCAATAAAGCTGGCTTTTGGGATGGGTGTTCTACCCTCAAAGGGGGAGCCAGTTACAACATCAATGACACCACACACACTCCTGAGGACTACCCTTGGCACAAACAGGCATTGTGACCCTCACCCTGAGCATGCTTTCAAAAAATCCCTCTCAGATTCACCACAATGATCCCTCATTTCAGGCCTGGTATGCCTGTAGGTTCAAATCATAAAACTTGGTGGGATTTTCGAGGTGCCCAGACCCAGAGACCATCTCTGGAATTTTTGTTTTGGTGCACCCTTCAGATGGAAAACAGCACTCATCCCTTCCCCAAAAATGTCACCAAATTATGAGGAGCCACCAGGATCCATAGAGAGGCAATGTCTCCCATGGACCCATGAGAACACACCTGCATTCCGAGGCCATCCTGGACACACAATCCGGAGAGAAAAGCCTGTGCTACTGCCTTCTATTCACCCTAATTACAGTTCCAGATTAGCTGCTCTCAAGGTATATGCATTGGGCCTGTGATCACCTCGCCACTCACCCTAATTCAAATTTGTGTTTGCAGACTTATCTACCAAAACCATGGCACACATGCAGGACTGTCCCTGCCATCCACAAGGAAACTGTTTCCATCACAGTTGCCCAAACTGTCTAGATTAGGAGAAACCTACAAGGCCTCTGGGCCTACCCCAATTTCGGCGGCCGCTCTGAACACAAATGCACAGTCTGAAATACCCTGATCCCCTACATCCAGGAACACAGCCAAGTCAATGGTCCTGAGTCAGAATAATGAACCTAACATGCCCCTAGGACGTCATTGGAACCATTGATTCGGTTTTCAGACATGTGTCCTCAGAGGCCTGTTCTAGAATGCGAACTTATGATACAACATGTGGTGCCTGGGCCACACAACAGAACATCTCCTGTCCCCAGAAGGAAACCGTGCCCTACAATCTGTGCAAAATCCCAGAGTAGTAGATTCCTGCACAACTACTAAGCCACCAGCACATTCTAAGATCTACCTGGTAACAAACCAGCTGTGTGGCCCATCTGCAAGAGATTCCATGTCAAATCAAGGACTTGGTACTTTGCTACAGAGACACCAGAATAAAGCTGCCATGTTCTTCAGTTGCAATGGTCAATGAAGTTGAACATTCCAGGCATCCATGCGGTAGAGCTCTGCTACCCAAACTTTCCACATGGGGGACCCTGGAGCAAATAAACCACACTCCACCTGTCCAGTAGAACGAAACCTTGCTATTTGGAGCAGCTCATGAGTCTCAACGTGAAAATTCCTACATGGCTTCTTGACGCCACCCCTCCATTTGTCAGTCATCATAGACACAAACTCCAGTGTGAGCAAATATCTGACGTCCTCCCTTACTAAGGTGCTGGATATCTCGAAAAAGCTGCTGGACACAGGAACTGCCTTCCGCTTGGCAGTGAATTGAACTGTAGCTTGTGTTTACAATTCCTTCCTCACCCGACTGGTCCCCAAGCCTTCTTGATAGCGAATTATGGACACACAACACAGCATTCTTCCTTCCCGATAGAAACAAGTGCCTGGTGAGTCTGGCCAGAATCCCCACATGAAGATCAATCTGCTCGGCCCTATATCGGAGGGACCCTGATTTATAGGTTGCCCTGGCCACTAGTGCTGTGTCTGACAGAGCCTGAGCCCAGACCTAGTGTCAGTCACCAGAGTTTGAGCCCCACATCTAGCATTTGGGATTGCCATGGCTCAAGTATTTCATCTCTACCCATCCTTGGTATTCAGGCACCTGTCCCCAGACCTTTGCTGGAATCCCTGACAATGGGGCATCCTGAAGCACAATAGAGAACTCCTCCTTCTTCATATCAGGAAACTTGACTGTTAGGATGGGTGTTCAACCCTGAAAGGGGGAGTCATTTACAAGTCCAGTGAGACCACACAAACTCCTCAGGGATGCCCTGGAGGCAAACAGGCCTTGTGACCCTCAGCCTGAGCATGCTTTCAAACAATCCTTCTCTGTTGCACCACCATGAACCCGCATTGCAGGCCTAATATGCCCCTAAGCCCAAATCCTAGCACATGTTGTGATGTCCCAGATGCCATCAACCAGAGCCCGTCTCTGGAATCCCTGTTTTGGGGCACCCATAAGGTGGAAAACATCACTCTCCCCTTCCCCGAAAAAGCCACCAAACTATGGAGAGCCACCAGGATCCATAGAGAGGAAAAGACTCCCATGGACCCATGAGACCACACCTGCATTCCAAGGCCATGCTGGACACACAATCCAAAGAGAAAAGCCTGTGCTACTGCCTTCCAGTCTCCCTAATTATAGTTCATGAAGAGCTTCCCTCCAGGTCTACGCATTGGGCCTGTGATCACCTCGCCACTCACCCTAATTTGTATTTGTGTTTGCAGACTTCTCTCCCAAAACCATGGCTCACATGCCCACCAGAATGTTATCTCTGAAGCCACACCACAGAACTCTGGCTCCAACCCCAAGGACACTGTGCATATCAGATTTGCCCAAACCTTCCAAATTAGGAGAAACCTGTGTGGCCCCTGAGCCCACACCAATATTGCCGGCCACTCGGGATGGAAATGCGCAGTCTGAAACACCCTTATCACCTACATCCAGGGAAATAGCCAAGTCAATGATCGTGAGATAGACGATTGAACCTAAAATGCCCCTAGGCTCTCAATGGAATCCCATTAGGTTTTTAGGCATCTGTCCTCAGGGGCCTGTTCTGAAATACCAATCTATGACACATCATGTGGTCTCTGAGCCACACGACAGAACATCCCCTGTCCCCAGAAGAATACCATGCTCTTCGACCTGTGCCAAACCCTCAGGGTAGGAGAATCCTGCATGGCACCTTAGCAACCAGCACATTCTAAGTTCTCCCTGGTAACAAACAAGCATTGTGACCCATCTGCAATAGATCCCATGTCAACTCAAGGCCTTGGCACTTTGTCCCAGAGCCACCAGAACGAATCTGCCATGTTCCTCAGCTGCAATTGTCAATGGAGGTGTGCTTTCCTGGCATCCATGCCGGAGAGCTCTTCTTCACAAACTTTCCACATGGGGAAACCTAGAGTAAACAAACCAGACTTCACCTACACTGTACAAAGAAATGTTACTTTTTGCAGCAGTTCACAGGCCTCAGCATGTGAACTCCTCCATGGCCTCTTTATACCACCCCTCCACTTGTCGGTCATCATAGACAAAAACTCTAGTGTGAGCAAGCATCTGACATCCACCCTTATTCCAGTGCTGGATGTCTCGAGTAAACTGCTACAAATTGGAACTGCCTTCTGCTTGGCACTGAATTGAACCATAGCTTTTGTTTACAATTCCACCCAAAACTGACTGGTTCCCAAGCTCTCGTGATTGGGAAACCTGGAGCCACAACACAGCATTCTGCCTTCCCTATTGAATGAACAAATGCCTGGGAATCTTCCCAAGAAACTCCACATGCGGATCAATCTGCTCCGCCATCGAATCTACTCTGATATAAAGGCTGCCATGGCCACTAGCGCTGTGTCTGACAGAGCCTGAGCCCCGACCGAGTTTTAGGCCTCATATCTAGCATTTGGGATTGCTATGGCCCAAGTACGTCATCTCCACCCATCCTTGGTATTCAGGCACCTATCTCGAGACCTTGCTGGAAACCCTGCCAATGGCGCAACCTGAAGCACAGAGGAACCTGACAGAAGAGAACTCATCCTTCCTCATGGCAGGACATTTGGCTGTTGGGTTGGGTGTCCAACTCTCTAAGAGGGAGCCAGATATATGACGAATGAGACCACTCCCACTCCTGAGGGCCGCCATGGGAGCAAACAGGCATAGTGAGACTCAGCCTGAGCAAGCTTTCAAACAATCCCTCTCAGTTGCACCATCATGATCCTGCATTGCAGGCCTCATACACCCCTAGGTGCAAATCCTAACCCTTGGTGGGAAGTCCCAGATGCCCAGAAAAAGAGCCTGTATCTGGAATCCCTGTTTTGGGGCACCCATAAGATGGAAAACAACACTCTTCCCTTCCCCAAAAAAGCCACCAAACTATGAGCTGCACAGATCCATAGAGAGGAAAAGTTTCCCATGGACCCATGAGACTATACCTGCATTCCAAGGCCATCCTGGACACACAATATAGAGAGAAAAGCCTGTGCTACTGCCTTCCAGTCACCCTAATTACTCCTGACAAGCTGCACTCCCGGTCTACTCATTGGGCCTGTGATCACCTTTCCACTAACCATAACCCACATTTGTGTTTGCAGACTTCTCTCCCAAAACCATGGCTCATATGCCCTCCAGGACAGGGTCTCTGGATCCACAACACATGACTGGGCCTGCCATCCCCAAGGAAACTGTGCCCGTCAAACCTGCCCAAACCTTCCAGTTTAGGAGAAACACGCAAGAGCCCTGAGCCCGACCCAATATTGTCGGCAGCACTGGACACAAATGCCAGTCTGAAACGCCCTGATCACCTACATCCAAGCAGACAGCCATTTCAATGTTCCTGGGTCAGAAGATTGTACCTGACATGCTCCTAGGACGTCATTGGAACACTAGATTAGGTTTTCAGGCATCTGTCCTCAGGGTCCTGTTCTGAAATACCAACTTAGGATACAACATGTGGTCCCTGAGCCACACAATAGAATATCTCCTGTCCCCAGTAGGAAAACATGCCCTTCGACCTGTGCCAAACCCTCAAGATTGGAGAATCCTGCACAGCACCTTAGACACCAGCACAAACTCTAGTTTGTGCGTTGACCCATACCACAAGCTTTCCATCTGCTGGACAGTCGAGTCCTGTTGAATGGCTCCAGGATGTCCCATACGGAAAGACTGGAGAGCAGGATTCGAAGGATGGATGCCCGTACAGCATACCTCACATTCCCATTGGCTCTTTGTGACAAGACATGTTTGAACTACTGGCTCTGGGGCGAGCTAACTAGGGTGCTGAATTGAAATGGACTCTCCTGCGGATGGGTCATAATGTGGGTTTGTGTGCATGGAGACCTTGGAATATGTTGGCAGCTCAGGGTCCATGAAGTATTCGCCTAACCGAAGGGTGTAATATTGCTCCAATTAAAAAGAGATCCCTATGTGGAGATGAGACAGGTTCTCTTTGGTGCCTCAGAAAAGCCCCAGATACTGGTCTTCAAACCAGTTCTCTGAGTAGAGACACCTGGAAATCGAAGCTAGGGTTCAGATTAGAGCCTAGATGCCTGTCCGTTTCAATCTTCTGTCTCTGGGGACACTGTCTGAGTATCTAAGTGAAGATAGTTGCTCAGCTGGTGTCAGAGTGCCCCTCTTAGTCCATGGCCGAGGCATGGCCTTGGAGACCTTATTGGATTCTCCTAATTTCTAGGGTTGTGGCCAATGGATTGGGTACAGTTTTCTTGGAGAGGACTGGCACAGTCTTTCAGTGTGTCTCCATAGGCCCTAGCCTGGAGGGTGTGTGGGTCCGGGCTGTGGGTACAGAAGTCTGAAAACACAAACTCGGCTTGGGTGTGGAGCCGAGAGCATGGCAGGATGGACCCACAGACCGTGAGAGGAGATCCTCAGCTTATGAAAGAAGGGCAAATGGGAGGCAGTCACGCAAGCTTTTGTCTTTGGATGTTTTGTCTCCCATAGCCGTGGAATGTAGGGGTGACCTCAGGGGCTATGGAAGAGTCTCCCTCTCTGAGGAGTTGGTCCAGCTCTTAAGATTTTGGGGACATTTTGTGGGAAGGGTGGAGTCCTGCTGTCTGGCTCAGGTGTTCTTCCAGGAGAGGGACTCCAGATCACAGTCCTGGGTTCGAGCAAATGGAATACTCGAGCTCTTGTGAAGATTGGGATCATAGGGGCTTGGCAAGCCCCATATGCGGGCTCTTGGTCCAGGCCCTGAGAGACCTTACTTCGACATGGGGCCCATGCTGATGGTCCCAATGCGAGTTTGTACCCAAGGAGGCACTCAAGTTTAGGCTTGGCCTCAGGGGCCATGAAGGTTTCTCCTACACTGAAGGTATGACTCCATGCCAACAGCAAGCTTTCCAGCCATGGGGAAGGAGAAGATCTGATTTGTGCTTCAGTTACCCACGTTTGCCAGGATTTGATATAATATCTAGGGTCAGATGTCTGAAAACCCAGGTTGGGAAGAGATGACGGCATAAGGCCATGGCCTGTCTGATGTGCTTAGTGTGCAGCCAGCTGTTTCCTTGTCTGTCGGGACGTCAGGCTGTGTCAGACAGAGCATTACTGACCAGGGTAGCCTTTCCAGTTAGGGTGCGGTCGAGGCCAGAGCAGGTTGGTTCTCGTTTGTGGTTTCTGGAGAGCCCCATAGGGCAACGTTTTTCTTCTGGTGGGCAGGCAGAAAACTGTGTTGTGGTTCTGGAATTCCCAGTCTGGAGGGCTTGTTTGCCAGGAGTGTGAAGAGGGAAGTCTGAAAACACAAGCTAGCGTTAGGTTTGGGGCCGAGGGCATGGCAGGCCCACTCTGCAGAGACTGAATCGAGATCTCCTGCATCTGAGGTCAGGGCGAGTATCAGACGTTGCCTCAGGTTGGAGTTTGTGTCCATTATGGCCCCTTCCTGAAGGGGGTGGGGGCGTCATGAGGCCAGGGAGGTTTCCCAACGCTGGGAGTTATGAGCTGCCCCAAACATCAAGGTTTCCTCTGTAGGACAGTCGAGTACTATGAGATGGTTCTAGGATGACCCCTACAGAAAGACTCGAGAGAAGGGGTCTAAGCATGAATGTCTGCAAATGCCACCTCACATTCCCACTGGCTGCTTGGGGCAAGGCAGGCTCAATCTGCAGGCTCTTGGGCGGGTTTCTCAGAGGGCTGAGTAGAAATGGACTCTCCTGAGGATGAGTCATACTGTGGGTTGGTGGCCATGGAGACCTTGGAATGTGGCGGTGGCTCAGGGACTCTGCAGGTTTCTCCAAACCGAAGGGTTTGACACAGCTCCAACAATGAAGCTTCCCATGTGGAGACGATAGTTGTTCTGTTTGGTGTCTCAGGAAAGCCCCAGATGCTGGTCTTCAAACCCAGGCCTCTGAGGAGTGATACCTGGAAACAAAAGCAAGAGTTCAGATTAGGGCCCAGGGGCCTGTCTGGTTCAATCTACTGTCTCTGCCGACATCTGTCTGTGTTTCTGCATGGAGGTAGTTGCTCAGCTTGTGTCAGGATGCCTTTGTCCAGAGAGGCTTATAGTAGTGGGATGTCCTCGGGGGCCTTGAGGTTTCTCCTATTCTGTGGGGTTATGGGCAATGGAATGGGCATAGTCTCCTTGGAGAGAGCAGGACAGTCCTGTGGTGTGGCTCCAGAGGCCCCAGCCTGGCGGCTGTGTGGGCCAGGGCTGTGGGGACAGACATCCAAAAACACAAACTCGGCTGAGGTTTGGGGCTGAGGTTATGGCAGGAGTGATCTACAGTCCATGAGGGGAGCTCATTGTGATTAGAAAGTAAGGCGAGTGAGAGGCGGTCGTTCAGGCTTATGTCTCTGGATGTTGTATTCATGATGGTCATTTAATGTAAGCATGGTCTCATGGGCCATGGAAGTCTCCCTCTCTGGGGATTTGTCCGGCTCCCAAGAGATTGGGGTCATTTTGTGGGAAGGGAGGAGTCCTGTTTTCTGCCTCATGTGTCCCCACAATAGAGGGATTCTAGAACAGAGCACTGAGTACATACAACTGGAATACCCACCCTCTGGTTAGGCCTGGGGTCCTATGGGCATGGCAAGCCCATATGCAGATTCTTGGTCCAGCCACTGAGAGACGTTACTTGAATAGTGGACTCATGCTGAGGGTCACAATGTGTGTTTGTGCCCAAGGTGGTCCTCAATATTGGGCGGGACCTCATTGAGCTTGCAGGTTTCTCCTACAGTGAACCTTGGACATGCCAACCTCAGGGTTTCTTGCCATGGGGAAGGAGGAGTTTTGATTTCTGCATCACGTTCACCTCTGGGCACTAATTGGAGATAAGGTCTAGGTTCTGAAGCCTGAAAACCGAGGTTTGGAAGAGATGACGACCTAAGGCCATGGCGGGTCCGATGTGTTCAGTTTGGGGCCAGCTTTCTAGGTGTCGTTCAGGAGGTCTGCAATCAGGCTGTGCCAGACAGGGCATTCGTGCCCAGATACGCTGTATAATTGGGGTACAGTTGAGTGGCATGCAGAAGATAATTATTTGGGGTTTCTCCGTAGCCCCATAAGGCAAAGTCTTTCTTCTGGAGGGCAGGCAGAGTGCTGCATTCTGGCTCCGGAACTGCCAAACTGGAGGCCTTGCGGCCAGGAATGCAAGGATGTAAGTCTGAGAACTGAAGCTTTGCTTTGGTTTCAGGGCGAGGAAATGGCAGGCACACTCTGCAGAGCTGAATTTAGATTTCATGCATCTGAGGTCAGGGCGAGGTTCATATGTTGGCTCAGGTTGGAGTTTCTGTCCATGATGGCCCCTTCATGAAGGGGGGTCATCACACCGCCATTGGTGTTTTCCCATGATGGCAGTAGTGAGATGCTCCAAACCACAAGGATTTTCTGCGGGTCAGTTGAAACCTGTTGGATGGCTCCAGGACATCCCATATGGAACAATTGCAGAGCAGGGTTCCAAAGATGGATGCCTGGGCATCCGGCCTTGCATTCCAATTGTCTCCTAGCGAAACGGCACGTTTGATTGCTGCCTATGATGTAGCAGCCGAGGGGGCTGAGTTGAAATGCATTCTCCTGAGGATCGGTCATAATGTGGGATTGTGTCCATGGAGACCTTGGAATGGGGCAGTGGCACCAGGGCTCTGAAGGATGCTCCTAACCAGAGGTTTTGACACAGCTCCAAGAAGCATTTTTCCCATGGGGAAACAAGATTTGTTCTCATTGGTGCTTCAGTAACCCCCAATATGCTGGTATTGGAAACCAGAACTCTGAGGAGAGATGCCTGGAAACCAAGGCAATGGATCTGATTAGGGCCTGGGGCCTGTCTGGTTTAATCTTCTTCTCTCGGTTCATCTGTCTATGGGATTGAGTGGAGGTAGTTCCTCAGCTGGTGTCAGATTGCCCCTATTTGTCCTGGGAAGTCTACACTATTGGGATGGCCACTTTGACTTTGGAGGTTTCTCCTAATTAGCAAGTTTGTGGCCAATGAAATGGGCAGAATTCCTTTGGGGAGGGAAGGCACAATCCTGAGGTGTGGCTCTAGGGGCTCAAGCATGGAGGGTGTGTGGGTCAGAGCTGTGGGGACAGAAGTC
The DNA here is from genome assembly GCF_964662115.1 of Mustela nivalis. Taxonomy (NCBI): domain Eukaryota; kingdom Metazoa; phylum Chordata; class Mammalia; order Carnivora; family Mustelidae; genus Mustela; species Mustela nivalis. The sequence continues at coordinate 233,883 of NW_028136006.1, read as the reverse complement.
TGAAAACAGAAACTCGTCTTAGGTTTGGGGACATAGGTATGGGAGGCCCGATCTACAGACCTTGAGGAGAACTCTTCAGGATATGAACAAAGAGTGAGTGTGAGGCACTTGCTCAGGCTTTTGACTCTGGATTTTGTGTCACTGATGGCCGTGGAATGTAGGGGTGTCCTCATGGACCATGGGTAAGACTTCCTCTATGGGGATTTGGATGATCCCAATATTTTGGGGTCATTCCGTGGGATGGGAGGAGTCCATTCTTTTTTTTTTTTTTTTTTTTTTTTTTTTTTTTTTTTTTTTACCTCAGGTGTGCCACTAAAGAGGGATTCCAGAGCAGATCCCTGGGAAGGGGCGACTGGACAACCCGAACTCTGTATAAGATTGGGGGCCTAAGGGCATGGCAATCCCCATATGGGGTACCTTGGTCCAGCCACTGAGAGGTCTTACTTGAGTACAGTGCTCACACTGAGGGTCACAATGCATGTTTGTGCCCAATGTAGGCATCAAGCATGGGCGGGGACTCATGGGCCATGCTTGATTCTCCTACACTGAACTTTGGACAACATACGAACCACAAGGTTTCTTTCCATGGGGAAGGAGGAATTCTGATTTCTGCATCATGTTCACCCCTGGGCAGTGACTGGAGATAAGATCTAAGTTCTGAATCCAGAAAATCGAGGTTGGGATGAGATGATAACCTAAGGTCATGGAGGGTCCGATGTGCTCAGTGTGCGGTCAGCTTTCTGGGTGTTGTTCAGGAGGTATGGATTCAGGCTGTGTCAGACAGTGCATTAGTGCCCAGGTTAGAATGTATACAGTTGAGTTCCATGTAGGTTCATCCTCATTTATTGTGTCAGGGAAGGTCACTGGGGCAACATTTTTCTTCTGGTGGGCAGGCAGAGTGCAGCATTGTGGGTCCAGAATTGCCAAACTTGAGGGCATCGGGACCAGGAGTGTGAGGGCGTAAGTCTGAGATCATAAGCTAGACTTAAGTTTCAGGGCGAAGGCACGGCAGGCACCCTCTGCAGATCCGAATCAAAATCTCATTCATCTGAAGTCAGGACGAGGATCAGACTTAGGCGCAGGTTGGAGTTTCTGTCCATGATGGCCCCTTCATCAAAGGGGTGGAATCTCAAGGCCATGGAGGTTTTCCCACGTTGGGAGTTGTGGGATGCTCCAAACTGCAAGGATTCCTTCTGCGGGAAAATTGAGAACTGTTGGATGGCTCCAGGACATCCCATATGGAATGACTCCAGAGCCGGGTTCTAAGGATGGATGCCTGAGCAGACTGCCTCTTACACCAATTGTCTCCCTGCCACAAGACAGGTACGATCTGATGGCTATGCAGGAGCAATCGTGGGAGCTGAGTTGAAATGGACTCTCCTGAAGATGGGTCTTAATGTGTGTTTGTGTCCATGAGGACGTTGGAATGGGGTGGTGGCCCCAGGGCTCTAAAGGATTCTAACCGGAGATTTTGAAACAACTCGAAAGAGCAAGTTTTCCATGTGGAGACAAGATTTGTTCTAATTGGTGCCTCAGGAAACCCACATATGCTGGTATTAGAACCAGGCCTCTGAGGAGAGATACATAGAAACCACAGCAATGCATCCAATTAGGTCCTAGGAGCCTCTCTGGTTCAATCTTCTTCTCTGTCGACATCTGTCTATTTTATGAAATGGAGGTAGTTGCTCAGCTGGTGTCAGATCGCTCCTGTTTGTCCGGGTGGCCTACACTATAGGGATGGCCTCGGGGACTTTGGAGGTTTCTCCTAAATTGTATGATTATGGACAATGGCATGGGCAGAATTCCTGTGGAGTGGGCAGGCACAGACCTGATGTGTGGCTCCAAGGGCCCAGCCTTGAGGGTGTGTGGGCAAGGACTGTGGGGACAGATGTCTGAAAACACAAACTCAGCTTAGCTTTGGGGACGTAGGTATGGCAGGTCCGATTTACAGACTATGAGGAGAACTTTTTGGGATATGAATAAAGGGTGAAACTGTGACACTTGTCAGGCTTTTGCCCCTGGATTTTGTGTCAATGATGGCTGTGGAATGTCGAGGAGTCCTCATGGGCCATGGAAGAGTCTTTCTCTCTGTGGATTTGGCCAGATCCCAATTGTTTTGGGTTAATCTGTGGGATTTAGTTTTGTTAACTAAGGTGTCCCACCAAAAGAGGGATTCCAGAGCAGAGCCCTGGACAACAAGAAATCTAACTAAAAATACGGGCCTAGGGGCATGGCAAGCCCAATATGCCTTCTAATGGTCCAGCCACTGAGAGGCCTTCATTGAGGACAGAACTCATGCTGAGGGTCACAATGCGTGTTTATGCCCTCGTGGTACTCAAGCATGGGTGGGGACTCATGGTGCATGCTTGTTTCTCCTACACTGAATGATAGTCAACATGTCAACCACATGAGTTCTTGCCATGGGGAAGTATTAATTCTGATTTCTGCATGTCATTCACCCCTGGGCAGTGATTGGAGATAAGGTCTAGGTTGTGAAGTCTGAAAACCGAGGTTGGGAAGAGATGACGACCTAAGACCATGTCGGGTCCGATATGCTCAGCGTGGAGCCAGCTGTCTGGGTGTTGGTCGGGAGGTCCAAGCTTGGGCTGTGTCAGACAGGGCATTAGTGCCCAGGGTAGATTGTATAATTGGGGTACAACTGAGTGCCGTGCAGGTTGATCTTTATTTGGTATTTCTGGTTAGCCCCAAGGGCAATGGTTTTTTTCTGGAGAACAGGCAGAGTGCTGCATTGTGGCTCCGGAATTTCCAAAGTGGATGCCTTGTGGACGGGGAGTGTGAGGACGGAAGTCTGAGAACACATGTTAGGCGTAGGTTCTGGGCGAGGGCACGGCAAGCACCCTCTGCAGATCTGAATCGGGATATCATGAATCTGAAGTCAGGGCGAGGTTCAAACCTAGGCTTAGGTTTGAATTTCTGTCCATTCTGGCCACTTTATGAAGGGGACAGCATCTCCAGTCCATGGAGGTTTACCCACAATGGAAGTTGTGAGATGCTCCAAACAACAAAGATTCCTTCTGATCAACAATTGAGACCTTTTGTATCACTCCAGTACATACCATACAGAATGACACCAGAGCAGGGATCTTAGGATGGATGCATGGGAAGCCCGCCTCACATTGCAGTTGTCTCCTAGCAAATAGACAGGTTTGATATGCTGGCTCTGTCAGAGAAACCAAGGGGGCTGAGTTGAAATGGACTCTCCTGAGGATGGATGCTAATGTGGGTTTGTGTCCATGGAGACCTTGGAATGGGGCGTTGGTGCATGGGCCCTGAAGGATTCTCCTAACCGGAGGTTTTGAGACATCTCCAAAGGACAAGTTTCCCATGTGGAGACGAGATTTGTTCTAATTCGTGCCTCAGGAAACCCCCATATACTGTTATTGGAATATAGGCCTCTGAAGAGAGATAACTGGAAACCAAAGCAATGGCTCCGTTTAGAGCCTAGGGGCCTGTCCGGTTGAATCTTCTTCTCTGTGTACATCCATCTAAGGTATTAGTGGAGTTAGATGCTCAGCTGGTGTCAGATGGCCCTTGTTTGTCCCAGGCGGCCTACACTATTGTGAAGGCCTTGGGGACTTTGGAGGTTTCTCCTAATTTTATGATTATGGACAATGGAATGGGCAGAATTCCCGTGGAGAGGGAAGGCACAGTTTTGATGTGGCTCCAGGGGCCCCAGCCTGCAGGGTGTGTGCACCAGGACTGTGGAGACAGAAGTCTAAAACACAAACTCAGTTTAGGTTTAGGGACGTAGGTATGGCAGGCCCGATCTACAGACCGTAAGGAGAATTCTTCCAGATATGAAGAAAGAGAGATTGTGAGGCACTTGTTCAGGCTTTTGTTTCTGGATTTTGTGTCAACGATGGGCATGGAATGTCAGGGAGGCCTCATGGGCCATGGACGAGTCTTCCGCTCTGTGGATTTGGCCCGATTCCAATTGTTTTGGGTCAAACTGTGGGATGGGAGGAGTCCTTTCAGTTTTGTTACCTCAGGTGTCCCACCAAAAGAGGGATTCCAAAGCCGAGCCCTGGGGAGGGGAGACTGGACAACCAGAAATCTGGTTAAAAATTGGGGCCTAGGGGCATGACAAGCCCAATATGCTGTCTTTTGGTCCAGCCACTGAGAGGCCTTACTTGAGAACTGGGCTCACGTTGAGGGTCAGAATGCATGTTTGTGAACGACTTGGTCCTCAAGCATCTGCAGGGCCTCATGGGCCACACTGGTTTCAACTACATTTTACGTTGGACAACATGCCAACCACAAGGTTTCTTGCCATGGGGAAGGAGTTCTGATTCCTGCATCATGTTCAACCCTGGGTGGTGACTGGAGATAAGGTTTAGGTTCTGAAGCCTGAAAACCGAGGTTGGAAAGAGATGATGACCTAAGGCCATGGCGGGTCTGATGTGCGCAGTGTGTGGCTAGCTGGGTGGGTGCGAGCCAGGAGGTTCAGTCTCAGGCTGTGCCAGAAAGGGCAGTAGTGCCCAGGGCAGCCTGTATAATTGGGGTCCAGTCAAGTGACATGCAGGTTGATCCTCATTTGGGGAATCTGGGTAGCCCCAGAGGGCAATGTTTTTCTTCCGGAAAGCAGGCAGAGTGCTGCCTTGTAGTTCTGGAATTGCCAAACTGGAGGGCTTGTGGGCCAGGAATGTGAGGATGGAAGTTGAGAACACAAACTAGACTTACGTTTCTGGGCAAGGGCACGGCAGACACACTCTGCAGAGCTGAATCAAGATGTCCTGCATCTGAAGTCAGGGCGAGGATCAGACGATCGATCAGGTTGGAGCTTCTGTCCCTGATGGCCCCTTCATGAAGCACAGGGGGCGGGATCACGAGGCCATGGAGGTTTGCCCACGATGGGAGTTGTGAGATGCTCCAAACAGTAAAGATTCTTCTGCGGGACTATTGAGACCTGTTGGTTGGCTCCAGGACTTCCCATACAGCATAATTCTGAGAATGGTTCTAAGTATGGATGTCTGGGAAGCCTGCCTCTCATTCCAATCATCTCCTAGCGACAAGACGGGTTAGATCTGCTGGATCAGGGGGAGCAACTTAGGGGGCTGAGTTGAAATGGACTCTCCTGTGGATGGGTCCTAATGTGGGTGTGTCTCCATGGAGACCTTGGAATGAGGCGCTGGCACCGGGAACCTGAAATGTCCTTCTAACCAGAGGCTTTGAGAGAGCTCCAACATGCAAGTTTCCCATGTGTAGACGAGATTTGTTCTGATGGGTGCCTCAGGAGAAGCCCTCAGCTGGTATTGGAAACCAGGCTTTTGAGGAGACATGCCTGTAAACCAAAGCTATGGATCCCATTATGGCCTGGGGTCCTGTCTGGTCAATCTTCTTCTCTGGGGACATCCATCTATGGTATGAGTGGAGGTAGATGCTCAGCTGGTGTCAGACGGCAATTTTTTGTCCCGGACAACCTACACCATTGGTATGGCCTCAGGGAATTTGGAGGTTTCTCCTAATTTGTACGGTTTTGGATAATGGAATGGGCAGAATTCCCATGGATTGGTTAGGCACAGTCCTAATGTGTGGTTCCAGGGGCCCAGCCTGGAGGGTGTGTGGCCCAGGACTTTGAGGACAGAACTCAAAAAACAGAAACTCAGCTTAGGTTTGGGAACGTAGGTATGGCACGGCCGAACTACAAATCATGAGAAGAACTCTTCAGGATATGAAGAAAGAGCGAGTCTGAGGCGCTTGGTTAGGCTTTTGTCTCTGGATTTTGTATCAGCGATGGCCGTTGAATGTCGGGGAGGCCTCATGGGCCATGGACGAATCTTCCTCTCTGTGGATTTGGCCCTATCCCAATTCTTTTTTGTGAATCTGTGGGATGGGAGGACTCCTTTAAGGTTTGTTACCTGAGGTGTCCCACCAAAAGAGGAATTCCAAAGCAGAGCCCTGGGCAAGAGTGAAGGGACAACCCGAAATATGGTTAAAAATTAGGGTCTAGGGGCATGGCAAGCCCAATATGCTGTTTCTTCATGCAGCCACTGAGAGGCCTTGCCTGAGGACCGGGCTCAGGCTGAGGGTCACAATGTGTGTTTGAGACCAATGTGGCCCTCAAGCATGGGCTGGGTCTCATGTGCCACACTGGTTTCAACTACACTGAAAGTTGGACAACATGCCAACCACGAGGTTTCATGCCAAGGGAATGAGTTCGGATTTCTGAAACATTTTCAAACCTGGGCAGTGATTGGAGATAAGGTCAAGGTTCTGAAGCCTGAAAACCGAGGTTGGGTAGAGATGACGACCTAAGGCCATGGCGGGTCCGATGTGCTCAGTGTGCGGCCAGCTGTCTGGGTGGGGCCAGGAGTTCCAGGCTCAGGCTGTGTCAGAATGGGCAATTGTGCCCACTTCAGCCTATATATTTGGTGTACAGCCAAATGGCGTGCAGGTTGATCCTCATTTGGGGTTTCTGGGTAGCCCCAGAGGGCAATGTTCTTTTTCCAGGGAGCAGGCAGAGTGCCGCATTGTACTTCTGGATTGCCAAACTGGAGGGCTTGTGGGCCAGTAGTCTGAGGACTGAAGTCTGAGAACACAAGCTAGGCTTAGTTTTTATGGGTGAGGACATGGCAGGCACAATCTACAGACCTGAATCGAGATCTCGTGCATCTGAAGTCAGGGTGAGGATCAGACGATCTTCAGGTTGGACTTTCTGTCCCTGATGGCCCCTTCATGAAGGGGGGGAATCACGAGGCCATGGAAGTTTTCGCACGATGGGAGTTGTGAGAAGCTCCAAACTACAAAGATTCTTCTCCAGGACAATTGAGACCTGTTAGTTGGCGCCAGGCCAAGGATTCCAAGCATGGTTCTGAGGATGGATGGCTAGGTACCACACCTGGCATTCCAATTTTCTCCTAGCTACAAGAAAGGTTAGATCTGCTGGATCTGGGGGAGCAACTGAGGAGGCTGAGTTGAAATTGACTCTCCTGTGGATGTGTCCTAATATGTTTTTGTGTCTATGGAGACCTTGGAATGAAGCGGTGGCACTGGGTCCCTTATGGGTTCTTCTAAACAGAGACTTTGACACAGCTCCACCGTGCAAGTTTCCCATATGTAGATGAGATTTGTTCTGATGGGTGAGTCAAGAAACAGCCATATGCTGGTATTGAATACCAGGCCTCTGAGGAGACATGCCTGGAAACCATAGCAATGGATCCGATTAGTGCCTAGTGGTCTGTTCATTCCTTTTTTCCTCTGGGGACTTCAGTCTATGGGTCTGAGTGCAGGTAGGTGCTCTGATGTGCTCAGATTGCTCCTGTTTGTCCTGGGAAGCCACCACTATTGGGATGGCCTCAGGAACTTTGGAGGTTTATCCTATTAGTAGGATTGTGGCCATTGGAATGGGTACACACAATTCCCTTGGAGAGGGCAAGTACAGTCCTCAGGTTTGGCTCCAAGGGCCTGAGCCTTTGGGGTGTGTAGGCCAGGGCTGTTTGGACAGTTGTCTGAAAACACAACCTCGGCTTATGTTTCGGGTCATAGGTATGGCAAGACTGATCTACAGAACATGAGAAGAACTCTTCGGGATATGAAAAAAGGGCGAGTGTGAGGCTCTTGCTCAAGTTTATCTCTGGATATCGTGTGACTCATGGTCGTGAAATTTCCGGGTGACTTCATGGGAAATGGACGAGTCTTACTCTTTAGAAGGTTGGCCTCGTCCAAAGAGTTTGGTGTGTTTATGCCCTCGTCGCACTTGAGAATGGGCTGGGCCTCAGGGTGAATGCTGGTTTCTCCTACACTGAACGTTGGACAACATGCCAACCACAAGGTTTCTTGCCATGGGTAAGGAGGAGTTCTGATTTCTACATACCATCACCCCTGGGCAGTGATTGGAGAAAAGGTAGGTTCTGAAGCCTGAAAACTGAGGTATGGAAGAGATGATGTCCGAGGGCCATGGCTGGTCTGTTGTGCTCAGTGTGTGGTCAGCTGTCTGTGTGTTAGTCAGGAGGTCCGGGCTCAGGTGTGTCAGACCGTGCATTAGTGCACAGCTTCGAGTATATAATTTACGTACAGTCAAGTGGCGTGTAGGTTTATCCTCATATGATGTGCCTGGGCAGCTCATGAGGCAATATTTTTTTTCTAGAGGGCAGGCAGAGTGCTGCACAGTGGGTTCAGAATTGCCAAACTTGAGGTCTTCTGGGCCAGGAGTGTGAGGACGGAAGTCTGAGAACACAAGCTAGACTTGGGTTTCAGGTCGAGGGCACGGCAGGTACCTCGGCAGATCTGAACCAATATCTCATGCATCTGAATTCAGGGCGAGGATCAGACATTGGCTCTGGTTGGAGTTTCTGTACATGACGGCCCATTCATGAAGGGAGTGGAATCTCTAGTCCATGGAGGTTTCCCCACGTTGGGAGTTGTGAGATGGCCCTTCAAAGATTCCTTCTGCGGGACAATTGAGACCTGTTGGACAGCTCCAGGACATCACATATGGAATGACTCGAGAGCACCATTCGAGGATGAATGCCTGGGAAGCCCGCCTCGCATTCCAATTTTCTATTCGCAACAAGACAGTATAGATCTGATGGAATTTTCTTCTAGCAACAAGACAGTATAGATCTGATGGCTCAGCAGGTGTTACCGGGTTGGCTGAGTTGAAATGGACTTTCCGGAGGATGGGTCCTAATGTTTGTTTGTGTCCCTGAGGGTCTTGGAATGGGGCGGTGGCACCGGCACCCTGAAGTATTCTCCTAAGCCTTTGACATAGCTCCCATGCACAAGTTTCCTTGTGGAGACGACATTTGTTCTGATGGGTGCCTCAGGAGAAGCCCTATGCTGGTATTGGAATCCAGGCTTTTGAGGAGACATGCCTGTAAACCAAAGCTATGGATCCCATTATGTCCTAGGGTCCTGCCTGGTTCAATCTTCTTCTCTGGGGACATCCATCTATGGTATGAGTGGAGCTTGATGCTCAGCTGGTGTCAGACGGCCCTTGTTTGTCCGGGACAACCTACACCATTGAGATGGCCTCAGGGACTATGGAGTGTTCTCCTAATTTGAACGGTTTGAGACAATGGCATGGGCAGAATTCCCATGGATTGGGTAGGCACAGTACTAATGTGTGGCTCCAGGGGCTCAGTCTGGAGGGTATGTGGCCCAGGAATTTGAGGACAGAAAACAAAAAACACAAACTCATCTTAGGTTTGGGAACCTAGGTATGGCAAGCCCGACCTACAAACCAGGAGAAGAACTCTTCAGGATATGAAGAAAGAGCGAGTCTGAGGCGCTTGCTCAGGCTTTTGTCTCTGGATTTTGTATCAGCGATGGCCGAGGAATGTCGGGGAGGCCTCCTGGGCCATGGACGAAACTTCCTCTCTGTGGATCTGGTCCGATCCTAATTCTTTTTCGTGAATCTGTGGGATGGGAGGACTCCTTTAAGGTTTGTTACCTGAGGTGTCCCACCAAAAGAGGAATTCCAAAGCAGAGCCCTGGGCAAGAGTGAAGGGACAACCCGAACTATGGTTAAAAATTGGGGTCTAGGGGCATGGCAAGCCCAATATGCTGTTTCTTCATGCAGCCACTGAGAGGCCTTGCCTGAGGACCGGGCTCAGGCTGAGGGTCACAATGTGTGTTTGAGACCAATGTAGCCCTCAAGCATGGGCTGGGTCTCATGTGCCACACTGATTTCAACTACACTGAACGTTGGACACCATGCCAACCACGAGGTTTCTTGCCAAGGGAACGAGTTCTGATTTCTGCAACATTTTCAAACCTGGGCAGTGATTAGAGATAAGGTCTAGGTACTGAAGCCTGAAAACCGAGGTTGGGAAGAGATGACGAACTAAGGCCATGGTGGTTCCAATGTGCCTAGTGTGCGGCCAGCTGTCTGGGTGGGGCCAGGATGTCCAGCTCAGGCTGTGTCAGAGAAGGCAATGATGCCCAAATCAGCCTATATATTTGGTGTACAGCCAAATGGCGTGCAGGTTGATCTTCATTTGGGGTTTCTAGGTAGCCCCAGAGGGCAATGTTTCTCTTGGAGGGCCCACAGAGTGCTGCATTGTACTTCCGGATTGCCAAACTGGAGGGCTTGTGGGCCGGTAGTCTGAGGACGGAATTCTGAGAACACAAGCTAGGCTTAGGTTTTATGGTGAGGACATGGCAGGCACAATCTACAGACCTGAATTGAGATCTCGTGCACCTGAAGTCAGGTTGAGCATCAGACGATGCCTCAGGTTTGACTTTCTGTCCCTGATGGCCCCTTCATAAAGGGGGGGAATCACGAGGCCGTGGGGGTTTTCCCACCATGGGAGTTGTGAGAAGCTCCAAACTGCAAAGATTCTACTGTGGGACAATTGAGACCAGTTGGTTGGCTCCAGGCCAACGATTCTGAGCAGGGTTCAAAGGATGGATGGCTGGGTAGCCCACCTCGCATTCCAATATTCTCCTAGCTACAAGATAGGCTAGATCTGTTGGATCTCGGGGAGCAACCGAGGAGGCTGAGTTTAAATGGACTCTCCTGTGGATGGGTCCTAATATGTTTTTGTGTCTATGGAGACTGTGGCATTAAGCAGTGGCACTAGGGCCCTGAAGGCTTCTCCTAAACAGAGGTTTGACACAGCTCCACCATGCAAGTTTCCCATGTGTAGAGGAGATTTGTTCTGATGGGTGAGTCAAGAAACAGCCATATTCTGGTATTGAAATCCAGGCCTCTGAGGAGAGATGCCTGGAAACCAAAGCAATGAATCCGATTAGTGCCTAGGGGCCTGTTGGTTTCTTTTTACCTCGGGCGACATCTATCTATGGGTCAGAGTGCAGGTAGGTGCTCAGATGAACTCAGATTGCCCGTGTTTGTCCTTGGAAGCCAACACTATGGGATGGCCTCAGGGAATTTAAAGGTTTATACTTTTAGTTGCGTTGTCGCCATTGGAATGGGCTCACACAATTCCCTTGCGAGGGCAAGAACAGTCCTCAGGTTTGGCTTCAGGGGCCTGAGCCTATAGGGTGTGTAAGCCAGGGCTGTTTGGACAGTTGTCTGAAAACACAAACTCGACTTCTGTTTCGGGTCATAGGTAGGGCAGGACTGATCTACAGACCATGAGGAGAACATTTCGGTATATGAAAAAAGGGCGAGTGTGAGGCTATTGCTCATGTTTTTGTCTCTGCATATCATGTCACTCATGGTCGTGAAATTTCCGGGTGACTTCATGGGAAATGGAAGAGTCTTACTCTCTGGGGATTTGGCCCCTTCCAAAGAGGTTGGGGTCATTCTGTGGGATGGAAGAAGTCGTTTTTTTTGTTGTTGTTGCTTTCTTTTGTTTCATTTTTTAACCTCCGTTGTCCCACCAAATGAGGAATTCCAGAGTAGAGCTCTGGGGAGGGGTGACTGGACAACCAGAAATCTGGTTAAAAATTGGGGCCTAGGGCTATGTCAAGCCCATTATGACATCTAGTGATCCAGGCTCTGAGAGGAATTACTAGAGGACAGGTCTCACACTGAGGGTCACAATGCATATTTATGCCCTCGTCGCACTCAAGAATAGGCGGGCCTCAGGGTGAATGCTAGTTTCTCCTACAGTGAAGGTTGGACAACATGCCAACCACAAGGTTTCTTGCCATGTGTAAGGAGAAGTTCTGATTTCTGCATCAAACTCACCCCTGGGCAGTGATTGGAGATAAAGTCTAGTTTCTGAGGCCTGAAAACTGAGGTAGGGAAGAGATGATGACCTAAGGCCATGGCAGGTCTGATGTGCTCAGTGTGCGGTCAGCTGTCTGGGTGTTGGTCAGGAAGTCCGGGCTCAGGTTGTGTCAGACAGTCCATTAGTGCCCAGGTTAGACTATATAATTCGGGCAATGTCGAGTACCGTGTAGGTTTATCTTCATATAAGGTGCCTTGGCAGGTCTTTAGGCAATATTTTTTTTCCAGAAAGCAGGCCATGTGCTGCATTGTGGGACCGGATTTACCAATCATGAGGGCTTTGAGGCCAGGAGAGTGAGGTCGGAATTCTGAGAACAAAAGCTATACTTGGGCTCAGGGCAAGGGCACGGCAGGTACCCCCTGCAGATCTGAACCAATATCTCATCCATTTCAAGTCAGGGAGAGAATTAGACTTTGGCTTAGGTTGGAGTGTCTGTGCCTGACGGCCCCTTCATGAAGGGAGCGGGAATCTCGTGTCCATGGAGTTTTTCCCACGTGGGAGTTGTGGGTTGCCCCCTTCAAGAATTCCTTCTGCGGGACAATTGAGACCTTTGGGCAGCTCCAGGACATCCCATATGGAATGACTCCAGAGCACCGTTCGAGGGAGGATGCCTGGGAAGCCAGCCTCGAATTCCAATTGTCTCCTAGCAACAAGCCAGTTTAGATCTGATGGCTCTGCGGGAGCAACCGGGGTGGCTGACTTGATATGGACTTTCCTGAGGATGAGTCCTAATGTGTGTTTGTGTCCATGGGGCCTTGGAATGGGGCCGTGGCACCAGGACCCTGAAGTATTCTCCTAAGATTTTGACATAGCTCGATGCACATGTTTCCTTGTGGAGACGAGATTTGTTCTGATTGCTGCCTCAGGAAAACCCCTATGCTGGTATTGGAATCCAGGCTTTTGAGGAGACATGCCTGTAACCAAAGCAATGGATCCGATATGGCCAGGGTCCTGTCTGGTTCAATCTTCTTCTCTGCAGACATCCATCTATGGTATGAGTGGAGGTTGATGCTCAGCTGCTATCAGACCGCGCTTGTTTGTCACGGGAGACCTGCACTATTGGGATGGCCTCAGGGATTTGGAGGGTTCTCCTAATTTTACGGTTTTGGACAATGGAATGGGCAGAGTTCCCATGGATTGGGTAGGCACAGTCCTTATGTGTGGCTCCCGGGACCGCAGCGTGGAGGGTGTGTGGCCCAGGACTTTGAGGACAGAAGTCTGAAAACATAAACTCAGCTTAGGTTTGGAGACATAGGTATGGCAGGCCCGATCTATAAACCATGAGAAGAACTCTTCAGGATATGAAGAAAGAGCGAGTCTGAGGTGCTTGTTCAGTCTTTTGTCTCTAGATTCGGTATCAGCGATGGCCGTGGATTGTCTGGGAAACCTCATGGGCCATTGACGAATCTTCCTCTCTGTGGAATTGGCCCGATCCCAATTCTTTTTCGTCAATCTGTGGAATGGGAGGTCTCCTTTCAGGTTGGTTACCTTAGGTGTCCCGCCAAAAGAGGAATTCCAAAGAAGAGCCCTGTGGAAAAGCGAAGGGACAACCCGAACTATGGGTAAAATTTGGGGCCTAGGGGCATGGCAAGCTCAATATGCTGTCTCTTCATCCAGCCACTGAGAGGCCTTACCTGAGGACTGGGATCAGGCTGAGGGTCACAATGTGTGTTTGTGACCAATGTGGCCCATAAACATGGGCGGGGCCTCATGGGCCACACTGGTTTCAACTACACTGAACATTGGAAAACATGCCAACCACATGGTTTCTAGCCACGGGGAAGGAGTTGTTATTTCTGCATCACTTACAAGCCTGGGCAGTGATTGGAGATAAGGTCTAGGTTCTGAAACTTGAGAATCGAGGTTGGGAAGAGATGACGACCTAAGGACATGGCTCATCCGGCGTGCTCAGTGTTCGACCAGCTTTCTGGGTGGGGCCAGGAAGTCCAGGCTCAGGCTGTGTAGAAAGGTTTGTAGTGCCCAGGTCAGCCTATATATTTGGGGTACAGTCGAATGGCGTGCAGGTTGATCCTCATTTGGAGTTTCTGGGTAGCCCCACAGGGCAATGTTTTTCTTCCTGAAGGCTGGAAGAGTGCTGCATTATAGTTCTGGTTTGCAAACTGGAGGCTTGTGGGCCAGTAGTCTGAAGACGGAAATCTGAGAACACAAGCTAGGCTTAGGTTTCTGGGTGAGGACAAGGCAGGAACAATCTACAGACCTGAATCGAGATCTCGTGCTTCTGAAGTCAGGGCGAGGATCAGAAGATCGCTCAGGTTGGTGTTTCTGTCCCTGATGGCCCCTTCATGAAGGGGCGGGGGGGTCAAGAGGCCGTGGGGGTTTCCCACGATGTTAGTTGTGAGAAGCTCCAAACTGCAAAGATTCTTGTGCAGGACAATTGAGACATGTTGGTTGGCTCCAGGCCAACGATTCCAAGCAGGGTTCTAAGGATGGATGCCTGGGTAGCCCACCTTGCATTCCAATTGTGTCCTAGTAACAAGACAGGTTATATCTGCTGGATCTGGGCGAGCAATCTGGATCTGAGTTGAAATGGACTCTCCTGTGGATGGATCCTAATATGTTTTTGTGTCTATGGAGACCTTGGAATGAAGCGGTGGCACTGGGGTCCTGAAGGGTTTTTTCAAACAGAGGCTTTGACACAGCTCCAACGTGCAAGTTTCCCATATGTAGATGAGATTTTTTATGACGGATGAGTAAGGAAACAGCCATATGCTGGTATTGAAATGCAGGCCTCTGAGGAGAGATGACTGGATACCACAACAATGAATCTGAATAGTGCCTAGGGGCCTGTTCGTACCTTTTTACCTCTGGGAACATCAGTCTATGCGTCTGAGTGCATGTAGGTTCTCAGATGGGCTCAGATTGCCCGAGTTTGTCCTGGGAAGCCACCACTATTGGGATTGCCTCAGGGAGTTTGAAGGTTTATCCTATTAGTAGGGTTGTGGCCATTGGAATGGGCACATACAATTCCCTTGGAGAGGGCAAGTACAGTCCTCAGGTTTGGCTCCAGGGGCCTGAGCCTGTAGGGTGTGTAGGCAGAGCTGTTTGGACAGTCGTCTGAAAACACAAACGCGGCTTATGTTTCAGGTCATAGGTATGGCAGGATTGATCTACAGACCATGAGGAGAACTCTTCGGGATATGAATAAGGGGCGAGTGTGAGGCTCGTGCTCAAGTTTTTGTCTCTGGATATCGTGTCACTCATGGTCTTGAAATTCCCTGGTGACTTCATGGGAAATGGACGAGTCTTACACTCTGGGGGTTTGGCCCCGTCCAAAGAGTTTGGGGTCATTCTGTGGGATGGAAGAAGTCCGTTTTGTTGTTGTTGTTGATTTGCCATGTTTTGTTTTTTAACCTCAGGTGTCCCACCAAATGAGGGATTCCAGAGTAGAGCCCTGGGGAGGGCCGAACGGACAACTAGAAATCTGGTTAAAAATTGTGGCCTAGGGACATGTCAAGCCCATTATGACATCTAATGGTCGAGCCACTGAGAGGACTTACTAGAGGACAGGACTCGCGCTGAGGGTCACAATGCGTGTTTATGCCCACTTCGCAAACAAGAATGGGCAGGGCCTCATGGTGAATCCTTGTTTCTCCTACACTGAACGTTGGACAACATGCCAACCACAAGGTTTCTTGCCATGGGTAAGGAAGAGTTCTGATTTCTGCATCACAGGCACCCCTGGGCAGTGATTGGAGATAAGGTCTAGGTACTTAAGCCTAAAAACTGAGGTAGGGAAGAGATGATGACCTAAGGCCATGGCGGTTCTGATGTGCTCAGTGTGCGGTCAGCTGTCTGGGTGTTGGTCAGGAGGTCCGAACTCAGGTTGTGTCAGACAGTGCATTAGTGCCCAGGTTAGACTATATAATTTGGGTACAGTCGAGTGCCATGTAGATTTATCCTCATATAAGTTGTCTGGGCAGCTCATTAGGCAAAATTTGTTTTCTAGAGGGCAGGCAGAGTGCTTCATTGTCAGTCCGGAATTGCTAAACTTGAGGGCTTCGTGTAGAGGAGTGTGAGGACGGAAGTCTGAGAACACAAGCTAGACTTGGGTTTCAGGGCGAGGACACGGCAGGTACCACTGTAGATCTGAACCAATATCTCATGCATCTGAAGTCAGGGCGAGGATCAGACGTTGGCTCAGGTTGGAGTTTCTGTGCATGACGGACCCTTCATGAAGGGAGCAGAATCTCAAGGCCATGGAGTTTTTCCCACGTTGGGAGTTGTGGGATGCCCCCATCAAGGATTCCTTATGCGGGACAATTGAGACCTGTTGGGCAGCTTCAGGACATCCCATATGGAATGACTCCAGAGCACTGTTCGAGGATGGCTGCCTGGGAAGCCGGCCTCGCATTCCAAATGTCTCCCATCAACAAGACAGTTTAGATCTGATGGCTCTGCGGGAGCAACCGGGGTGGCTGACTGGAAATGGACTTTCCTGAGGATGGGTCCTAATGTGTGTTTGTGTCCATGAGGGCCTTAAAAAGGGGCGGTGGCACCGGGACCCTGAAGTATTCTCCTACGTTTTTGACATAGCTCGATGCACAAGGTTCCTTGTGGAGACTAGATTTGTTTTGATGGGTGCCTCAGGAAAACTTCTATGCTGGTATTGGAATCCAGGCTTTTGAGGAGACATGCCTGTAATCCAAAGCAATGTATCCGATTATGGCCTAGGGTCCTGTCTGGTTCAATCTTCTTCTCAGGGGACATCCATCTATGGTATGAGTGGAGGTAGATGGTCAGCAGGTATCAGACTGCTCTTGTTTGTCCCGGGCGACCTGCACTATTGGGATGGCCTCAGGGATTTGTAGGGTTCTCCAAATTTTACTGTTTTGGACAATGGCATCGGCAGAATTCCCATGGATTGGGTTGGCACAGTCCTAATGTGTGACACCAGGGGCCCCAGCCTGGAGGGTGTGTGGCCCAGGACTTTGAGGACAGAAGTCTGAAAACACAAACTCAGCTTAGGTTTGGGGACATAGGTATGGCAGGCCCGATCTATAAACCATGAGAAGAACTCTTCCGGATATGAAGAGAGAGCGAGTCTGAGGCGCTTGCTCAGGCTTTTGTCTCTGGATTTTGTATCAGAGATGGCCGTGGAATGTCGGGGAGGCCTCATGGGCCATGGACGAATTTTCCTCTCTGTGGATTTGGCCCGTTCCCAATTGTTTTTCGTCAATCTGTGGAATGGGAGGACTCCTTTCAGGTTTGTTACCTCAGGTGTCCCGCCAAAAGAGTAATTCCAAAGAAGAGCCTTGGGGAAAAGTGAAGGGAGAACCCGAACTATGGGTAAAATTTGGGGCCTAGGGGCATGGCAAGCCCAATATGCTGTCTCTTCATCCAGCCACTGAGAAGCCTTACCTGAGGCCTGGGATCAGGCTGAGGGACACAATGTGTGTTTGTGACCAATGTGGACATAAACATGGGCGGGGCCTCAAGAGCCACACTGATTTCAACTACACTGAACGTTGGAAAACATGCCAACCACTAGGGGTGGCGCTTGCTCAGGCTTTTGTCTCTGAATTTTGTGTCAACGGTGGCTGTGGAATTTCAGGATCTCCTCAAGGACCATGGACAATTTTTTCTCTGGTGATATGGCCTGAACCCAAGTGGTTGGGATCATTCTGTGGATTGGAAGAGTTCGTTCTGTATATATATATATATATATATATATATATATATATATATATATATATATTTTTTTTTTTTTTTACCTCAGGTGTCCCACCAAAGAGGGATTCCCGAGTAGAGCCCTGAGTAGGGGTGACTAGACATCTCGAACTCTTGTTGATATTGGGGGACTGGGGCTTGGTAAGCCCCATATGTGGGCTGTTGTTCCAGTCACTAAGCGGCTTTACATGAGGATAGGGCTCACGCTGAGGGTCACAATGTGTGTTTGTGCATATTGTGGCCCTCAGGGATAGGTGGGGCCTCATAGTCCATGCTGCTTTCTCCGACAATGAACATTGGACAACATGCCAACCACTAGGTTTCTTGCCAAGGCGAAGGAGAAGTTCTGATTCTTGCATCACGTTCACTCCTGAGCAGTGAGTGGAGATAAGGTCTAGGTTCTAAAGGTGAAAACTGAGGTTGGGTAGAGATGATGGCCTAAAGCCATTGTGGGTGTGATATGCTCTGTGTACGGCCAGCTGTTTGGGTGTTGGACTGGAGGTCTGCCCTCAGGCTGTGTCAGACAGGGCTTTAGTGCACAGGCTAGACTGTATAATTGGGGTATGGTCGAGTGGCATGCAGGTTGTTACTCATTTGGCGTTTCTGGTTAGCCCTATAGGGTAACATTTTTCTTCTGGAGGGCAGGCAGAGTGCTGCATTGTGTCTCCAGAATTGCCAAACTGGAGGGGTGTGGCCAGGATTGTGAGGAAGGAAGACTGAAAACACAAGCTAGCACGAGTTTTGGGGCCAAGAGCATGGCAGGCCCACTCTGCAGAGGCTGAATCGAGATCTCCTGCAGGTGAGGTCAGGGCGATTATCAGATGTTGCCTCAAGCTGGAGTTTGTGTCCATGACGGCCCCTTCCTGAAGGGGATGGGGGCGACATGAGGCCAGGGAGCTTTCCCTACGCTGGGAGTTGTGAGCTGCTCCAAACTTCAAAGTTTCCTTCTTCAGGACAGTCGAGTACTATTGGATGGTTCCAGGATGCCCCATACAGAAAGACTCGCGAGCAGGGCCGTAAGCATGGATGCGGAGAAACACCAACTCACCTTCCCATTGCCTGGTCGAGACAAGGCACGCTCAATCTGCGGGCTCTTGGGTGAGCTACCCAGAAGGCTGAGTTTAAATGGACTCTCCTGAGGATAAGTCATAATGTGGGTTGGTGGCCATGGAGACCTTGAAATGTGGCAGTAGCTAAGGGACTCTGCAGGATTCTCCAACCCAAAGGGCTTGACACAACTCCAACAAGGAAGCTTCCCATGTGGAGATGAGAGGTCTTCTGTCTGGTGCCTCAGGAAAGCCCCGTATGCTGGTCTTCGAACCCAGGCCTCTGAGGAGTGATACCTGGACACCAAAGCAAGAGTTCATAATAGGGCCTAGGGGCCTGTCTGGTTCAATCTTCTGTCTCTGCGGATATCTGTCTGTGTGTCTGCATGGAGGTAGTAGTTGCTCAGCTTGTGTCATAATGCCCCTATTTGTCCAGTGCGGCTTGCGGTAGTGGGATGTCCTTGGGGACCTTGAGGTTTCTACTATTTTGTAGAGTTGTGGCCAATGGAATGGGCAGTTTCTTAGGAGAGAGCAGGCACAGTTCTGTGGTGTGGCTCCAGAGACCCCAGCCTGGAGGCTGTGTGGGCCATGGCTGTGCAGACAGACTTCGAAAAACCCTAACTCAGCTCAGGTTTGGGGCCGAGGTTACGGCAGGCCTGATCTACAGTCCATGAGGGGAGCTCCTCTGGATATGAAAGAAGGGTGAGAGGGAGGCAGTCGCTCAGGCTTTTGTCTCTGGATGTTTTGTCCACAATGGCCGTTTAATGTAGGAGTTGCCTCATGGGTCGTAGAAGTCTCCCTCTCTGGTAGTTTGTCCAGCCCCCAAGAGTTTGGGGTCATTCTGTGGGAAGGGAAGTGTCCTGTTTTCTGCTTCATGTGTCCCCCCAGTAGAGGGATTCTAGAGCATAGCAGTGGGTACTGACAACTAGAATACTCGCCCTCTGGTTAAGCCTGGGGGCCTATGGATATGACAAGCCCCATATGCAGGATCTTGGTCCAGCCACTGAGAGGCGTTACTTTAATACGGGACTCACGCTGCAGGTCACAATGCATGTCTGTGCCCTAGGCGGCCCTCAAGCACTGGCGTGGCCTTCCGGACAATGCAGGTTTTCCCACATTGAACGTTGGACAACATGCCAACCACAAGGTTTCTGGCCATGGGGAAGGAGGAATTCTAATTTCTGCATCACGTTCACCCCTGGGCAGTGATTGGAGATAAGGTCTAGGTTCTGAAGCCTGAAAACCGAGGTTGGGAAGAGATGAGGACCTACAGCCATAGCGGGTCCTATGTGTCCAGGTTGGGGCCAGCTGTCTGGGTGTCGTTTGGGATGTCTTGTCTCAGGCTGTGCCAGACAGGGCATTAGTATACAGGGTGGGATGTATAATTGCTTTACAATCGAGTGGCATGCATTAGAAAATCATTTGGGGTTTCTTATTAGCAGCATAGGGCAAAGTTTTTCTTCTGGAGGGCAGGCAGAGTGCTGCATTGTGGCTTCGGAATTCCCAAACTGGAGGGCTTGTGGGCCAGGAGAGTGAGGACGGAAGTCTGAGAACACAAGCTAGGCTTAGGTTTCAGGGCAAGGACATGGCAGGCACACTCTGCAGAGCTGAATTGAGATCTCATGCGTCTGAAGTCAGGTCGAGGTTCAGACTTTGGCTCAGGTTTGAGTTTCTGTCCATGTTGGCCCCTTCAGGAAGGGGGGGCATTATGAGGCCATGGGGGTTTTCCCACTATTGGAGTTGTGAGATGCTCCAAACCGCAAGGATTCCTTCTGTGGGACAATGAAGATTTGTTGGATGGCTCCAGGACGTCTTATAAGGTATTTTCCCAGAACAGGGTTCTAAGTATGGATGCCTGGGCAGCCAGCCTCACATTCCAATTGTCTCCTAGCAACAAGAAAAGTTTGATCTGCTGGCTTGGGGTAGCAACAGAGGGGGCTGAGTTGATATGGACTTTCCTGAGGATGGTCTTAATGTTGGTTTGAGTCCATGGAGACCTTTGTATGGGGCAGTGGCACCAGGGCCCTGAAGGATTCTCCTAACCAGAAGTTATGACAAAGCTCCAATGAGCAAGTTTTCCAAGGGGAGACGAGATTTGTTCTTATTGGTGCCTCAGGAAACCACCATATGCTGGTATTGGAAACGAGGCCTCTGAGGAGAGATGCCTGGAAACCAAAGCAATGGATCTAATTAGGGCCTAGGGGCCTGTCCGGTTCAATATTCTTCTCTGGGGACATCTGTTGTCTGAGTGGAGGTAGTTGCTCAGCTGGTTTGAGATCACCCCTGTTTGTCCTAGGCAGCCTACACTATTGGGATGGCCTCGGTGACTTTGGAGGTTTTTCCTAATTTGCAAGGTTGTGGCTAATGGAATGGGAAGAATTCCCTTGAAAGGGAAACACTGTCCTGAGGTGTGGCTCCAGGGACCCAAGTGTGGAGCGTGTGTGGTCCAGGGCTATTTGGACAAAAGTCTGAAAACACAAACTCCACTTAGGTTGTGGGATGTAGGTATGGCCGGCCCGATCTATAGACCGTGAGGAGACCTCTTCGGGATATGAACAAAGGGCGAATGTGAGGTGCTTGCTCATGCTTTTTTTTATTTTTTTTTCTGGAAATGTGTCACCGATTGCCATGGAATGTCGGGGTGTCCTCGTTGGCCATCGATGAGGCTCCCTTTCTGGGGATTTGACCCGATCCCAAGAGTTTGGGTTCATTCTGTGAGAAGGAAGGAGGCCTTTCTGTTTTTTTTTTTGTTTGTTTATTTTTTTTGTTTTTTGTTTTTTGTTTTTTTTTTAACCTCCGGTGGACCACCAAAAGAGGGACTCCAGAGCAGAGTCGTGGGTGGGGGCAACAGGACAACCAGACATCTGGTTAACATTGGGACCTAAGAACATGGCCAGCCCCTTATGTGGGCTCTTGGTCCACACACTGAGAGGCCTTCCTTGAGGATAGGTCTCACACTGAGTTTCACATGTGTTTTTGTGCCAAGGAGCCCCTCAAGTCAGGGCGTGGCCTAATGTACCATGCTGGTTTCTCCTACACTGAACGTTGCACAGTATGGGAACCACAAGTTTTCTGGCAATGGGGAAGATGGAGTTCTAATTTCTGCAACACTTTCACTCCTGGACTGTGATTGGATTTAAGGTCTAGGTTCTGAAGCCTGAAAACTGAGGTTGGGAAGAGATGAAGCCCTAAGGCCATGGTGTTTCTGATGTGCTCAGTGTTCGGCCAGCTGTTGAGTGTGGGTTGGGAGGTGCAGGCTCAGGCTGTGGCAGACAGGGAATTAGTGCCCAGGCTAGACTGCATCATTGGGGTGCAGTCGAGTTTCGTGCAGGATGGTACTCATTTGTGGTTACTGGTTAGCCCAAGAGGGCAACGTTTTTCTTCTGGAGGGAAGACACAGTGCCACATAGTGACTCCAAAATTCCCAAACTGGAAGGCTTGTGGGCCAGGAGTGTGAGGAAAAAATTCTGAGAACACAAGCCAGACTTAGATTTCGGGGTGAGTGGACGGCAGGCACCCTCTGCAGAGATGATTCGAGATCCCGTATACCTGAAGACAGAGCTAGGATCAGACGTTTTCTTAGGTCGGAGTTTCTGTCCATGACGGCCCATTCATGAAGGGGAGGGTGTCACGAGGACATGGAGGTTTTCCCACTATGGGAATTGTGAGATGCTCCAAACCACAATGATTCCTTCTGTGGGACAGTCGAGACATGTTGGATGGCTCCAGGACATCCCATAAGGAAGTTATCCAGAACAGGGTTCTAAGGATGGATGCCTGGGCAGCCTGCCTCCCATTCCAGGTGTCTCATAGAGCCAAGGCAAGTTCGATCTGCTGGATCTAGGGGAGCAACCGAGGCGGGTGTTTTGAAATGGGTGAGTTGAGGATGGCTCATAATGTGCATTTGTGTCCATGTAGACCTTGGAATGGGGTGCTTGATCCGGGGCCTTGAGGGATGTTCATAACCGGAGGTTTGACGGAGCTCTAAAGAGTATGTTTCCTATGTAGAGAAGAGAATTGTTTTGATGAGTGCCTAAGGAATCTCCCATATGCTGGTATTGGAAACCAGGCTTCTGAGAAGAGATGACTTGAATCAAAATCAATTGATCTGATTAGGGCCTCAGTGCCCATCCAGTTCAATCTTATTCTATGGGGATATCTGTCTCTGGGTCTGAGTCGAGGTGGTTTCCTAACTTGTGAAAGATCATCCCTGTGTGTCCTGGGCAGCCAACACAATTCGGATGGCCTGGGGGAGTTTGGAGGATTCTCCTAATCTATAGGGTTGTGGCCAATGGAAAAGGCAGAATTCCCCTGGAGAGGGAAGTCAAAGTCCTGAGGTGTGGCTCCAGGGGCCCCAGCTTGGATGGTGTGTGGGCCAGGACTGTGGGGACAGAAGTCTGAAAACACAAACTCAGCTTAGGTTTGGGGATGTATGTATGAAGGCTCGATCTACAGACCGTGAGAATTTTCTGGGCTATGAACAAAGGGCGAGTATGTGGCTCTTGCTCAGGCATTTGTCTCTGGATTTTGTGTCAATGGTGGCCGTGGAATGTCGGGGTGTCCTCAAGGGCCATGGACAATGCTTTCTCTGGTCATTTGGCCTGATCCCAAGTGATTGGGATCATTCTGGGGATGGGAAGAGTCCTTTCTGTATTTTTTTTTTTTTACCTCAGGTGTCCCACCAAAGCGGGATTCCAGAGTAGAGCACTGAGTAGGAGTGACTAGACATCTCAAACTCTGGTTGAGATTGGGGGACTAGGGGCTTGGCAAGCCCCATATGTGGGCTGTTGTTCCAGTCACTAAGAGGCTTTACATGAGGATAGGGCTCACGCTGAGGGTCACAATGTGTGTTTGTGCAAATTGTGGCCCTCAGGGATAGGTGTGGCCTCATAGTCCATGCTGCTTTCTCCTACAAAGAACATTGGACAACATGCCAACCACTAGGTTTCTTGCCAAGGCGAAGGAGAAGACCTGATTCTTGCATCACGTTCACTCCTGAGCAGTGAGTGGATATACGGTCTAGGTTCTGAAGGTGAAAACTGAGGTTGGGTAGAGATGATGGCCTAAAGCCATTGTGGGTGTGATATGCTCTGTGTACGGCCAGCTGTCTGGGTGTTGGACTGGAGGTCTGCCCTCAGGCTGTGTCAGACAGGGCTTTAGTGCACAGGCTAGACTGTATAATTGGGGTATGGTCGAGTGGCATGCAGGTTGTTACTCATTTGGCGTTTCTGGTTAGCCCTATAGGGCAACATTTTTCTTCTGGAGGGCAGGCAGAGTGCTGCATTGTGTCTCCAGAATTGCTAAACTGGAGGGTTGTGGCCAGGATTGTGAGGAAGGAAGTCTGAAAACACAAGCTAGCACGAGTTTTGGGGCCAAGAGCATGGCAGGCCCACTCTGCAGAGGCTGAATCGAGATCTCGTGCAGGTGAGGTCAGGGCGAGTATCAGATGTTGCCTCAAGCTGGAGTTTGTGTCCATGACGGCCCCTTCCTGAAGGGGGTGGGGGCGTCATGAGGCCAGGGAGGTTTCCCTACGCTGGGAGTTGTGAGCTGCTCCAAACTTCAAAGTTTCCTTCTTCAAGACAGTCGAGAACTATTGGATGGTTCCAGGTTGCCCCATATAGAAAGACTCGAGAGCAGGGCCCTAAGCATGGATGCCGAGAAACACCAACTCACCTTCCCATTGCCTGGTCGAGACAAGGCACGCTCAATCTGCGGGCTCTTGGGTGAGCTACCCAGAAGCCTGAGTTTAAATGGACTCTGCTGAGGATGAGTCATAATGTGGGTTGGTGGCCATGGAGACCTTGGAATGTGGCAGTAGCTAAGGGACTCTGCAGGATTCTCCAACCCAAAGGGCTTGACACAACTCCAACAAGGAAGCTTCCCATGTGGAGATGAGAGGTCTTCTGTCTGGTGCCACAGGAAAGCCCCGTATGCTGGTCTTCGAACCCAGGCCTCTGAGGAGTGATACCTGGACACCAAAGCAAGAGTTCATAATAGGGCCTAGGGGCCTGTCTGGTTCAATCTTCTGTCTCTGCGGATATCTGTCTGTGTGTCTGCATGGAGGTAGTAGTTGCTCAGCTTGTGTCATAATGCCCCTATTTTTCCAGTGCGGCTTGCGGTAGTGGGATGTCCTTGGGGACCTTGAGGTTTCTACTATTTTGTAGAGTTGTGGCCAATGGAATGGGCAATTTCTTAGGAGAGAGCAGGCACAGTTCTGTGGTGTGGCTCCAGAGACCCCAGCCTGGAGGCTGTGTGGGCCATGGCTGTGCAGACAGACATCCAAAAACCCTAACTCAGCTCAGGTTTGGGGCCGAGGTTACGGCAGGCCTGATCTACAGTCCATGAGGGGAGCTCCTCTGGATATGAAAGAAGGGTGAGAGGGAGGCAGTCGCTCAGGCTTTTGTCTCTGGATGTTTTGTCCACAATGGCCGTTTAATGTAGGAGTTGCCTCATGGGTCGTAGAAGTCTCCCTCTCTGGTAGTTTGTCCAGCCCCCAAGAGTTTGGGGTCATTCTGTGGGAAGGGAAGTGTCCTGTTTTCTGCTTCATGTGTCCCCCCAGTAGAGGGATTCTAGAGCATAGCAGTGGGTACTGACAACTGGAATACTCGCCCTCTGGTTAAGCCTGGGGGCCTATGGATATGACAAGCCCCATATGCAGGATCTTGGTCCAGCCACTGAGAGGCGTTACTTTAATACGGGACTCACGCTGCAGGTCACAATGCATGTCTGTGCCCTAGGCGGCCCTCAAGCACTGGCGTGGCCTTTCGGACAATGCAGGTTTTCCCACATTGAACGTTGGACAACATGCCAACCACAAGGTTTCTGGCCATGGGGAAGGAGGAATTCTAATTTCTGCATCACGTTCACCCCTGGGCAGTGATTGGAGATAAGGTCTAGGTTCTGAAGCCTGAAAACCGAGGTTGGGAAGAGATGACGACCTACAGCCATAGCGGGTCCTATGTGTCCAGGTTGGGGCCAGCTGTCTGAGTGTCGTTTGGGATGTCTTGTCTCAGGCTGTGCCAGACAGGGCATTAGTATACACGGTGGGCTGTATAATTGCTTTACAATTGAGTGGCATGCTTTAGAAAATCATTTGGGGTTTCTTATTAGCAGCATAGGGCAAAGTTTTTCTTCTGGAAAGCAGGCTAGTGCTACATTGTGGCTTCGGAATTCCCAAACTGGAGGGCTTGTGGGCCAGGAGAGTGAGGACCGAAGTCTGAGAACACAAGCTAGGCTTAGGTTTCGGGGCAAGGACATGGCAGGCACACTCTGCAGAGCTGAATTGAGATCTAATGCGTCTGAAGTCAGGTCGAGGTTCAGACTTTGGCTCAGGTTTGAGTTTCTGTCCATGTTGGCCCCTTCAGGAAGGGGGGGCATTATGAGGCCATGGGGGTTTTCCCACTATTGGAGTTGTGAGATGCTCCAAACCGCAAGGATTCCTTCTGTGGGACAATGAAGATTTGTTGGATGGCTCCAGGACGTCTTATAAGGTATTTTTCCAGAACAGGGTTCTAAGTATGGATGCCTGGGCAGCCAGCCTCACATTCCAATAGTCTCCTAGCAACAAGAAACTTTTGATCTGCTGGCTTGGGGTAGCAACAGAGGGGGCTGAGTTGAAATGGACTTTCATGAGGATGGTCTTAATGTTGGTTTGAGTCCATGGAGACCTTGGTATGGGGCAGTGGCACCAGGGCCCTGAAGGATTCTCCTAACCAGAGGTTATGACAAAGCTCCAATGAGCAAGTTTTCCAAGGGGAGACGAGATTTGTTCTTATTGGTGTCTCAGGAAACCACCATATGCTGGTATTGGAAACGAGGCCTCTGAGGAGAGATGCCTGGAAACCAAAGCAATGGATCTGATTAGGGCCTAGGGGACTGTCCGGTTCAATATTCTTCTCTGGGGACATCTGTTGTCTGAGTGGAGGTAGTTGCTCAGCTGGTTTGAGATCACCCCTGTTTGTCATGGGTGGCCTACACTATTGGGATGGCCTTGGTGACTTTGGAGGTTTTTCCTAATTTGCAAGGTTGTGGCCAATGGAATGGGAAGAATTCCCTTGAAAGGGAAGCACAGTCCTGATGTGTGGCTCCTGTGACCCAAGTGTGGAGCGTGTGTGGTCCAGGGCTATTTGGACAAAAGTCTGAAAACACAAACTCCACTTAGGTTGTGGGATTTAGGTATGGCCGGCCCGATCTATAGACCGTGAGGAGACCTCTTCGGGATATGAACAAAGGGCGAATGTGATGTGCATGCTCATGCTTTTTTTTTTTTTTTTTCTGGAAATGTGTCACCGATTGCCATGGAATGTCGGGGTGTCCTCATGGGCATCGATGAGGCTTCCTTTCTGGGGATTTGACCCGATCCCAAGAGATTGGGGTCGTTCTGTGTGAAGGAAGGAGGCTTTTCTGTTTTTTTTTTTTTTTTTTTTTTTTAACCTCAGGTGGACCACCAAAAGAGGGATTCCAGAGCAGAGTCGTGGGTAGGGGCAACTGGACAACCAGACCTCTGGTTAACATTGGGACCTAAGAACATGGCAAGCCCCTTATGTGGGCTCTTGGTCCAGACACTGAGAGGCCTTCCTTGAGGATAGGTCTCACACTGAGTTTCACAATGTGTTTTTGTGCCCAAGGAGCCCCTCAAGTCAGGGCGTGGCCTAATGTACCATGCTGGTTTCTCCTACACTGAACATTGCACAGTATGGGAACCACAAGTTTTCTGGCAATGGGGAAGATGGAGTTCTAATTTCTGCAACAGTTTCACTCCTGGACTGTGATTGGATTTAAGGTCTAGGTTCTGAAGCCTGAAAACTGAGGTTGGGAAGAGATGAAGCCCTAAGGCCATGGTGTGTCTGATGTGTTCAGTGTTCGGCCAGCTGTTGAGTGTGGGTTGGGAGGTGCAGGCTCAGGCTGTGGTAGACAGGGAATTAGTGCCCAGTAGACTGAATCATTGGGGTGCAGTCGAGTTTCGTGCAGGATGATACTCATTTGTGGTTACTGGGTAGCCCCAGAGGGCAAAGTTTTTCTTCTGGAGGGAAGACACAGTGCCACATAGTGACTCCAAAATTCCCAGACTGGAAGGCTTGTTGGCCAGGAGTGTGAGGAAAAAATTCTGAGAACACAAGCCAGACTTAGATTTTGGGGTGAGTGGACGGCAGGCACCCTCTGCAGAGATGATTCGAGATCCCGTATACCTGAAGACAGAGCTAGGATCAGACGTTTTCTTAGGTCGGAGTTTCTGTCCATGACGGCCCATTCATGAAGGGGAGGGTGTCACGAGGACATGGAGGTTTTCCCACTATGGGAATTGTGAGATGCTCCAAACCACTATGATTCCTTCTGTGGGACAGTCGAGACATGTTGGATGGCTCCAGGACATCCCATAAGGAAGTTATCCAGAACAGGGTTCTAAGGATGGATGCCTGGGCAGCCTGCCTCCCATTCCAGGTGTCTCATAGAGCCAAGGCAAGTTCGATCTGCTGGATCTAGGGGAGCAACCGAGGCGGGTGTTTTGAAATGGGTGAGTTGATGATGGCTCATAATGTGCATTTGTGTCCATGTAGACCTTGGAATGGGGTGCTTGATCCGGGGCCTTGAGGGATGTTCATAACCGGAGGTTTGACGGAGCTCTAAAGAGTATGTTTCCTATGTAGAGAAGAGAATTGTTTTGATGAGTGCCTAAGGAATCTCCCATATGCTGGTATTGGAAACCAGGCTTCTGAGAAGAGATGACTTGAATCAAAATCAATGGATCTGATTAGGGCCTCAGTGCCCATCCAGTTCAATCTTATTCTATGGGGATATCTGTCTCTGGGTCTGAGTCGAGGTGGTTTCCTAACTTGTGAAAGATCATCCCTGTGTGTCCTGGGCAGCCAACACAATTCGGATGGCCTGGGGGAGTTTGGAGGATTCTCCTAATCTATAGGGTTGTGGCCAATGGAAAAGGCAGAATTCCCCTGGAGAGGGAAGTCAAAGTCCTGAGGTGTGGCTCCAGGGGCCCCAGCTTGGATGGTGTGTGGGCCAGGACTGTGGGGACAGAAGTCTGAAAACACAAACTCAGCTTAGGTTTGGGGATGTATGTATGAAGGCTCGATCTACAGACCGTGAGAATTTTCTGGGCTATGAACAAAGGGCGAGTATGTGGCTCTTGCTCAGGCATTTGTCTCTGGATTTTGTGTCAATGGTGGCCGTGGAATGTCGGGGTGTCCTCAAGGGCCATGGACAATGCTTTCTCTGGTCATTTGGCCTGATCCCAAGTGATTGGGATCATTCTGGGGATGGGAAGAGTCCTTTCTGTATTTTTTTTTTTTTTACCTCAGCTGTCCCACCAAAGCGGGATTCCAGAGTAGAGCACTGAGTAGGAGTGACTAGACATCTCAAACTCTGGTTGAGATTGGGGGACTAGGGGCTTGGCAAGCCCCATATGTGGGCTGTTGTTCCAGTCACTAAGAGGCTTTACATGAGGATAGGGCTCACGCTGAGGGTCACAATGTGTGTTTGTGCAAATTGTGGCCCTCAGGGATAGGTGTGGCCTCATAGTCCATGCTGCTTTCTCCTACAAAGAACATTGAACAACATGCCAACCACTAGGTTTCTTGCCAAGGCGAAGGAGAAGACCTGATTCTTGCATCACGTTCACTCCTGAGCAGTGAGTGGATATACGGTCTAGGTTCTGAAGGTGAAAACTGAGGTTGGGTAGAGATGATGGCCTAAAGCCATTGTGGGTGTGATATGCTCTGTGTACGGCCAGCTGTCTGGGTGTTGGACTGGAGGTCTGCCCTCAGGCTGTGTCATACAGGGCTTTAGTGCACAGGCTAGACTGTATAATTGGGGTATGGTCGAGTGGCATGCAGGTTGTTACTCATTTGGCGTTTCTGGTTAGCCCTATAGGGCAACATTTTTCTTCTGGAGGGCAGGCAGAGTGCTGCATTGTGTCTCCAGAATTGCTAAACTGGAGGGTTGTGGCCAGGATTGTGAGGAAGGAAGTCTGAAAACACAAGCTAGCACGAGTTTTGGGGCCAAGAGCATGGCAGGCCCACTCTGCAGAGGCTGAATCGAGATCTCGTGCAGGTGAGGTCAGGGCGAGTATCAGATGTTGCCTCAAGCTGGAGTTTGTGTCCATGACGGCCCCTTCCTGAAGGGGGTGGGGGCGTCATGAGGCCAGGGAGGTTTCCCTACGCTGGGAGTTGTGAGCTGCTCCAAACTTCAAAGTTTCCTTCTTCAAGACAGTCGAGAACTATTGGATGGTTCCAGGTTGCCCCATACAGAAAGACTCGAGAGCAGGGCCCTAAGCATGGATGCCGAGAAACACCAACTCACCTTCCCATTGCCTGGTCGAGACAAGGCACGCTCAATCTGCGGGCTCTTGGGTGAGCTACCCAGAAGCCTGAGTTTAAATGGACTCTGCTGAGGATGAGTCATAATGTGGGTTGGTGGCCATGGAGACCTTGGAATGTGGCAGTAGCTAAGGGACTCTGCAGGATTCTCCAACCCAAAGGGCTTGACACAACTCCAACAAGGAAGCTTCCCATGTGGAGATGAGAGGTCTTCTGTCTGGTGCCACAGGAAAGCCCCGTATGCTGGTCTTCGAACCCAGGCCTCTGAGGAGTGATACCTGGACACCAAAGCAAGAGTTCATAATAGGGCCTAGGGGCCTGTCTGGTTCAATCTTCTGTCTCTGCGGATATCTGTCTGTGTGTCTGCATGGAGGTAGTAGTTGCTCAGCTTGTGTCATAATGCCCCTATTTTTCCAGTGCGGCTTGCGGTAGTGGGATGTCCTTGGGGACCTTGAGGTTTCTACTATTTTGTAGAGTTGTGGCCAATGGAATGGGCAATTTCTTAGGAGAGAGCAGGCACAGTTCTGTGGTGTGGCTCCAGAGACCCCAGCCTGGAGGCTGTGTGGGCCATGGCTGTGCAGACAGACATCCAAAAACCCTAACTCAGCTCAGGTTTGGGGCCGAGGTTACGGCAGGCCTGATCTACAGTCCATGAGGGGAGCTCCTCTGGATATGAAAGAAGGGTGAGAGGGAGGCAGTCGCTCAGGCTTTTGTCTCTGGATGTTTTGTCCACAATGGCCGTTTAATGTAGGAGTTGCCTCATGGGTCGTAGAAGTCTCCCTCTCTGGTAGTTTGTCCAGCCCCCAAGAGTTTGGGGTCATTCTGTGGGAAGGGAAGTGTCCTGTTTTCTGCTTCATGTGTCCCCCCAGTAGAGGGATTCTAGAGCATAGCAGTGGGTACTGACAACTGGAATACTCGCCCTCTGGTTAAGCCTGGGGGCCTATGGATATGACAAGCCCCATATGCAGGATCTTGGTCCAGCCACTGAGAGGCGTTACTTTAATACGGGACTCACGCTGCAGGTCACAATGCATGTCTGTGCCCTAGGCGGCCCTCAAGCACTGGCGTGGCCTTTCGGACAATGCAGGTTTTCCCACATTGAACGTTGGACAACATGCCAACCACAAGGTTTCTGGCCATGGGGAAGGAGGAATTCTAATTTCTGCATCACGTTCACCCCTGGGCAGTGATTGGAGATAAGGTCTAGGTTCTGAAGCCTGAAAACCGAGGTTGGGAAGAGATGACGACCTACAGCCATAGCGGGTCCTATGTGTCCAGGTTGGGGCCAGGTATCTGGGTGTCGTTTGGGATGTCTTGTCTCAGGCTGTGCCAGACAGGGCATTAGTATACACGGTGGGCTGTATAATTGCTTTACAATCGAGTGGCATGCTTTAGAAAATCATTTGGGGTTTCTTATTAGCAGCATAGGGCAAAGTTTTTCTTCTGGAAAGCAGGCTAGTGCTGCATTGTGGCTTCGGAATTCCCAAACTGGAGGGCTTGTGGGCCAGGAGAGTGAGGACCGAAGTCTGAGAACACAAGCTAGGCTTAGGTTTCGGGGCAAGGACATGGCAGGCACACTCTGCAGAGCTGAATTGAGATCTCATGCGTCTGAAGTCAGGTCGAGGTTCAGACTTTGGCTCAGGTTTGAGTTTCTGTCCATGTTGGCCCCTTCAGAAAGGGGGGGCATTATGAGGCCATGGGGGTTTTCCCACTATTGGAGTTGTGAGATGCTCCAAACCGCAAGGATTCCTTCTGTGGGACAATTAAGATTTGTTGGATGGCTCCAGGACGTCTTATAAGGTATTTTTCCAGAACAGGGTTCTAAGTATGGATGCCTGGGCAGCCAGCCTCACATTCCAATAGTCTCCTAGCAACAAGAAACTTTTGATCTGCTGGCTTGGGGTAGCAACAGAGGGGGCTGAGTTGAAATGGACTTTCATGAGGATGGTCTTAATGTTGGTTTGAGTCCATGGAGACCTTGGTATGGGGCAGTGGCACCAGGGCCCTGAAGGATTCTCCTAACCAGAAGTTATGACAAAGCTCCAATGAGCAAGTTTTCCAAGGGGAGACGAGATTTGTTCTTATTGGTGCCTCAGGAAACCACCATATGCTGGTATTGGAAACGAGGCCTCTGAGGAGAGATGCCTGGAAACCAAAGCAATGGATCTGATTAGGGCCTAGGGGACTGTCCGGTTCAATATTCTTCTCTGGGGACATCTGTTGTCTGAGTGGAGGTAGTTGCTCAGCTGGTTTGAGATCACCCCTGTTTGTCATGGGTGGCCTACACTATTGGGATGGCCTCAGTGACTTTGGAGGTTTTTCCTAATTTGCAAGGTTGTGGCCAATGGAATGGGAAGAATTCCCTTGAAAGGGAAGCACAGTCCTGATGTGTGGCTCCTGTGACCCAAGTGTGGAGCGTGTGTGGTCCAGGGCTATTTGGACAAAAGTCATAAACACAAACTCCACTTAGGTTGTGGGATTTAGGTATGGCCGGCCCGATCTATAGACCGTGAGGAGACCTCTTCGGGATATGAACAAAGGGCGAATGTGATGTGCATGCTCATGCTTTTTTTTTTTTTTTTCTGGAAATGTGTCACCGATTGCCATGGAATGTCGGGGTGTCCTCATGGGCATCGATGAGGCTTCCTTTCTGGGGATTTGACCCGATCCCAAGAGATTGGGGTCATTCTGTGGGAAGGAAGGAGGCTTTTCTGTTTTTTTTTTTTTTTTTTTAACCTCAGGTGGACCACCAAAAGAGGGATTCCAGAGCAGAGTCGTGGGTAGGGGCAACTGGACAACCAGACCTCTGGTTAACATTGGGACCTAAGAACATGGCAAGCCCCTTATG
Organism: Mustela nivalis; assembly: GCF_964662115.1. Lineage (NCBI taxonomy): Eukaryota > Metazoa > Chordata > Mammalia > Carnivora > Mustelidae > Mustela > Mustela nivalis. Next base: position 201,311 of record NW_028136006.1, on the reverse strand, counting down.
TGGGCTCTTGGTCCAGACACTGAGAGGCCTTCCTTGAGGATAGGTCTCACACTGAGTTTCACAATGTGTTTTTGTGCCCAAGGAGCCCCTCAAGTCAGGGCGTGGCCTAATGTACCATGCTGGTTTCTCCTACACTGAACATTGCACAATATGGGAACCACAAGTTTTCTGGCAATGGGGAAGATGGAGTTCTAATTTCTGCAACAGTTTCACTCCTGGACTGTGATTGGATTTAAGGTCTAGGTTCTGAAGCCTGAAAACTGAGGTTGGGAAGAGATGAAGCCCTAAGGCCATGGTGTGTCTGATGTGCTCAGTGTTCGGCCAGCTGTTGAGTGTGGGTTGGGAGGTGCAGGCTCAGGCTGTGGTAGACAGGGAATTAGTGCCCAGTAGACTGAATCATTGGGGTGCAGTCGAGTTTCGTGCAGGATGATACTCATTTGTGGTTACTGGGTAGCCCCAGAGGGCAAAGTTTTTCTTCTGGAGGGAAGACACAGTGCCACATAGTGACTCCAAAATTCCCAGACTGGAAGGCTTGTTGGCCAGGAGTGTGAGGAAAAAATTCTGAGAACACAAGCCAGACTTAGATTTTGGGGTGAGTGGACGGCAGGCACCCTCTGCAGAGATGATTCGAGATCCCGTATACCTGAAGACAGAGCTAGGATCAGACGTTTTCTTAGGTCGGAGTTTCTGTCCATGACGGCCCATTCATGAAGGGGAGGGTGTCACGAGGACATGGAGGTTTTCCCACTATGGGAATTGTGAGATGCTCCAAACCACTATGATTCCTTCTGTGGGACAGTCGAGACATGTTGGATGGCTCCAGGACATCCCATAAGGAAGTTATCCAGAACAGGGTTCTAAGGATGGATGCCTGGGCAGCCTGCCTCCCATTCCAGGTGTCTCATAGAGCCAAGGCAAGTTCGATCTGCTGGATCTAGGGGAGCAACCGAGGCGGGTGTTTTGAAATGGGTGAGTTGAGGATGGCTCACAATGTGCATTTGTGTCCATGTAGACCTTGGAATGGGGTGCTTGATCCCGGGCCTTGAGGGATGTTCATAACCGGAGGTTTTGATGGAGCTCTAAAGAGTATATTTCCTATGTAGAGAAGAGAATTGTTTTGATGAGTGCCTAAGGAATATCCCATATGCTGGTATTGGAAACCAGGCCTCTGAGGAGAGATGACTCGAATCAAAATCAATGGATTTGATTAGGACCTCTGTGCCCGTCCAGTTCAATCTTATTCTATGGGGATATCTGTCTCTGGGTCTGAGTGGAGGTGGTTTCCTAACTTGTGAAAGATCATCCCTGTGTGTCCTGGGCAGCCAACACAATTCGGATGGCCTGGGGGAGTTTGGAGGATTCTCCTAATCTATAGGGTTGTGGCCAATGGAAATGGCAGAATTCCCCTGGAGAGGGAAGCCACAGTCCTGAGGTGTGGCTCCAGGGGCCCCAGCTTGGATGGTGTGTGGGTCATGCCTGTGGGGACAGAATTCTGAAAACACAAACTCAGCTTAGGTTTGGGGATGTATGTATGAAGGCTCGATCTACAGACCGTGAGAATTTTCCGGGCTATGAACAAAGGGCGAGTATGTGGCGCTTGCTCAGGCTTTTGTCTCTGAATTTTGTGTCAACGGTGGCCGTGGAATTTCGGGATGTCCTCAAGGGCCATGGACAATTTTTTCTCTAGTGATATGGCCTGATCCCAAGCGGTTGGGATCATTCTGTGAATGGGAAGAGTCCTTTCTGTATTTTTTTTTTTTTACCTCAGGTGTCCCACCAAAGAGGGATTCCCGAGTAGAGCCCTGAGTAGGGGTGACTAGACATCTCGAATTCTGGTTGAGATTGGGGGACTAGGGGCTTGGCAAGCCCCATATGGGGGCTGTTGTTCCAGTCACTAAGAGGCTTTACATGAGGATAGGGCTCACGCTGAGGGTCACAATGTGTATTTGTGCACATTGTGGCCCTCGGGATAGGTGGGGCTTCATTGTCCATGCTGCTTTGTCCTACAATGAACATTGGACAACATGCCAACCACTAGATTTCTTGCCAAGGCGAAGGAGAAGTTCTGATTCTTGCATCACGTTCACTCCTGAGCAGTGAGTGGAGATAAGGTCTAGGTACTGAAGGTGAAAACTGAGGTTGGGTAGAGATGATGGCCTAAAGCCATTGTGGGTGTGATATGCTCTGTGTACGGCCAGCTGTTTGGGTGTTGGACTGGAGGTCTGCCCTCAGGCTGTGTCAGACAGGGCTTTAGTGCACAGGCTAGACTGTATAATTGGGGTATGGTCGAGTGGCATGCAGGTTGTTACTCATTTGGCGTTTCTGGTTAGCCCTATAGGGCAACATTTTTCTTCTGGAGGGCAGGCAGAGTGCTGCATTGTGTCTCCAGAATTGCCAAACTGGAGGGGTGTGGCCAGGATTGTGAGGAAGGAAGACTGAAAACACAAGCTAGCACGAGTTTTGGGGCCAAGAGCATGGCAGGCCCACTCTGCAGAGGCTGAATCGAGATCTCCTGCCCGTGAGGTCAGGGCGAGTATCAGATGTTGCCTCAAGCTGGAGTTTGTGTCCATGACGGCCCCTTCCTGAAGGGGGTGGGGGCGTCATGAGGCCAGGGAGGTTTCCCTACGCTGGGAGTTGTGAGCTGCTCCAAACTTCAAAGTTTCCTTCTTCAGGACAGTCGAGTACTATTGGATGGTTCCAGGATGCCCCATACAGAAAGACTCGAGAGCAGGGGCCTAAGCATGGATGCCGAGAAACGCCAACTCACCTTCCCATTGCCTGGTCGAGACAAGGCACGCTCAATCTGCGGGCTCTTGGGTGAGCTACCCAGAAGCCTGAGTTTAAATGGACTCTCCTGAGGATGAGTCATAATGTGGGTTGGTGGCCATGGAGACCTTGGAATGTGGCAGTAGCTAAGGGACTCTGCAGGATTCTCCAACCCGAAGGGCTTGACACAACTCCAACAAGGAAGCTTCCCATGTGGAGATGAGAGGTCTTCTCTCTGGTGCCTCAGGAAAGCCCCATATGCTGGTCTTCGAACCCAGGCCTCTGAGGAGTGATACCTGGACACCAAAGCAAGAGTTCATAATAGGGCCTAGGGGCCTGTCTGGTTCAATCTTCTGTCTCTTCGGATATCTGTCTGTGTGTCTGCATGGAGGTAGTAGTTGCTCAGCTTGTGTCATAATGCCCCTATTTGTCCAGTGCGGCTTGCGGTAGTGGGATGTCCGTGGGGACCTTGAGGTTTCTACTATTTTGTAGAGTTGTGGCCAATGGAATGGGCAGTTTCTTAGGAGAGAGCAGGCACAGTTCTGTGGTGTGGCTCCAGAGACCCCAGCCTGGAGGCTGTGTGGGCCATGGCTGTGCAGACAGACATTCAAATACCCTAACTCAGCTCAGGTTTGGGGCCGAAGTTATGGCAGGCCTGATCTACAGTCCATGAGGGGAGCTCCTCTGGATATGAAAGAAGGGAGAGAGGGAGGCCTTCGCTCAGGCTTTTGTCTCTGGATGTTTTGTCCACAATGGCCGTTTAGTGTAGGAGTTGCCTCATGGGTCGTAGAAGTCTCCCTCTCTGGTATTTTGTCCAGCCCCCAAGAGTTTGGGGTCATTCTGTGGGAAGGGAAGTGTCCTGTTTTCTGCTTCATGTGTCCCCCCAGTAGAGGGATTCTAGAGCATAGCAGTGGGTACTGACAACTGGAATACTCGCCCTCTGGTTAAGCCTGGGGGCCTATGGATATGACAAGCCCCATATGCAGGATCTTGGTCCAGCCACTGAGAGGCGTTACTTTAATACGGGACTCACGCTGCAGGTCACAATGCATGTCTGTGCCCTAGGCGGCCCTCAAGCACTGGCGTGGCCTTTCGGACAATGCAGGTTTTCCCACATTGAACGTTGGACAACATGCCAACCACAAGGTTTCTGGCCATGGGGAAGGAGGAATTCTAATTTCTGCATCACGTTCACCCCTGGGCAGTGATTGGAGATAAGGTCTAGGTTCTGAAGCCTGAAAACCGAATTGGGAAGAGATGACGACCTACAGCCATAACGGGTCCTATGTGTCCAGTTTGAGGCCAGATGTCTGGGTGTCGTTTGGGATGTCTTGTCTCAGGCTGTGCCAGACAGGGCATTAGTATACAGGGTGGGCTGTATAATTGCTTTACAATCGAGTGGCATGCATTAGAAAATCATTTGGGGTTTCTTATTAGCAGCATAGGGCAAAGTTTTTCTTCTGGAGGGCAGGCAGAGTGCTGCATTGTGGCTTCGGAATTCCCAAACTGGAGGGCTTGTGGGCCAGGAGAGTGAGGACGGAAGTCTGAGAACACAAGCTAGGCTTAGGTTTCGAGGCAAGGACATGGCAGGCACACTCTGCAGACTGAATTGAGATCTCATGCGTCTGAAGTCAGGTCGAGGTTCAGACTTTGGCTCAGATTTGAGTTTCTGTCCATGTTGGCCCCTTCAGGAAGGGGGGGCATTATGAGGCCATGGGGGTTTTCCCACTATTGGAGTTGTGAGATGCTCCAAACCGCAAGGATTCCTTCTGTGGGACAATTAAGATTTGTTGGATGGCTCCAGGACGTCTTATAAGGTATTTTTCCAGAACAGGGTTCTAAGTATGGATGCCTGGGCAGCCAGCCTCACATTCCAATAGTCTCCTAGCAACAAGAAACGTTTGATCTGCTGGCTTGGGGTAGCAACAGAGGGGGCTGAGTTGAAATGGACTTTCCTGAGGATGGTCTTAATGTTGGTTTGAGTCCATGGAGACCTTGGTATGGGGCAGTGGCACCAGGGTCCTGAAGGATTCTCCTAACCAGAGGTTATGACAAAGCTCCAATGAGCAAGTTTCCATGGGGAGACGAGATTTGTTCTTATTGGTGCCTCAGGAAACCACCATATGCTGGTATTGGACACGAGGACTCTGAGGAGAGATGCCAGGAAACCAAATCAATGGATCTGATTAGGGCCTAGGGGCCTGTCCGGTTCAATATTCTTCTCTGGGGACATCTGTTGACTGAGTGGAGGTAGTTGCTCAGCTGGTTTGAGATCACCCCTGTTTGTCCTGGGCAGCCTACAATATTGGGATGGCCTCGGTGACTTTGGAGGTTTTTCCTAATTTGCAAGGTTGTGGCCAATGGAATGGGAAGAATTTCCTTGAAAGGGAAGCACAGTCCTGAGGTGTGGCTCCAGGGACCCAAGTGTTTGGACAAAAGCCTGAAAACACAAACTCCACTTAGGTTGTGGGTTGTAGGTATGGCCGGCACGATCTATAGACCGTGAGGTGACCTCTTCGCGATATGAACAAAGGGCGAATGTGAGGTGCTTGCTCATGCTTTTTTTTTTTTTTTTCTGGAAATGTGTCACCGATTGCCATGGAATGTCGGGGTGTCCTCATGGGCCATCGATGAGGCTCCCTCTCTGGGGATTTGACCCGATCCCAAGAGTTTGGGGTCATTCTGTGGGAAGGGAGGAGGCCTTTCTGGGTTTTTTTTTGTTTATTTTTTTTGTTTTTTGTTTTTTGTTTTTTTAACCTCCTGTGGACCACCAAAAGAGGGATTCCAGAGCAGAGTCGAAGGTGGGGGCAACAGGACAACCAGACCTCTGGTTAACATTGGGAACTAAGAACATGGCAAGCCCCTTATGTGGGCTCTTGGTCCAGACACTGAGAGGCCTTCCTTGAGGATAGGTCTCACACTGAGTTTCAAAATGTGTTTTTGTCCCCAAGGAGCCCCTCAAGTCAGGGCGTGGCCTAATGTACCATGCTGGTTTCTCCTACACTGAACGTTGCACAGTATGGGAACCACAAGTATTCTGGCAATGGGGAAGATGGAGTTCTAATTTCTGCAACACATTCACTCCTGGACTGTGATTGGATTTAAGGTCTAGGTTCTGAAGCCTGAAAACTGAGGTTGGGAAGAGATGAAGCCCTAAAGCCATGGTGTGTCTGATGTGCTCAGTGTTCGGCCAGATGTTGAGTGTGGGTTGGGAGGTGTAGGCTCAGGCTGTGGAAGACAGGGAATTAGTTCCCAGGCTAGACTGCATCATTGGGGTGCAGTCGAGATTTGTGCAGGATGGTACTCATTTGTGGTTACAGGGTAGCCCCAGAGGGCAAAGTTTATCTTCTGGAGGGAAGACACAGTGCCACATAGTTGTTCCAGAATTCCCAGACTGGAAGGCTTGTGGGCCAGGAGTGTGAGGAAAAAATTCTGAGAACACAAGCCAGACTTAGATTTCGGGGTGAGGGGACGGCAGGCACCCTCTGCAGAGATGATTCGAGATCCCGTATACCTGAAGACAGAGCTAGGATCAGACGTTTTCTTAGGTCGGAGTTTCTGTCCATGACGGCCCATTCATGAAGGGGAGGGTGTCACGAGGACATGGAGGTTTTCCCACGATGGGAATTGTGAGATGCTCCGAACCACAATGATTCCTTCTGTGGGACAGTCGAGACATGTTGGATGGCTCCAGGACATCCCATAAGGAAGTTATCCAGAGCAGGGTTCTAAGGATGGATGCGTGGGCAGCCTGCCTCCCATTCCAGGTGTCTCATAGAGCCAAGGCAAGTTCGATCTGCTGGTTCTAGGGGAGAAACCGAGGCGGGTGTTTTGAAATGGGTGAGTTGAGGATGGGTCATAATGTGCATTTGTGTCCATGTAGATCTTGGAATGGGGTGCTTGATCCGGGGCCTTGAGGGATGTTCATAACCGGAGGTTTTGATGGAGCTCTAAAGAGTATATTTCCTATGTAGAGAAGAGATTTGTTTTGATGAGTGCCTAAGGAATCTCCCATATGCTGGTATTGAAAACCAGGCCTCTGAGGAGAGATGACTGGAATCAAATGCAATGGATCTGATTAGGGCCTAAGTGCCCGTCCAGTTCAATCTTATTCTATGGGGATATCTGTCTCTGGGTCTGAGTGGAGGTGGTTTCTTAACTTGTGAAAGATCATCCCTCTGTGTCCTGGGCAGCCAACACAATTCGGATGGCCTGGGGGAGTTTGGAGGATTCTCCTAATCTATAGGGTTGTGGCCAATGGAAATGGCAGAATTCCCCTGGAGAGGGAAGCCACAGTCCTGAGGTGTGGCTCCAGGGGCCCCAGCTTGGATGGTGTGTGTTCCACAACTGTGGGGACAGAAGTCTGAAAACACAAACTCAGCTTAGGTTTGGGGATGTATGTATGAAGGCTCGATCTACAGACCGTGAGAATTTTCCGGGCTATGAACAAAGGGCGAGTATGTGGCGCTTGCTCAGGGTTTTGTCTCTGGATTTTGTGTCAATGGTGGCCGTGGAATGTCGGGGTGTCCTCAAGGACCATGGACAATTCTTTCTCTGGTCATTTGGCCTGATCCCAAGTGGTTGGGATCATTCTGTGGATGGGAAGATTCCTTTCTGTATTTTTATTTTTTTACCTCAGGTGTCCCACCAAAGAGGGATTCCCGAGTAGAGCATTGAGTAAAGGTGACTAGACATCTCAAACTCTGGTTGAGATTGGGGGACTAGGGGCTTGGCAAGCCCCATATGTGGGCTGTTGTTCCAGTCACTAAGAGGCTTTACATGAGGATAGGGCTCACGCTGAGGGTCACAATGTGTGTTTGTGCAAATTGTGGCCCTCAGGGATAGGTGGGGCCTCATAGACCATGCTGCTTTCTCCTACAATGAACATTGGACAACATGCCAACCACTAGGTTTCTTGCCAAGGCGAAGGAGAAGTTCTGATTCTTGCATCACGTTCACTCCTGAGCAGTGAGTGGAGATAAGTTCAAGGTTCTGAAGGTGAAAACTGAGGTTGGGTAGAGATGATGGCCTAAAGCCATTGTGGGTGTGATATGCTCGGTGTATGGCCAGCTGTCTGGGTGTTGGACTGGAGGTCTGCCCTCAGGCTGTGTCAGAGAGGGCTTTAGTGCACAGGCTAGACTGTATAATTGGGGTATGGTCGAGTGGCATGCAGGTTGTTACTCATTTGGCGTTTCTGGTTAGCCCTATAGGGCAACATTTTTCTTCTGGAGGGCAGGCAGAGTGCTGCATTGTGTCTCCAGAATTGCCAAACTGGAGGGGTGTGGCCAGGATTGTGAGGAAGGAAGTCTGAAAACACAAGCTAGCACGAGTTTTGGGGCCAAGAGCATGGCAGGCCCACTCTGCAGAGGCTGAATCGAGATCTCCTGCAGGTGAGGTCAGGGCGAGTATCAGATATTGCCTCAAGCTGGAGTTTGTGTCCATTACTGCCCCTTCCTGAAGGGAATGGGGGCGTCATGAGGACAGGGAGGTTTCCCTACGCGGGGAGTTGTGAGCTGCTCCAAACTTCAAAGTTTCCTTCTTCAGGACAGTCGAGTATTATTGGATGGTTCCAGGATGCCCCATACAGAAAGACTCGAGAGCAGGGCCCTAAACATGGATGCCGAGAAACGCCAACTCACCTTCCCATTGCCTGGTCGAGACAAGGCACGCTCAATCTGCGGTCTCTTGGGTGAGCTACCCAGAACCTGAGTTTAAATGGACTCTCCTGAGGATGAGTCATAATGTGGGTTGGTGGCCATGGAGACCTTGGAATGTGGCAGTAGCTAAGGGACTCTGCAGGATTCTCCAACCCGAAGGGCTTGACACAACTCCAACAAGGAAGCTTCCCATGTGGAGATGAGAGGTCTTCAGTCTGGTGCCTCAGGAAAGCCCCGTATGCTGGTCTTCGAACCCAGGCCTCTGAGGAGTGATACCTGGACACCAAAGCAAGAGTTCATAATAGGGCCTAGGGGCCTGTCTGGTTCAATCTTCTGTCTCTGCGGATATCTGTCTGTGTGTCTGCATGGAGGTAGTAGTTGCTCAGCTTGTGTCATAATGCCCCTATTTGTCCAGTGCGGCTTGCGGTAGTGGGATGTCCTTGGGGCCCTTGAGGTTTCTACTATTTTGTAGAGTTGTGGCCAATGGAATGGGCAGTTTCTTAGGAGAGAGCAGGCACAGTTCTGTGGTGTGGCTCCAGAGACCCCAGCCTGGGGGCTGTGTGGGCCATGGCTGTGCAGACAGACATCCAAAAACCCTAACTCAGCTCAGGTTTGGGGCCGAGGTTACGGCAGGCCTGATCTACAGTCCATGAGGGGAGCTCCTCTGGATATGAAAGAAGGGTGAGAGGGAGGCAGTCGCTCAGGCTTTTGTCTCTGGATGTTTTGTCCACAATGGCCGTTTAATGTAGGAGTTGCCTCATGGGTCGTAGAAGTCTCCCTCTCTGGTAGTTTGTCCAGCCCCCAAGAGTTTGGGGTCATTCTGTGGGAAGGGAAGTGTCCTATTTTCTGCTTCATGTGTCCCCCCAGTAGAGGGATTCTAGAGCATAGCAGTGGGTACTGACAACTGGAATACTCGCCCTCTGGTTAAGCCTGGGGGCCTATGGATATGACAAGCCCAATATGCAGGATCTTGGTCCAGCCACTGAGAGGCGTTACTTTAATACGGGACTCACGCTGCAGGTCACAATGCATGTGCCCTAGGCGGCCCTCAAGCACTGGCGTGGCCTTACGGACAATGCAGGTTTTCCCACATTGAACGTTGGACTACATGCCAACCACAAGTTCTCTGGCCATGGAGAAGGAGGAATTCTAATTTCTGCATCACGTTCACCCCTGGGCAGTGATTGGAGATAAGGTCTAGGTTCTGAAGCCTGAAAATCGAGGTTGGGAAGAGATGACGACCTACAGCCATAGCGGGTCCTAAGTGTCCAGGTTGGGGCCAGCTGTCTGGGTGTCGTTTGGGATGTCTTGTCTCAGGCTGTGCCAGACAGGGCATTAGTATACAGGGTGGGCTGTATAATTGCTTTACAATCGAGTGGCATGCATTAGAAAATCATTTGGGGTTTCTTATTAGCAACATAGGGCAAAGTTTTTCTTCTGGAGGGCAGGCAGAGTGCTGCATTGTGGCTTCGGAATTCCCAAACTGTAGGGTTGTGGGCCAGGAGAGTGAGGACGGAAGTCTGAGGACACAAGCTAGGCTTAGGTTTCGAGGCAAGGACATGGCAGGCACACTCTGCAGAGCTGAATTGAGATCTCGTGCGTCTGAAGTCAGGTCTAGGTTCAGACTTTGGCTCAGGTTTGAGTTTCTGTCCATGTTGGCCCCTTCAGGAAGGGGGGGTATTAGGAGGCCATGGGGGTTTTCCCACTTTTGGAGTTGTGAGATGCTCCAAACCGCAAGGATTCCTTCTGTGGGACAATTAAGATTTGTTGGATGGCTCCAGGACGTCTTATAAGGTATTTTTCCAGAACAGGGTTCTAAGTATGGATGCCTGGGCAGCCAGCCTCACATTCCAATTGTCTCCTAGCAACAAGAAACGTTTGATCTGCTGGCTTGGGGTAGCAACAGAGGGGGCTGAGTTGAAATGGACTTTCCTGAGGATGGTCTTAATGTTGGTTTGAGTCCATGGAGACCTTGGTATGGGGCAGTGGCACCAGGGCCCTGAAGGATTCTCCTAACCAGAGGTTATGACAAAGCTCCAATGAGCAAGTTTCCATGGGGAGACGAGATTTGTTCCTATTGGTGCCTCAGGAAACCACCATATGCTGGTATTGGAAACGAGGCCTCTGAGGACAGATGCCTGGAAACCAAAGCAATGGATCTGATTAGGGCCTAGGGGCCTGTCCGGTTCAATATTCTTCTCTGGGGACATCTGTTGTCTGAGTGGAGGTAGTTGCTCAGCTGGTTTGAGATCACCCCTGTTTGTCCTGGTCGACCTACACTATTCGGATAACCTCGGTGACTTTGGAGGTTTTTCCTAATTTGCAAGGTTGTGGCCAATGGAATGGGAAGAATTCCCTTGAAAGGGAAGCACAGTCCTGAGGTGTGGCTCCAGGGACCCAAGTGTGGAGCGTGTGTGGTCCAGGGCTATTTGGACAAAAGTCTGAAAACACAAACTCCACTTAGGTTGTGGGATGTAGGTATGGCCGGCCCGATCTATAGACCGTGAGGACACCTCCTCGGGATATGAACAAAGGGCGAATGTGAGGTGCTTGCTCATGCTTTTTTTTTTTTTTTCTGGAAATGTGTCACCGATTGCCATGGAATGTCGGGGTGTCCTCATGGGCCATCGATGAGGCTCCCTTTCTGGGGCTTTGACCCGATCCCAAGAGTTTGGGGTCATTCTGTGGGAAGGGAGGAGGCCTTTCTGGGTTTTTTTGTTTATTTTATTTTTTTTTTTAACCTCCGGTGGAGCACCAAAAGAGGGATTCCAGAGCAGAGTCGTGGGTGGGGGCAACTGGACAAACAGACCTCTGGTTAACATTGGGACCTAAGAACATGGCAAGCCCCATATGTGGGCTCTTGGTCCAGACACTGAGAGGCCTTCCTTGAGGATAGGTCTCACACTGAGTTTCACAATGTGGTTTTGTGCCCACGGTTCCCCTCCAGTCAGGGCGTGGCCTAAAGTACCATGCTGGTGCCTCCTACACTGAACGTTGCACAGTATGGGAACCACAAGTTTTCTGGCCATGGGGAAGATGGAGTTCTAATTTCTGCAACACTTTCACTCCTGGACTGTGATTGGATTTAAGGTCTAGGTTCTGAAGCCTGAAAACTGAGCTTGGGAAGAGATGAAGCCCTAAGGCCATGGTGTGTCTGATGTGCTCAGTGTTTGGCCAGCTGTTTAGTGTGGGTTGGGAGGTGCAGGCTCAGGCTGTGGCAGACAGGGAATAAGTGCCCAGGCTAGACTGTATCATTGGGGTGCAGTCGAGTTTCGTGCAGGATGGTACTCATTTTTGGTTACTGGGTAGCCCCAGAGGGCAACGTTTTTCTTCTGGAGGGAAGACACAGTGCCACATAGTTGTTCCAGAATTCCCAAACTGGAAGGATTGTGGGCCAGGAGTGTGAGGAAAAAATTCTGAGAACACAAGCCAGACTTAGATTTCGGGGTGAGGGGAAGGCAGGCACCTTCTGCAGAGATGATTTGAGATCCCGTATACCTGAAGACAGAGCTAGGATCAGACGTTGGCTTAGGTCGGAGTTTCTGTCCATGAAGGCCTCTTCATGAAGGGGAGAGTGTCACGAGGACATGGAGGTTGTCCGACGATGGGAATTGTGAGATGCTCCAAACCACAATGATTTCTTCGGTGGGACAGTCGAGACCTGTTGGATGGCTCCAGGACATCCCATAAGGAAGTTATCCAGAACAGGGTTCTAAGGATGGATGCCTGGGCAGCCTGCCTCCCATTCCAGGTGTCTCATAGAGCCAAGGCAAGTTTGATCTGCTGGATCTAGGGGAGCAACCGAGGCGGGTGTGTTGAAATGGGTGAGTTGAGGATGGGTCATAATGTGCATTTGTGTCCATGTAGACCTTGGAATGGGGTGCTTGATCCGGGGCCTTGAGGGATGTTCATAACCGGAGGTTTTGATGGAGCTCTAAAGAGTATGTTTCCTATGTAGAGAAGAGAATTGTTTTGATGAGTGCCTAAGGAATCTCCCATATGCTGGTATTGGAAACCAGGCCTCTGAGGAGAGATGACTGGAAACAAAAGCAATGGATCTGATTAGGGCCTCAGTGCCCTTCCAGTTCAATCTTATTCTATGGGGATATCTGTCTCTGTGTCTGAGTGGAGTTGGTTTCCTAACTTGTGAAAGATCATTCCTGTTTGTCCTGGGCAGCCAACACAATTCGGATGGCCTGGGGGAGTTTGGAGGATTCTCCTAATCTATAGGGTTGTGGCCAATGGAAATGGCAGAATTCCCCTGGAGCGGGAAGCCACAGTCCTGAGGTGTGGCTCCAGGGGCCCCAGCTTGGATGGTGTGTGGGCCACGACTGTGGAGACAGAAGTCTGAAAACACAAACTCAACTTAGGTTTTGGGATGTATGTATGAAGGCTCGATCTACAGACCGTGAGAATTTTCCGGGCTATGAACAAAGGGCGAGTATGTGGCGCTTGTTCAGGGTTTTGTCTCTGGATTTTGTGTCAATGGTGGCCGTGGAATGTCGGGGTGTCCTCAAGGGCCATGGACAATTCTTTCTCTGGTGATTTGGCCTGATCCCAAGTGGTTGGGATCATTCTGTGGATGGGATGAGTCCTTTCTGTATTTTTTTTTTTTACCTCAGGTGTCCCACCAAAGAGGGATTCCCGAGTAGAGCCCTGAGTAGGGGTGACTAGACATCTCGAACTCTGGTTGAGATTGGGGGACTAGGGGCTTGGCAAGCCCCATATGTGGGCTGTTGTTCCAGTCACTAAGAGGATTTACATGAGCATAGGGCTCACGCTGAGGGTCACAATGTGTGTTTGTGCACATTGTGGCCCTCAGGGATAGGTAAGGCCTCATAGTCCATGATGCTTTCTCCTACAATGAACATTGGACAACATGCCAACCACTAGGTTTCTTGCCAAGGTGAAGGAGAAGTTCTGATTCTTGCATCACATTCACTCCTGAGCAGTGAGTGGAGATAAGGTCTAGGTTCTGAAGGTGAAAACTGAGGTTGGGTAGAGATGATGGCCTAAAGCCATTGTGGGTGTGATATGCTCTGTGTACGGCCAGCTGTCTGGGTGTTGGACTGGAGGTCTGCCCTCAGGCTGTGTCAGACAGGGCTTTAGTGCACAGGCTAGACTGTATAATTGGGGTATGGTGAGTGGCATGCAGGTTGTTACTCATTTGGCGTTTCTGGTTAGCCCTATAGGGCAACATTTTTCTTCTGGAGGGCAGGCAGAGTGCTGCATTGTGTCTCCAGAATTGCCAATCTGGAGGGGTGTGGCCAGGATTGTGAGGAAGGAATTCTGAAAACACAAGCTAGAACGAGTTTTGGAGCCAAGACCATGGCAGGCCCACTCTGCAGAGGCTGAATCGAGATCTCCTGCACGTGAGGTCCGGGCGATTATCAGATGTTGCCTCAAGCTGGAGTTTGTGTCCATGATGGCCCCTTCCGAAGGGGGTGGGCGCGTCATGAGGCCAGGGAGGTTTCCCTACGCTGGGAGCTGTGAGCTGCTCCAAACTTCAAAGTTTCCTTCTTCAGGACAGTCGAGTACTATTGGATGGTTCCAGGATGCCCCATACAGAAAGACTCGAGAGCAGGGCCCTAAGCATGGATGCCGAGAAACGCCAACTCACCTTCCCATTGCCTGGTCGAGACAAGGCACGCTCAATCTGCGGGCTCTTGGGTGAGCTACCCAGAAGGCTGAGTTTAAATGGACTCTCCTGAGGATGAGTCATAATGTGGGTTGGTGGCCATGGACCTTGGAATGTGGCAGTAGCTAAGGGACTCTGCAGGATTCTCCAACCCAAAGGGCTTGACACAACTCCAACAAGGAAGCTTCCCATGTGGAGATGAGAGGTCTTCTGTCTGGTGCCTCAGGAAAGCCCCGTATGCTGGTCTTCGAACCCAGGCCTCTGAGGAGTGATACCTGGACACCAAAGCAAGAGTTCATATTAGGGCCTAGGGGCCTGTCTGGTTCAATCTTCTGTCTCTGCGGATATCTGTCTGTGTGTCTGCATGGAGGTAGTAGTTGCTCAGCTTGTGTCATAATGCCCCTATTTGTCCAGTGCGGCTTGCGGTAGTGGGATGTCCTTGGGGCCCTTGAGGTTTCTACTATTTTGTAGAGTTGTGGCCAATGGAATGGGCAGTTTCTTAGGAGAGAGCAGGCACAGTTCTGTGGTGTGGCTCCAGAGACCCCAGCCTGGAGGCTTGTGGGCCATGGCTGTGCAGACAGACATCCAAAAACCCTAACTCAGCTCAGGTTTGGGGCTGAGGTTACGGCAGGCCTGATCTACAGTCCATGAGGGGAGCTCCTCTGGATATGAAAGAAGGGTGAGAGGGAGGCAGTCGCTCAGGCTTTTGTCTCTGGATGTTTTGTCCACAATGGCCGTTTAATGTAGGAGTTGCCTCATGGGTCATAGAAGTCTCCCTCTCTGGTAGTTTATCCAGCCCCCAAGAGTTTGGGGTCATTCTGTGGGTAGGGAAGTGTCCTGTTTTCTGCTTCATGTGTCCCCCCAGTAGAGGGATTCTAGAGCATAGCAGTGGGTACTGACAACTGGAATACTCGCCCTCTGGTTAAGCCTGGGGGCCTATGGATATGACAAGCCCCATATGCAGGATCTTGGTCCAGCCACTGAGAGGCGTTACTTTAATACGGGACTCACGCTGCAGGTCACAATGCATGTCTGTGCCCTAGGCGGCCCTCAAGCACTGGCGTGGCCTTTCGGACAATGCAGGTTTTCCCACATTGAACGTTGGACAACATGCCAACCACAAGGTTTCTGGCCATGGGGAAGGAGGAATTCTAATTTCTGCATCACGTTCACCCCTGGGCAGTGATTGGAGATAAGGTCTAGGTTCTGAAGCCTGAAAACCGAGGTTGGGAAGAGATGACGACCTACAGCAATAGCGGGTCCAATGTGTCCAGGTTGGGGCCAGCTGTCTGGGTGTCGTTTGGGATGTCTTGTCTCAGGCTGTGCCAGACAGGGCATTAGTATACAGGGTGGGCTGTATAATTGCTTTACAGTCGAGTGGCATGCATTAGAAAATCATTTGGGGTTTCTTATTAGCAGCATAGGGCAAAGTTTTTCTTCTGGAGGGCAGGCAGAGTGCTGCATTGTGGCTTCGGAATTCCCAAACTGGAGGGCTTGTGGGCCAGGAGAGTGAGGACGGAAGTCTGAGAACACAAGCTAGGCTTAGGTTTCGAGGCAAGGACATGGCAGGCACACTCTGCAGAGCTGAATTGAGATCTCATGCGTCTGAAGTCAGGTCGAGGTTCAGACTTTGGCTCAGGTTTGAGTTTCTGTCCATGTTGGCCCCTTCAGGAAGGGGGGGCATTATGAGGCCATGGGGGTTTTCCCACTATTGGAGTTGTGAGATGCTCCAAACCGCAAGGATTCCTTCTGTGGGACAATTAAGATTTGTTGGATGGCTCCAGGACGTCTTATAAGGTATTTTTCCAGAACAGGGTTCTAAGTACGGATGCCTGGGGACTAGCCTCACATTCCAATTGTCTCCTAAAAACAAGAAACGTTTGATCTGCTGGCTTGGGGTAGCAACAGAGGGGGCTGAGTTGAAATGGACTTTCCTGAGGATGGTCTTAATGTTGGTTTGAGTCCATGGAGACCTTGGTATGGGGCAGTGGCACCAGGGCCCTGAAGGATTCTCCTAACCAGAGGTTATGAAAAAGCGCAAATGAGCAAGTTTTCCAAGGGGAGACGAGATTTGTTCTTATTGGTGCCTCAGGAAACCACCATATGCTGGTATTGGAAACGAGGCCTCTGAGGAGAGATGCCTGGAAACCAAAGCATTGGATCTGATTAGGGCCTTGGGGCCTGTCCGGTTCAATATTCTTCTCTGGGGACATCTGTTGTCTGAGTGGAGGTAGTTGCTCAGCTGGTTTGAGATCACCCCTGTTTGTCCTGGGCGGCCTACACTATTGGGATGGCCTCGGTGACTTTGGAGGTTTTTCCTAATTTGCAAGGTTGTGGCCAATGGAATGGGAAGAATTCCCTTGAAAGGGAAGCACAGTCCTGATGTGTGGCTCCAGGGACCCAAGTGTGGAGCGTGTGTGGTCCAGGGCTATTTGGACAAAAGTCTGAAAACACAAACTCCACTTAGGTTGGGGGATGTAGGTATGGCCGGCCCGATATATAGACCGTGAGGAGACCTCTTCGGGATATGAACAAAGGGCGAATGTGAGGTGCTTGCTCATGCTTTTTTTTATTTTTTTTTCTGGAAATGTGTCACCGATTGCCATGGAATGTCGGGGTGTCCTCGTTGGCCATCGATGAGGCTCCCTTTCTGGGGATTTGACACGATCCCAAGAGTTTGGGGTCATTCTGTGGGAAGGAAGGAGGCCTTTCTGTTTTTTTTTTTTTGTTTGTTTATTTTTTTTGTTTTTTGTTTTTTGTTTTTTTTTTAACCTCCGGTGGACCACCAAAAGAGGGATTCCAGAGCAGAGTCGTGGGTGGGGGCAACAGGACAACCAGACATCTGGTTAACATTGGGACATAAGAACATGGCCAGCCCCTTATGTGGGTTCTTGGTCCACACACTGAGAGGCCTTCCTTGAGGATAGGTCTCACACTGAGTTTCACATGTGTTTTTGTGCCCAAGGAGCCCCTCAAGTCAGGGCGTGGCCTAATGTACCATGCTGGTTTCTCCTACACTGAACGTTGCACAGTATGGGAACCACAAGTTTTCTGGCAATGGGGAAGATGGAGTTCTAATTTCTGCAACACTTTCACTCCTGGACTGTGATTGGATTTAAGGTCTAGGTTCTGAAGCCTGAAAACTGAGGTTGGGAAGAGATGAAGCCCTAAGGCCATGGTGTGTCCTATGTGCTCAGTGTTCGGCCAGCTGTTGAGTGTGGGTTGGAAGGTGCAGGCTCAGGCTGTGGCAGACAGGGAATTAGTGCCCAGGCTAGACTGCATCATTTGGGTGCAGTCGAGTTTCGTGCAGGATGGTACTCATTTGTGGTTACTGGTTAGCCCCAGAGGGCAACGTTTTTCTTCTGGAGGGAAGACACAGTGCCACATAGTGACTCCAAAATTCCCAAACTGGAAGGCTTGTGGGCCAGGAGTGTGAGGAAAAAATTCTGAGAACACAAGCCAGACTTAGATTTCGGGGTGAGGGGACGGCAGGCACCCTCTGCAGAGATGATTCGAGATCCCGTATACCTGAAGACAGAGCTAGGATCAGACGTTTTCTTAGGTCGGAGTTTCTGTCCATGACGGCCCATTCATGAAGGGGAGGGTGTCACGAGGACATGGAGGTTTTCCCACTATGGGAATTGTGAGATGCTCCAAACCACAATGATTCCTTCTGTGGGAGAGTCGAGACATGTTGGATGGCTCCAGGACATCCCATAAGGAAGTTATCCAGAACAGGGTTCTAAGGATGGATGCCTGGGCAGCCTGCCTCCCATTCCAGGTGTCTCATAGAGCCAAGGCAAGTTCGATCTGCTGGATCTAGGGGAGCAACCGAGGCGGGTGTTTTGAAATGGGTGAGTTGAGGATGGGTCATATTGTGCATTTGTGTCCATGTAGACCTTGGAATGGGGTGCTTGATCCGGGGCCTTGAGGGATGTTCATAACAGGAGGTTTTGATGGAGCTCTAAAGAGTATATTTCCTATGTAGAGAAGAGAATTGTTTTGATGAGTGCCTAAGGAATCTCCCATATGCTGGTATTGGAAACCAGGCCTCTGAGGAGAGATGACTGGAATCAAAAGCAATGGATCTGATTAGGGCCTCAGTGCCCGTCCAGTTCAATCTTATTCTATGGGGATATCTGTCTCTGGGTCTGAGTGGAGGTGGTTTCCTAACTTGTGAAAGATCATCCCTGTGTGTCCTGGGCAGCCAACACAATTCGGATGGCCTGGGGGAGTTTGGAGGATTCTCCTAATCTATAGGGTTGTGGCCAATGGAAATGGCAGAATTCCCCTGGAGAGGGAAGCCACAGTCCTGAGGTGTGGCTCCAGGGGCCCCAGCTTGGATGGTGTGTGGGCCATGCCTGTGGGGACAGAATTCTGAAAACACAAACTCAGCTTAGGTTTGGGGATGTATGTATGAAGGCTCGATCTACAGACCGTGAGAATTTTCCGGGCTATGAACAAAGGGCGAGTATGTGGAGCTTGCTCAGGCTTTTGTCTCTGAATTTTGTGTCAACGGTGGCTGTGGAACTTCAGGATCTCCTCAAGGACCATGGACAATTTTTTCTCTGGTGATATGGCCTGATCCCAAGTGGTTGGGATCATTCTGTGGATTGGAAGAGTCCGTTCTGTATATATATATATATATATATATATATATATATATATATATATATATATTTTTTTTTTTTTTTACCTCAGGTGTCCCACCAAAGAGGGATTCCCGAGTAGAGCCCTGAGTAGGGGTGAATAGACATCTCGAACTCTTGTTGATATTGGGGGACTGGGGCTTGGTAAGCCCCATATGTGGGCTGTTGTTCCAGTCACTAAGCGGCTTTACATGAGGATAGGGCTCACGCTGAGGGTCACAATGTGTGTTTGTGCACATTGTGGCCCTCAGGGATAGGTAGGGCCTCATAGTCCATGCTGCTTTCTCCTACAATGAACATTGGACAACATGCCAACCACTAGGTTTCTTGCCAAGGCGAAGGAGAAGTTCTGATTCTTGCATCACGTTCACTCCTGAGCAGTGAGTGGAGATAAGGTCTAGGTTCTGAAGGTGAAAACTGAGGTTGGGTAGAGATGATGGCCTAAAGCCATTGTGGGTGTGATATGCTCTGTGTACGGCCAGCTGTTTGGGTGTTGGACTGGAGGTCTGCCCTCAGGCTGTGTCAGACAGGGCTTTAGTGCACAGGCTAGACTGTATAATTGGGGTATGGTCGAGTGACATGCAGGTTGTTACTCATTTGGCGTTTCTGGTTAGCCCTATAGGGTAACATTTTTCTTCTGGAGGGCAGGCAGAGTGCTGCATTGTGTCTCCAGAATTGCCAAACTGGAGGGGTGTGGCCAGGATTGTGAGGAAGGAAGACTGAAAACACAAGCTAGCACGAGTTTTGGGGCCAAGAGCATGGCAGGCCCACTCTGCAGAGGCTGAATCGAGATCTCCTGCAGGTGAGGTCAGGGCGATTATCAGATGTTGCCTCAAGCTTGAGTTTGTGTCCATGACGGCCCCTTCCTGAAGGGGATGGGGGCGACATGAGGCCAGGGAGCTTTCCCTACGCTGGGAGTTGTGAGCTGCTCCAAACTTCAAAGTTTCCTTCTTCAGGACAGTCGAGTACTATTGGATGGTTCCAGGATGCCCCATACAGAAAGACTCGCGAGCAGGGCCGTAAGCATGGATGCGGAGAAACGCCAACTCACCTTCCCATTGCCTGGTCGAGACAAGGCACGCTCAATCTGCGGGCTCTTGGGTGAGCTACCCAGAAGGCTGAGTTTAAATGGACTCTCCTGAGGATGAGTCATAATGTGGGTTGGTGGCCATGGAGACCTTGGAATGTGGCAGTAGCTAAGGGACTCTGCAGGATTCTCCAACCCAAAGGGCTTGACACAACTCCAACAAGGAAGCTTCCCATGTGGAGATGAGAGGTCTTCTGTCTGGTGCCTCAGGAAAGCCCCGTATGCTGGTCTTCGAACCCAGGCCTCTGAGGAGTGATACCTGGACACCAAAGCAAGAGTTCATATTAGGGCCTAGGGGCCTGTCTGGTTCAATCTTCTGTCTCTGCGGATATATGTCTGTGTGTCTGCATGGAGGTAGTAGTTGCTCAGCTTGTGTCATAATGCCCCTATTTGTCCAGTGCGGCTTGCGGTAGTGGGATGTCCTTGGGGACCTTGAGGTTTCTACTATTTTGTAGAGTTGTGGCCAATGGAATGGGCAGTTTCTTAGGAGAGAGCAGGCACAGTTCTGTGGTGTGGCTCCAGAGACCTCAGCCTGGAGGCTGTGTGGGCCATGGCTGTGCAGACAGACATCCAAAAACCCTAACTCAGCTCAGGTTTGGGGCCGAGGTTACGGCAGGCCTGATCTACAGTCCATGAGGGGAGCTCCTCTGGATATGAAAGAAGGGTGAGAGGGAGGCAGTCGCTCAGGCTTTTGTCTCTGGATGTTTTGTCCACAATGGCCGTTTAATGTAGGAGTTGCCTCATGGGTCGTAGAAGTCTCCCTCTCTGGTAGTTTGTCCAGCCCCCAAGAGTTTGGGGTCATTCTGTGGGAAGGGAAGTGTCCTGTTTTCTGCTTCATGTGTCCCCCCAGTAGAGGGATTCTAGAGCATAGCAGTGGGTACTGACAACTGGAATACTCGCCCTCTGGTTAAGCCTGGGGGCCTATGGATATGACAAGCCCCATATGCAGGATCTTGGTCCAGCCACTGAGAGGCGTTACTTTAATACGGGACTCACGCTGCAGGTCACAATGCATGTCTGTGCCCTAGGCGGCCCTCAAGCACTGGCGTGGCCTTCCGGACAATGCAGGTTTTCCCACATTGAACGTTGGACAACATGCCAACCACAAGGTTTCTGGCCATGGGGAAGGAGGAATTCTAATTTCTGCATCACGTTCATCCCTGGGCAGTGATTGGAGATAAGGTCTAGGTTCTGAAGCCTGAAAACCGAGGTTGGGAAGAGATGACGATCTACAGCCATAGCGGGTCCTATGTGTCCAGGTTGGGGCCAGCTGTCTGGGTGTCGTTTGGGATGTCTTGTCTCAGGCTGTGCCAGACAGGGCATTAGTATACACGGTGGGCTGTATAATTGCTTTACAATCGAGTGGCATGCTTTAGAAAATCATTTGGGGTTTCTTATTAGCAGCATAGGGCAAAGTTTTTCTTCTGGAAAGCAGGCTAGTGCTGCATTGTGGCTTCGGAATTCCCAAACTGGAGGGCTTGTGGGCCAGGAGAGTGAGGACCGAAGTCTGAGAACGCAAGCTAGGCTTAGGTTTCGGAACAAGGACATGGCAGGCACACTCTGCAGAGCTGAATTGAGATCTCATGCGTCTGAAGTCAGGTCGAGGTTCAGACTTTGGCTCAGGTTTGAGTTTCTGTCCATGTTGGCCCCTTCAGGAAGGGGGGGCATTATGAGGCCATGGGGGTTTTCCCACTATTGGAGTTGTGAGATGCTCCAAACCGCAAGGATTCCTTCTGTGGGACAATTAAGATTTGTTGGATGGCTCCAGGACGTCTTATAAGGTATTTTTCCAGAACAGGGTTCTAAGTATGGATGCCTTGGGAGCCAGCCTCACATTCCAATAGTCTCCTAGCAACAAGAAACTTTTGATCTGCTGGCTTGGGGTAGCAACAGAGGGGGCTGAGTTGAAATGGACTTTCCTGAGGATGGTCTTAATGTTGGTTTGAGTCCATGGAGACCTTGGTATGGGGCAGTGGCACCAGGGCCCTGAAGGATTCTCCTAACCAGAGGTTATGACAAAGCTCCAATGAGCAAGTTTTCCAAGGGGAGACGAGATTTGTTCTTATTGGTGCCTCAGGAAACCACCATATGCTGGTATTGGAAACGAGGCCTCTGAGGAGAGATGCCAGGAAACCAAAGCAATGGATCTGATTAGGGCCTAGGGGACTGTCCGGTTCAATATTCTTCTCTGGGGACATCTGTTGTCTGAGTGGAGGTAGTTGCTCAGCTGGTTTGAGATCACCCCTGTTTGTCATGGGTGGCCTACACTATTGGGATGGCCTTGGTGACTTGGAGGTTTTTCCTAATTGCAAGGTTGTGGCCAATGGAATGGGAAGAATTCCCTTGAAAGGGAAGCACAGTCCTGATGTGTGGCTCCAGGGACCCAAGTGAGGAGCGTGTGTGGTCCAGGGCTATTTGGACAAAAGTCTGAAAACACAAACTCCACTTAGGTTGTGGGATTTAGGTATGGCCGGCCCGATCTATAGACCGTGAGGAGACCTCTTCGGGATATGAACAAAGGGCGAATGTGATGTGCATGCTCATGCTTTTTTTTTTTTTTTTTTCTGGAAATGTGTCACCGATTGCCATGGAATGTTGGGGTGTCCTCATGGGCATCGATGAGGCTTCCTTTCTGGGGATTTGACCCGATCCCAAGAGATTGGGGTCATTCTGTGGGAAGGAAGGAGGCCTTTCTGTTTTGTTTTTTTTTTTTTTTTTAACCTCAGGTGGACCACCAAAAGAGGGATTCCAGAGCAGAGTCGTGGGTAGGGGCAACTGGACAACCAGACCTCTGGTTAACATTGGGACCTAAGAACATGGCAAGCCCCTTATGTGGGCTCTTGGTCCAGACACTGAGAGGCCTTCCTTGAGGAGAGGTCTCACACTGAGTTTAAAAATGTGTTTTTGTCCCCAAGGTGCCCCTCAAGTCAGGGCGTGGCCTAATGTACCATGCTGGTTTCTCCTACACTGAACGTTGCACAGTATGGGAACCACAAGTTTTCTGGCAATGGGGAAGATGGAGTTCTAATTTCTGCAACAGTTTCACTCCTGGACTGTGATTGGATTTAAGGTCTAGGTTCTGAAGCCTGAAAACTGAGGTTGGGAAGAGATGAAGCCCTAAGGCCATGGTGTGTCTGATGTGCTCAGTGTTCGGCCAGCTGTTGAGTGTGGGTTGGGAGGTGCAGGCTCAGGCTGTGGTAGACAGGGAATTAGTGCCCAGTAGACTGAATCATTGGGGTGCAGTCGACTTTCGTGCAGGATGATACTCATTTGTGGTTACTGGGTAGCCCCAGAGGGCAAAGATTTCTTCTGGAGGGAAGACACAGTGCCACATAGTGACTCCAAAATTCCCAGACTGGAAGGCTTGTGGGCCAGGAGTGTGAGGAAAAAATTCTGAGAACACAAGCCAGACTTAGATTTCGGGGTGAGTGGACGGCAGGCACCCTCTGCAGAGATGATTCGAGATCCCGTATACCTGAAGACAGAGCTAGGATCAGACGTTTTCTTAGGTCGGAGTTTCTGTCCATGACGGCCCATTCATGAAGGGGAGGGTGTCACGAGGACATGAAGGTTTTCCCACTATGGGAATTGTGAGATGTTCCAAACCACTATGATTCCTTCTGTGGGACAGTCGAGACATGTTGGATGGCTCCAGGACATCCCATAAGGAAGTTATCCAGAACAGGGTTCTAAGGATGGATGCCTGGGCAGCCTGCCTCCCATTCCAGGTGTCTCATAGAGCCAAGGCAAGTTCGATCTGCTGGATCTAGGGGAGCAACCGAGGCGGGTGTTTTGAAATGGGTGAGTTGAGGATGGGTCATAATGTGCATTTGTGTCCATGTAGACCTTGGAATGGGGTGCTTGATCCCGGGCCTTGAGGGATGTTCATAACCGGAGGTTTTGATGGAGCTCTAAAGAGTATATTTCCTATGTAGAGAAGAGAATTGTTTTGATGAGTGCCTAAGGAATATCCCATATGCTGGTATTGGAAACCAGGCCTCTGAGGAGAGATGACTGGAATCAAAATCAATGGATCTTATTAGGACCTCTGTGCCCGTCCAGTTCAATCTTATTCTATGGGGATATCTGTCTCTGGGTCTGAGTGGAGGTGGTTTCCTAACTTGTGAAAGATCATCCCTGTGTGTCCTGGGCAGCCAACACAATTCGGATGGCCTGGGGGAGTTTGGAGGATTCTCCTAATCTACAGGGTTGTGGCCAATGGAAATGGCAGAATTCCCCTGGAGAGGGAAGCCACAGTCCTGAGGTGTGGCTCCAGGGGCCCCAGCTTGGATGGTGTGTGGGCCATGCCTGTGGGGACAGAATTCTGAAAACACAAACTCAGCTTAAGTTTGGGGATGTATGTATGAAGGCTCGATCTACAGACCGTGAGAATTTTCCGGGCTATGAACAAAGGGCGAGTATGTGGCGCTTGCTCAGGCTTTTGTCTCTGAATTTTGTGTCAACGGTGGCCGTGGAATTTCGGGATGTCCTCAAGGGCCATGGACAATTTTTTCTCTAGTGGTATGGCCTGATCCCAAGCGGTTGGGATCATTCTGTGGATGGGAAGAGTCCTTTCTGTATTTTTTTTTTTTTTTACTTCATGTGTCCTACCAAAGAGGGATTCCCAAGTAGAGCCCTGAATAGGGGTGACTAGACATCTCGAACTCTGGTTGAGATTGGGGGACTAGGGGCTTGGCAAGCCCCATATGGGGGCTGTTGTTCCAGTCACTAAGAGGCTTTACATGAGGATAGGGCTCACGCTGAGGGTCACAATGTGTATTTGTGCACATTGTGGCCCTCAGGGATAGGTGGGGCCTCATTGTCCATGCTGCTTTGTCCTACAATGAACATTGGACAACATGCCAACCACTAGATTTCTTGCCAAGGCGAAGGAGAAGTTCTGATTCTTGCATCACGTTCACTCCTGAGCAGTGAGTGGAGATAAGGTCTAGGTTCTGAAGGTGAAAACTGAGGTTGGGTAGAGATGATGGCCTAAAGCCATTGTGGGTGTGATATGCTCTGTGTACGGCCAGCTGTTTGGGTGTTGGACTGGAGGTCTGCCCTCAGGCTGTGTCAGACAGGGCTTTAGTGCACAGGCTAGACTGAATAATTGGGGTATGGTCGAGTGGCATGCAGGTTGTTACTCATTTGGCGTTTCTGGTTAGCCCTATAGGGCAACATTTTTCTTCTGGAGGGCAGGCAGAGTGCTGCATTGTGTCTCAAGAATTGCCAAACTGGAGGGGTGTGGCCAGGATTGTGAGGAAGGAAGACTGAAAACACAAGCTAGCACGAGTTTTGGGGCCAAGAGCATGGCAGGCCCACTCTGCAGAGGCTGAATCGAGATCTCTTGCACGTGAGGTCAGGGCGAGTATCAGATGTTGCCTCAAGCTGGAGTTTGTGTCCATGACGGCCCCTTCCTGAAGGGGGTGGGGGCGTCATGAGGCCAGGGAGGTTTCCCTACGCTGGGAGTTGTGAGCTGCTCCAAACTTCAAAGTTTCCTTCTTCAGGACAGTCGAGTACTATTGGATGGTTCCAGGATGCCCCATACAGAAAGACTCGAGAGCAGGGGCCTAAGCATGGATGCCGAGAAACGCCAACTCACCTTCCCATTGCCTGGTCGAGACAAGGCACGCTCAATCTGCGGGCTCTTGGGTGAGCTACCCAGAAGCCTGAGTTTAAATGGACTCTCCTGAGGATGAGTCATAATGTGGGTTGGTGGCCATGGAGACCTTGGAATGTGGCAGTAGCTAAGGGACTCTGCAGGATTCTCCAACCCGAAGGGCTTGACACAACTCCAACAAGGAAGCTTCCCATGTGGAGATGAGAGGTCTTCTGTCTGGTGCCTCAGGAAAGCCCCATATGCTGGTCTTCGAACCCAGGCTTCTGAGGAGTGATACCTGGACACCAAAGCAAGAGTTCATAATAGGGCCTAGGGGCCTGTCTGGTTCAATCTTCTGTCTCTTCGGATATCTGTCTGTGTGTCTGCATGGAGGTAGTAGTTGCTCAGCTTGTGTCATAATGCCCCTATTTGTCCAGTGCGGCTTGTGGTAGTGGGATGTCCTTGGGGACCTTGAGGTTTCTACTATTTTGTAGAGTTGTGGCCAATGGAATGGGCAGTTTCTTAGGAGAGAGCAGGCACAGTTCTGTGGTGTGGCTCCAGAGACCCCAGCCTGGAGGCTGTGTGGGCCATGGCTGTGCAGACAGACATCCAAATACCCTAACTCAGCTCAGGTTTGGGGCCGAGGTTACGGCAGGCCTGATCTACAGTCCATGAGGGGAGCTCCTCTGGATATGAAAGAAGGGTGAGAGGGAGGCCTTCGCTCAGGCTTTTGTCTCTGGATGTTTTGTCCACAATGGCCGTTTAGTGTAGGAGTTGCCTCATGGGTCGTAGAAGTCTCCCTCTCTGGTATTTTGTCCAGCCCCCAAGAGTTTGGGGTCATTCTGTGGGAAGGGAAGTGTCCTGTTTTCTGCTTCATGTGTCCCCCCAGTAGAGGGATTCTAGAGCATAGCAGTGGGTACTGACAACTGGAATACTCGCCCTCTGGTTAATCCTAGGGGCCTATGGATATGACAAGCCCCATATGCAGGATCTTGGTCCAGCCACTGAGAGGCGTTACTTTAATACGGGACTCACGCTGCAGGTCACAATGCATGTCTGTGCCCTAGGCGGCCCTCAAGCACTGGCGTGGCCTTTCGGACAATGCAGGTTTTCCCACATTGAACGTTGGACAACATGCCAACCACAAGGTTTCTGGCCATGGGGAAGGAGAATTCTAATTTCTGCATCACGTTCACCCCTGTGCAGTGATTGGAGATAAGGTCTAGGTTCTGAAGCCTGAAAACCGAGGGTACGAAGAGATGACGACCTACAGCCATAACGGGTCCTATGTGTCCAGTTTGGGGCCAGATGTCTGGGTGTCGTTTGGGATGTCTTTTCTCAGGCTGTGCCAGACAGGGCATTAGTATACAGGGTGGGCTGTATAATTGCTTTACAATCGAGTGGCATGCATTAGAAAATCATTTGGGGTTTCTTATTAGCAGCATAGGGCAAAGTTTTTCTTCTGGAGGGCAGGCAGAGTGCTGCATTGTGGCTTCGGAATTCCCAATCTGGAGGGCTTGTGGGCCAGGAGAGTGAGGACGGAAGTCTGAGAACACAAGCTAGGCTTAGGTTTCGAGGCAAGGACATGGCAGGCACACTCTGCAGAGCTGAATTGAGATCTCATGCGTCTGAAGTCAGGTCGAGGTTCAGACTTTGGCTCAGGTTTGAGTTTCTGTCCATGTTGGCCCCTTCAGGAAGGGGGGGCATTATGAGGCCATGGGGGTTTTCCCACTATTGGAGTTGTGAGATGCTCCAAACCGCAAGGATTCCTTCTGTGGGACAATTAAGATTTGTTGGATGGCTCCAGGACGTCTTATAAGGTATTTTTCCAGAACAGGGTTCTAAGTATGGATGCCTGGGCAGCCAGCCTCACACATTCCAATAGTCTCCTAGCAACAAGAAACTTTTGATCTGCTGGCTTGGGGTAGCAACAGAGGGGGCTGAGTTGATATGGACTTTCCTGAGGATGGTCTTAATGTTGGTTTGAGTCCATGGAGACCTTGGTATGGGGCAGTGGCACCAGGGCCCTGAAGGATTCTCCTAACCAGAGGTTATGACAAAGCTTCAATGAGCAAGTTTCCATGGGGAGACGAGATTTCTTCTTATTGGTGCCTCAGGAAACCACCATATGCTGGTATTGGACACGAGGACTCTGAGGAGAGATGCCTGGAAACCAAAGCAATGGATCTAATTAGGGCCTAGGGGCCTGTCCGGTTCAATATTCTTCTCTGGGGACATCTGTTGTCTGAGTGGAGGTAGTTGCTCAGCTGGTTTGAGATCACCCCTGTTTGTCCTGGGCAGCCTACAATATTGGGATGGCCTCGGTGACTTTGGAGGTTTTTCCTAATTTGCAAGGTTGTGGCCAATGGAATGGGAAGAATTCCCTTGAAAGGGAAGCACAGTCCTGAGGTGTGGCTCCAGGGACCCAAGTGTTTGGACAAAAGTCTGAAAACACAAACTCCACTTAGGTTGTGGGTTGTAGGTATGGCCGGCACGATCTATAGACCGTGAGGAGACCTCTTCGGGATATGAACAAAGGGCGAATGTGAGGTGCTTGCTCATGCTTTTTTTTTTTTTTTTCTGGAAATGTGTCACCGATTGCCATGGAATGTCGGGGTGTCCTCATGGGCCATCGATGAGGCTCCCTCTCTGGGGATTTGACCCGATCCCAAGAGTTTGGGGTCATTCTGTGGGAAGGGAGGAGGTCTTTCTGGGTTTTTTTTTTGTTTATTTTTTTTTGTTTTTTGTTTTTTGTTTTTTTAACCTCCTGTGGACCACCAAAAGAGGGATTCCAGAGCAGAGTCGTGGGTGGGGGCAACAGGACAACCAGACCTCTGGTTAACATTGGGAACTAAGAACATGGCAAGCCCCTTATGTGGGCTCTTGGTCCAGACACTGAGAGGCCTTCCTTGAGGATAGGTCTCACACTGAGTTTCAAAATGTGTTTTTGTCCCCAAGGAGCCCCTCAAGTCAGGGCGTGGCCTAATGTACCATGCTGGTTTCTCCTACACTGAACGTTGCACAGTATGGGAACCACAAGTATTCTGGCAATGGGGAAGATGGAGTTCTAATTTCTGCAACACATTCACTCCTGGACTGTGATTGGATTTAAGGTCTAGGTTCTGAAGCCTGAAAACTGAGGTTGGGAAGAGATGAAGCCCTAAAGCCATGGTGTGTCTGATGTGCTCAGTGTTCGGCCAGCTGTTGAGTGTGGGTTGGGAGGTGCAGGCTCAGGCTGTGGAAGACAGGGAATTAGTTCCCAGGCTAGACTGCATCATTGGGGTGCAGTCGAGATTTGTGCAGGATGGTACTCATTTGTGGTTACTGGGTAGCCCCAGAGGGCAAAGTTTTTCTTCTGGAGGGAAGACACAGTGCCACATAGTGACTCCAAAATTCCCAGACTGGAAGGCTTGTGGGCCAGGAGTGTGAGGAAAAAATTCTGAGAACACAAGCCAGACTTAGATTTCGGGGTGAGGGGACGGCAGACACCCTCTGCAGAGATGATTCGAGATCCCGTATACCTGAAGACAGAGCTAGGATCAGACGTTTTCTTAGGTCGGAGTTTCTGTCCATGACGGCCCATTCATGAAGGGGAGGGTGTCACGAGGACATGGAGGTTTTCCCACGATGGGAATTGTGAGATGCTCCGAACCACAATGATTCCTTCTGTGGGACAGTCGAGACATGTTGGATGGCTCCAGGACATCCCATAAGGAAGTTATCCAGAGCAGGGTTCTAAGGATGGATGCGTGGGCAGCCTGCCTCCCATTCCAGGAGTCTCATAGAGCCAAGGCAAGTTCGATCTGCTGGTTCTAGGGGAGAAACCGAGGCGGGTGTTTTGAAATGGGTGAGTTGAGGATGGGTCATAATGTGCATTTGTGTCCATGTAGACCTTGGAATGGGGTGCTTGATCCGGGGCCTTGAGGGATGTTCATAACCGGAGGTTTTGATGGAGCTCTAAAGAGTATATTTCCTATGTAGAGAAGAGAATTGTTTTGATGAGTGCCTAAGGAATCTCCCATATGCTGGTATTGGAAACCAGGCCTCTGAGGAGAGATGACTGGAATCAAATGCAATGGATCTGATTAGGGCCTAAGTGCCCGTCCAGTTCAATCTTATTCTATGGGGATATCTGTCTCTGGGTCTGAGTGGAGGTGGTTTCTTAACTTGTGAAAGATCATCCCTGTGTGTCCTGGGCAGCCAACACAATTCGGATGGCCTGGGGGAGTTTGGAGGATTCTCCTAATCTATAGGGTTGTGGCCAATGGAAATGGCAGAATTCCCCTGGAGAGGGAAGCCACAGTCCTGAGGTGTGGCTCCAGGGGCCCCAGCTTGGATGGTGTGTGTTCCAGGACTGTGGGGACAGAAGTCTGAAAACACAAACTCAGCTTAGGTTTGGGGATGTATGTATGAAGGCTCGATCTACAGACCGTGAGAATTTTCCGGGCTATGAACAAAGGGCGAGTATGTGGCGCTTGCTCAGGGTTTTGTCTCTGGATTTTGTGTCAATGGTGGCCGTGGAATGTCGGGGTGTCCTCAAGGGCCATGGACAATTCTTTCTCTGGTCATTTGGCCTGATCCCAAGTGGTTGGGATCATTCTGTGGATGGGAAGATTCCTTTCTGTATTTTTATTTTTTTACCTCAGGTGTCCCTCCAAAGAGGGATTCCCGAGTAGAGCATTGAGTAAAGGTGACTAGACATCTCAAACTCTGGTTGAGATTGGGGGACTAGGGGCTTGGCAAGCCCCATATGTGGGCTGTTGTTCCAGTCACTAAGAGGCTTTACATGAGGATAGGGCTCACGCTGAGGGTCACAATGTGTGTTTGTGCACATTGTGGCCCTCAGGGATAGGTGGGGCCTCATAGTCCATGCTGCTTTCTCCTACAATGAACATTAGACAACATGCAAACCACTAGGTTTCTTGCCAAGGCGAAGGAGAAGTTCTGATTCTTGCATCACGTTCACTCCTGAGCAGTGAGTGGAGATAAGTTCAAGGTTCTGAAGGTGAAAACTGAGGTTGGGTAGAGATGATGGCCTAAAGCCATGTTGGTGTGATATGCTCTGTGTATGGCCAGCTGTCTGGGTGTTGGACTGGAGGTCTGCCCTCAGGCTGTGTCAGACAGGGCTTTAGTGCACAGGCTAGACTGTATAATTGGGGTATGGTCGAGTGGCATGCAGGTTGTTACTCATTTGGCGTTTCTGGTTAGCCCTATAGGGCAACATTTTTCTTCTGGAGGGCAGGCAGAGTGCTGCATTGTGTCTCCAGAATTGCCAAACTGGAGGGGTGTGGCCAGGATTGTGAGGAAGGAAGACTGAAAACACAAGCTAGCACGAGTTTTGGGGCCAAGAGCATGGCAGGCCCACTCTGCAGAGGCTGAATCCAGATCTCCTGCAGGTGAGGTCAGGGCGATTATCAGATGTTGCCTCAAGCTGGAGTTTGTGTCCATGACGGCCCCTTCCTGAAGGGGATGGGGGCGACATGAGGCCAGGGAGCTTTCCCTACGCTGGGAGTTGTGAGCTGCTCCAAACTTCAAAGTTTCCTTCTTCAGGACAGTCGAGTACTATTGGATGGTTCCAGGATGCCCCATACAGAAAGACTCGCGAGCAAGCCCGTAAGCATGGATGCGGAGAAACGCCAACTCACCTTCCCATTGCCTGGTCGAGACAAGGCACGCTCAATCTGCGGGCTCTTGGGTGAGCTACCCAGAAGGCTGAGTTTAAATGGACTCTCCTGAGGATGAGTCATAATGTGGGTTGGTGGCCATGGAGACCTTGGAATGTGGCAGTAGCTAAGGGACTCTGCAGGATTCTCCAACCCAAAGGGCTTGACACAACTCCAACAAGGAAGCTTCCCATGTGGAGATGAGAGTTCTTCTGTCTGGTGCCTCAGGAAAGCCCCGTATGCTGGTCTTCGAACCCAGGCCTCTGAGGAGTGATACCTGGACACCAAAGCAAGAGTTCATAATAGGGCCTAGGGGCCTGTCTGGTTCAATCTTCTGTCTCTGCGGATATATGTCTGTGTGTCTGCATGGAGGTAGTAGTTGCTCAGCTTGTGTCATAATGCCCCTATTTGTCCAGTGCGGCTTGCGGTAGTGGGATGTCCTTGGGGACCTTGAGGTTTCTACTATTTTGTAGAGTTGTGGCCAATGGAATGGGCAGTTTCTTAGGAGAGAGCAGGCACAGTTCTGTGGTGTGGCTCCAGAGACCCCTGCCTGGAGGCTGTGTGGGCCATGGCTGTGCAGACAGACATCCAAAAACCCTAACTCAGCTCAGGTTTGGGGCCGAGGTTACGGCAGGCCTGATCTACAGTCCATGAGGGGAGCTCCTCTGGATATGAAAGAAGGGTGAGAGGGAGGCAGTCGCTCAGGCTTTTGTCTCTGGATGTTTTGTCCACAATGGCCGTTTAATGTAGGAGTTGCCTCATGGGTCGTAGAAGTCTCCCTCTCTGGTAGTTTGTCCAGCCCCCAAGAGTTTGGGGTCATTCTGTGGGAAGGGAAGTGTCCTGTTTTCTGCTTCATGTGTCCCCCCAGTAGAGGGATTCTAGAGCATAGCAGTGGGTACTGACAACTGGAATACTCGCCCTCTGGTTAAGCCTGGGGGACTATGGATATGACAAGCCCCATATGCAGGATCTTGGTCCAGCCACTGAGAGGCTTTACTTTAATACGGGACTCACGCTGCAGGTCACAATGCATGTCTGTGCCCTAGGCGGCCCTCAAGCACTGTCGTGGCCTTCCGGACAATGCAGGTTTTCCCACATTGAACGTTGGACAACATGCCAACCACAAGGTTTCTGGCCATGGGGAAGGAGGAATTCTAATTTCTGCATCACGTTCATCCCTGGGCAGTGATTGGAGATAAGGTCTAGGTTCTGAAGCCTGAAAACCGAGGTTGGGAAGAGATGACGAACTACAGCCATAGCAGGTCCTATGTGTCCAGGTTGGGGCCAGCTGTCTGGGTGTCTTTTGGGATGTCTTGTCTCAGGCTGTGCCAGACAGGGCATTAGTATACACGGTGGGCTGTATAATTGCTTTACAATCGAGTGGCATGCTTTAGAAAATCATTTGGGGTTTCTTATTAGCAGCATAGGGCAAAGTTTTTCTTCTGGAAAGCAGGCTAGTGCTGCATTGTGGCTTCGGAATTCCCAAACTGGAGGGCTTGTGGGCCAGGAGAGTGAGGACCGAAGTCTGAGAACGCAAGCTAGGCTTAGGTTTCGGGGCAAGGACATGGCAGGCACACTCTGCAGAGCTGAATTGAGATCTCATGCGTCTGAAGTCAGGTCGAGGTTCAGACTTTGGCTCAGGTTTGAGTTTCTGTCCATGTGGGCCCCTTCAGGAAGGGGGGGCATTATGAGGCCATGGGGGTTTTCCCCCTATTGGAGTTGTGAGATGCTCCAAACCGCAAGGATTCCTTCTGTGGGACAATTAAGATTTGTTGGATGGCTCCAGGACGTCTTATAAGGTATTTTTCCAGAACAGGGTTCTAAGTATGGATGCCTGGGCAGCCAGCCTCACATTCCAATAGTCTCCTAGCAACAAGAAACTTTTGATCTGCTGGCTTGGGGTAGCAACAGAGGGGGCTGAGTTGAAATGGACTTTCCTGAGGATGGTCTTAATGTTGGTTTGAGTTCATGGAGACCTTGGTATGGGGCAGTGGCACCAGGGCCCTGAAGGATTCTCCTAACCAGAGGTTATGACAAAGCTCCAATGAGCAAGTTTTCCAAGGGGAGACGAGATTTGTTCTTATTGGTGCCTCAGGAAACCACCATATGCTGGTATTGGAAACGAGGCCTCTGAGGAGAGATGCCTGGAAACCAAAGCAATGGTTCTGATTAGGGCCTAGGGGACTGTCCGGTTCAATATTCTTCTCTGGGGACATCTGTTGTCTGAGTGGAGGTAGTTGCTCAGCTGGTTTGAGATCACCCCTGTTTGTCATGGGTGGCCTACACTATTGGGATGGCCTTGGTGACTTTGGAGGTTTTTCCTAATTTGCAAGGTTGTGGCCAATGGAATGGGAAGAATTCCCTTGAAAGGGAAGCACAGTCCTGATGTGTGGCTCCAGTGACCCAAGTGTGGAGCGTGTGTGGTCCAGGGCTATTTGGACAAAAGTCTGAAAACACAAACTCCACTTAGGTTGTGGGATTTAGGTATGGCCGGCCCGATCTATACCGTGAGGAGACCTCTTCGGGATATGAACAAAGGGCGAATGTGATGTGCATGCTCATGCTTTTTTTTTTTTTTTCTGGAAATGTGTCACCGATTGCCATGGAATGTTGGGGTGTCCTCATGGGCATCGATGAGGCTTCCTTTCTGGGGATTTGACCCGATCCCAAGAGATTGGGGTCATTCTTTGGGAAGGAAGGAGGCCTTTCTGTTTTTTTTTTTTTTTTTTTTTTTTTTTTTTTTTTTTTTTTAACCTCAGGTGGACCACCAAAAGAGGGATTCCAGAGCAGAGTCGTGGGTAGGGGCAACTGGACAACCAGACCTCTGGTTAACATTGGGACCTAAGAACATGGCAAGCCCCTTATGTGGGCTCTTGGTCCAGACACTGAGAGGCCTTCCTTGAGGATAGGTCTCACACTGAGTTTCACAATGTGTTTTTGTGCCCAAGGAGCCCCTCAAGTCAGGGCGTGGCCTAATGTACCATGCTGGTTTCTCCTACACTGAACGTTGCACAGAATGGGAACCACAAGTTTTCTGGCAATGGGGAAGATGGAGTTCTAATTTCTGCAACAGTTTCACTCCTGGACTGTGATTGGATTTAAGGTCTAGGTTCTGAAGCCTGAAAACTGAGGTTGGGAAGAGATGAAGCCCTAAGGCCATGGTGTGTCTGATGTGCTCAGTGTTCGGCCAGCTGTTGAGTGTGGGTTGGGAGGTGCAGGCTCAGGCTGTGACAGACAGGGAATTAGTGCCCAGGCTAGACTGCATCATTGGGGTGCAGTCGAGTTTCGTGCAGGATGGTACTCATTTGTGGTTACTGGTTAGCCCCAGAGGGCAACGTTTTTCTTCTGGAGGGAAGACACAGTGCCACATAGTGACTCCAAAATTCCCAAACTGGAAGGCTTGTGGGCCAGGAGTGTGAGGAAAAAATTCTGAGAACACAAGCCAGACTTAGATTTCGGGGTGAGGGGACGGCAGGCACCCTCTGCAGAGATGATTCGAGATCCCGTATACCTGAAGACAGAGCTAGGATCAGACGTTTTCTTAGGTCGGAGTTTCTGTCCATAATGGCCCATTCATGAAGGGGAGGGTGTCACGAGGACATGGAGGTTTTCCCACTATGGGAATTGTGAGATGCTCCAAACCACAATGATTCCTTCTGTGGGAGAGTCGAGACATGTTGGATGGCTCCAGGACATCCCATAAGGAAGTTATCCAGAGCAGGGTTCTAAGGATGGATGCCTGGGCAGCCTGCCTCCCATTCCAGGTGTCTCATAGAGCCAAGGCAAGTTCGATCTGCTGGATCTAGGGGAGCAACCGAGGCGGGTGTTTTGAAATGGGTGAGTTGAGGATGGGTCATATTGTGCATTTGTGTCCATGTAGACCTTGGAATGGGGTGCTTGATCCGGGGCCTTGAGGGATGTTCATAACAGGAGGTTTTGATGGAGCTCTAAAGAGTATATTTCCTATGTAGAGAAGAGAATTGTTTTGATGAGTGCCTAAGGAATCTCCCATATGCTGGTATTGGAAACCAGGCCTCTGAGGAGAGATGACTGGAATCAAAAGCAATGGATCTGATTAGGGCCTCAGTGCCCGTCCAGTTCAATCTTATTCTATGGGGATATCTGTCTCTGGGTCTGAGTGGAGGTGGTTTCCTAACTTGTGAAAGATCATCCCTGTGTGTCCTGGGCAGCCAACACAATTCAGATGGCCTGGGGGAGTTTGGAGGATTCTCCTAATCTACAGGGTTGTGGCCAATGGAAATGGCAGAATTCCACTGGAGAGGGAAGCCACAGTCCTGAGGTGTGGCTCCAGGGGCCCCAGCTTGGATGGTGTGTGGGCCATGCCTGTGGGGACAGAATTATGAAAACACAAACTCAGCTTAGGTTTGGGGATGTATGTATGAAGGCTCGATCTACAGACCGTGAGAATTTTCCGGGCTATGAACAAAGGGCGAGTATGTGGCGCTTGCTCAGGCTTTTGTCTCTGAATTTTGTGTCAACGGTGGCTGTGGAATTTCAGGATCTCCTCAAAGACCATGGACAATTTTTTCTCTGGTGATATGGCCTGATCCCAAGTGGTTGGGATCATTCTGTGGATTGGAAGAGTCCGTTCTGTGTATATATATATATATATATATATATATATATATATTTTTTTTTTTTTTTTTTACCTCAGGTGTCCCACCAAAGAGGGATTCCCGAGTAGAGCCCTGAGTAGGGGTGACTAGACATCTCGAACTCTTGTTGATATTGGGGGACTGGGGCTTGGTAAGCCCCATATGTGGGCTGTTGTTCCAGTCACTAAGCGGCTTTACATGAGGATAGGGCTCACGCTGAGGGTCACAATGTGTGTTTGTGCACATTGTGGCCCTCAGGGATAGGTGGGGCCTCATAGTCCATGCTGCTTTCTCCTACAATGAACATTGGACAACATGCCAACCACTAGGTTTCTTGCCAAGGCGAAGGAGAAGTTCTGATTCTTGCATCACGTTCACTCCTGAGCAGTGAGTGGAGATAAGGTCTAGGTTCTGAAGGTGAAAACTGAGGTTGGGTAGAGATGATGGCCTAAAGCCATTGTGGGTGTGATATGCTCTGTGTACGGCCAGCTGTTTGGGTGTTGGACTGGAGGTCTGCCCTCAGGCTGTGTCAGACAGGGCTTTAGTGCACAGGCTAGACTGTATAATTGGGGTATGGTCGAGTGGCATGCAGGTTGTTACTCATTTGGCGTTTCTGGTTAGCCCTATAGGGCAACATTTTTCTTCTGGAGGGCAGGCAGAGTGCTGCATTGTGTCTCCAGAATTGCCAAACTGGAGGGGTGTGGCCAGGATTGTGAGGAAGGAAGACTGAAAACACAAGCTAGCACGAGTTTTGGGGCCAAGAGCATGGCAGGCCCACTCTGCAGAGGCTGAATCGAGATCTCCTGCAGGTGAGGTCAGGGCGATTATCAGATGTTGCCTCAAGCTGGAGTTTGTGTCCATGACGGCCCCTTCCTGAAGGGGATGGGGGCGACATGAGGCCAGGGAGCTTTCCCTACGCTGGGAGTTGTGAGCTGCTCCAAACTTCAAAGTTTCCTTCTTCAGGACAGTCGAGTACTATTGGATGGTTCCAGGATGCCCCATACAGAAAGACTCGCGAGCAGGGCCGTAAGCATGGATGCGGAGAAACGCCAACTCACCTTCCCATTGCCTGGTCGAGACAAGGCACGCTCAATCTGCGGGCTCTTGGGTGAGCTACCCAGAAGGCTGAGTTTAAATGGACTCTCCTGAGGATGAGTCATAATGTGGGTTGGTGGCCATGGAGACCTTGGAATGTGGCAGTAGCTAAGGGACTCTGCAGGATTCTCCAACCCAAAGGGCTTGACAAAACTCCAACAAGGAAGCTTCCCATGTGGAGATGAGAGGTCTTCTGTCTGGTGCCTCAGGAAAGCCCCGTATGCTGGTCTTCGAACCCAGGCCTCTGAGGAGTGATACCTGGACACCAAAGCAAGAGTTCATAATAGGGCCTAGGGGCCTGTCTGGTTCAATCTTCTGTCTCTGCGGATATATGTCTGTGTGTCTGCATGGAGGTAGTAGTTGCTCAGCTTGTGTCATAATGCCCCTATTTGTCCAGTGCGGCTTGCGGTAGTGGGATGTCCTTGGGGACCTTGAGGTTTCTACTATTTTGTAGAGTTGTGGCCAATGGAATGGGCAGTTTCTTAGGAGAGAGCAGGCACAGTTCTGTGGTGTGGCTCCAGAGACCCCAGCCTGGAGGCTGTGTGGGCCATGGCTGTGCAGACAGACATCCAAAAACCCTAACTCAGCTCAGGTTTGGGGCCGAGGTTACGGCAGGCCTGATCTACAGTCCATGAGGGGAGCTCCTCTGGATATGAAAGAAGGGTGAGAGGGAGGCAGTCGCTCAGGCTTTTGTCTCTGGATGTTTTGTCCACAATGGCCGTTTAGTGTAGGAGTTGCCTCATGGGTCGTAGAAGTCTCCCTCTCTGGTAGTTTGTCCAGCCCCCAAGAGTTTGGGGTCATTCTGTGGGAAGGGAAGTGTCCTGTTTTCTGCTTCATGTGTCCCCCCAGTAGAGGGATTCTAGAGCATAGCAGTGGGTACTGACAACTGGAATACTCGCCCTCTGGTTAAGCCTGGGGGCCTATGGATATGACAAGCCCCATATGCAGGATCTTGGTCCAGCCACTGAGAGGCTTTACTTTAATACGGGACTCACGCTGCAGGTCACAATGCATGTCTTTGCCCTAGGCGGCCCTCAAGCACTGGCGTGGCCTTCCGGACAATGCAGGTTTTCCCACATTGAACGTTGGACAACATGCCAACCACAAGGTTTCTGGCCATGGGGAAGGAGGAATTCTAATTTCTGCATCACGTTCATCCCTGGGCAGTGATTGGAGATAAGGTCTAGGTTCTGAAGCCTGAAAACCGAGGTTGGGAAGAGGTGACGACCTACAGCCATAGCGGGTCCTATGTGTCCAGGTTGGGGCCAGCTGTCTGGGTGTCGTTTGGGATGTCTTGTCTCAGGCTGTGCCAGACAGGGCATTAGTATACACGGTGGGCTGTATAATTGCTTTACAATCGAGTGGCATGCTTTAGAAAATCATTTGGGGTTTCTTATTAGCAGCATAGGGCAAAGTTTTTCTTCTGGAAAGCAGGCTAGTGCTGCATTGTGGCTTCGGAATTCCCAAACTGGAGGGTTTGTGGGCCAGGAGAGTGAGGACCGAAGTCTGAGAACGCAAGCTAGGCTTAGGTTTCGGGGCAAGGACATGGCAGGCACACTCTGCAGAGCTGAATTGAGATCTCATGCGTCTGAAGTCAGGTCGAGGTTCAGACTTTGGCTCAGGTTTGAGTTTCTGTCCATGTTGGCCCCTTCAGGAAGGGGGGGCATTATGAGGCCATGGGGGTTTTCCCACTATTGGAGTTGTGAGATGCTCCAAACCGCAAGGATTCCTTCTGTGGGACAATTAAGATTTGTTGGATGGCTCCAGGACGTCTTATAAGGTATTTTTCCAGAACAGAGTTCTAAGTATGGATGCCTGGGCAGCCAGCCTCACATTCCAATAGTCTCCTAGCAACAAGAAACTTTTGATCTGCTGGCTTGGGGTAGCAACAGAGGGGGCTGAGTTGAAATGGACTTTCCTGAGGATGGTCTTAATGTTGGTTTGAGTCCATGGAGACCTTGGTATGGGGCAGTGGCACCAGGGCCCTGAAGGATTCTCCTAACCAGAGGTTATGACAAAGCTCCAATGAGCAAGTTTTCCAAGGGGAGACGAGATTTGTTCTTATTGGTGCCTCAGGAAACCACCATATGCTGGTATTGGAAACGAGGCCTCTGAGGAGAGATGCCTGGAAACCAAAGCAATGGATCTGATTAGGGCCTAGGGGACTGTCCGGTTCAATATTCTTCTCTGGGGACATCTGTTGTCTGAGTGGAGGTAGTTGCTCAGCTGGTTTGAGATCACCCCTGTTTGTCATGGGTGGCCTACACTATTGGGATGGCCTTGGTGACTTTGGAGGTTTTTCCTAATTTGCAAGGTTGTGGCCAATGGAATGGGAAGAATTCCCTTGAAAGGGAAGCACAGTCCTGATGTGTGGCTCCAGTGACCCAAGTGTGGAGCGTGTGTGGTCCAGGGCTATTTGGACAAAAGTCTGAAAACACAAACTCCACTTAGGTTGTGGGATTTAGGTATGGCCGGCCCGATCTATAGACCGTGAGGAGACCTCTTCGGGATATGAACAAAGGGCGAATGTGATGTGCATGCTCATGCTTTTTTTTTTTTTTTTTTTTCTGGAAATGTGTCACCGATTGCCATGGAATGTTGGGGTGTCCTCATGGGCATCGATGAGGCTTCCTTTCTGGGGATTTGACCCGATCCCAAGAGATTGGGGTCATTCTGTGGGAAGGAAGGAGGCCTTTCTGTTTTTTTGTTTTTTTTTTTTTTTAACCTCAGGTGGACCACCAAAAGAGGGATTCCAGAGCAGAGTCGTGGGTAGGGGCAACTGGACAACCAGACCTCTGGTTAACATTGGGACCTAAGAACATGGCAAGCCCCTTATGTGGGCTCTTGGTCCAGACACTGAGAGGCCTTCCTTGAGGAGAGGTCTCACACTGAGTTTCACAATGTGTTTTTGTGCCCAAGGAGCCCCTCAAGTCAGGGCGTGGCCTAATGTACCATGCTGGTTTCTCCTACACTGAACATTGCACAGAATGTGAACCACAAGTTTTCTGGCAATGGGGAAGATGGAGTTCTAATTTCTGCAACAGTTTCACTCCTGGACTGTGATTGGATTTAAGGTCTAGGTTCTGAAGGCTGAAAACTGAGGTTGGGAAGAGATGAAGCCCTAAGGCCATGGTGTGTCTGATGTGCTCAGTGTTCGGCCAGCTGTTGAGTGTGGGTTGGGAGGTGCAGGCTCAGGCTGTGGTAGACAGGGAATTAGTGCCCAGTAGACTGAATCATTAGGGTGCAGTCGACTTTCGTGCAGGATGATACTCATTTGTGGTTACTGGGTAGCCCCAGAGGGCAAAGTTTTTCTTCTGGAGGGAAGAAACAGTGCCACATAGTGACTCCAAAATTCCCAGACTGGAAGGCTTGTGGGCCAGGAGTGTGAGGAAAAAATACTGAGAACACAAGCCAGACTTAGATTTCAGGGTGAGTGGACGGCAGGCACCCTCTGCAGAGATGATTCGAGATCCCGTATACCTGAAGACAGAGCTAGGATCAGACGTTTTCTTAGGTCGGAGTTTCTGTCCATGACGGCCCATTCATGAAGGGGAGGGTGTCACGAGGACATGGAGGTTTTCCCACTATGGGAATTGTGAGATGCTCCAAACCACTATGATTCCTTCTGTGGGACAGTCGAGACATGTTGGATGGCTCCAGGACATCCCATAAGGAAGTTATCCAGAACAGGGTTCTAAGGATGGATGCCTGGGCAGCCTGCCTCCCATTCCAGGTGTCTCATAGAGCCAAGGCAAGTTCGATCTGCTGGATCTAGGGGAGCAACCGAGGCGGGTGTTTTGAAATGGGTGAGTTGAGGATGGGTCACAATGTGCATTTGTGTCCATGTAGACCTTGGAATGGGGTGCTTGATCCCGGGCCTTGAGGGATGTTCATAACCGGAGGTTTTGATAGAGCTCTAAAGAGTATATTTCCTATGTAGAGAAGAGAATTGTTTTGATGAGTGCCTAAGGAATATCCCATATGCTGGTATTGGAAACCAGGCCTCTGAGGAGAGATGACTGGAATCAAAATCAATGGATCTGATTAGGACACCTGTGCCCGTCCAGTTCAATCTTATTCTATGGGGATATCTGTCTCTGGGTCTGAGTGGAGGTGGTTTCCTAACTTGTGAAAGATCATCCCTGTGTGTCCTGGGCAGCCAACACAATTCGGATGGCCTGGGGGAGTTTGGAGGATTCTCCTAATCTACAGGGTTGTGGCCAATGGAAATGGCAGAATTCCCCTGGAGAGGGAAGCCACAGTCCTGAGGTGTGGCTCCAGGGGCCCCAGCTTGGATGGTGTCTGGGCCAGGACTGTGGGGACAGAATTCTGAAAACACAAACTCAGCTTAGGTTTCGGGATGTATGTATGAAGGCTCGATCTACAGACCATGAGAATTTTCCGGGCTATGAACAAAGGGCGAGTATGTGGCGCTTGCTCAGGCTTTTGTCTCTGAATTTTGTGTCAACGGTGGCCGTGGAATTTCGGGATGTCCTCAAGGGCCATGGACAATTTTTTCTCTAGTGGTATGGCCTGATCCCAAGCGGTTGGGATCATTCTGTGGATGGGAAGAGTCCTTTCTGTATTTTTTTTTTTTTTTACCTCATGTGTCCTACCAAAGAGGGATTCCCAAGTAGAGCCCTGAATAGGGGTGACTAGACATCTCTAACTCTTGTTGAGATTGGGGGACTAGGGGCTTGGCAAGCCCCATATGGGGGCTGTTGTTCCAGTCACTAAGAGGCTTTACATGAGGATAGGGCTCACGCTGAGGGTCACAATGTGTATTTGTGCACATTGTGGCCCTCAGGGATAGGTGGGGCCTCATTGTCCATGCTGCTTTGTCCTACAATGAACATTGGACAACATGCCAACCACTAGATTTCTTGCCAAGGCGAAGGAGAAGTTCTGATTCTTGCATCACGTTCACTCCTGAGCAGTGAGTGGAGATAAGGTCTAGGTTCTGAAGGTGAAAACTGAGGTTGGGTAGAGATGATGGCCTAAAGCCATTGTGGGTGTGATATGCTCTGTGTACGGCCAGCTGTTTGGGTGTTGGACTGGAGGTCTGCCCTCAGGCTGTGTCAGACAGGGCTTTAGTGCACAGGCTAGACTGTATAATTGGGGTATGGTCGAGTGGCATGCAGGTTGTTACTCATTTGGCGTTTCTGGTTAGCCCTATAGGGCAACATTTTTCTTCTGGAGGGCAGGCAGAGTGCTGCATTGTGTCTCCAGAATTGCCAAACTGGAGGGGTGTGGCCAGGATTGTGAGGAAGGAAGACTGAAAACACAAGCTAGCACGAGTTTTGGGGCCAAGAGCATGGCAGGCCCACTCTGCAGAGGCTGAATCGAGATCTCTTGCACGTGAGGTCAGGGCGAGTATCAGATGTTGCCTCAAGCTGGAGTTTGTGTCCATGACGGCCCCTTCCTGAAGGGGGTGGGGGCGTCATGAGGCCAGGGAGGTTTCCCTACGCTGGGAGTTGTGAGCTGCTCCAAACTTCAAAGTTTCCTTCTTCAGGACAGTCGAGTA
This sequence comes from Mustela nivalis, assembly GCF_964662115.1. Classification (NCBI taxonomy): domain Eukaryota; kingdom Metazoa; phylum Chordata; class Mammalia; order Carnivora; family Mustelidae; genus Mustela; species Mustela nivalis. The sequence goes on along the minus strand of NW_028136006.1, from coordinate 159,017 downwards.
CTATTGGATGGTTCCAGGATGCCCCATACAGAAAGACTCGAGAGCAGGGGCCTAAGCATGGATGCCGAGAAACGCCAACTCACCTTCCCATTGCCTGGTCGAGACAAGGCACGCTCAATCTGCGGGCTCTTGGGTGAGCTACCCAGAAGCCTGAGTTTAAATGGACTCTCCTGAGGATGAGTCATAATGTGGGTTGGTGGCCATGGAGACCTTGGAATGTGGCAGTAGCTAAGGGACTCTGCAGGATTCTCCAACCCAAAGGGCTTGACACAACTCCAACAAGGAAGCTTCCCATGTGGAGATGAGAGGTCTTCTGTCTGGTGCCTCAGGAAAGCCCCATATGCTGGTCTTCGAACCCAGGCTTCTGAGGAGTGATACCTGGACACCAAAGCAAGAGTTCATAATAGGGCCTAGGGGCCTGTCTGGTTCAATCTTCTGTCTCTTCGGATATCTGTCTGTGTGTCTGCATGGAGGTAGTAGTTGCTCAGCTTGTGTCATAATGCCCCTATTTGTCCAGTGCGGCTTGTGGTAGTGGGATGTCCTTGGGGACCTTGAGGTTTCTACTATTTTGTAGAGTTGTGGCCAATGGAATGGGCAGTTTCTTAGGAGAGAGCAGGCACAGTTCTGTGGTGTGGCTCCAGAGACCCCAGCCTGGAGGCTGTGTGGGCCATGGCTGTGCAGACAGACATCCAAATACCCTAACTCAGCTCAGGTTTGGGGCCGAGGTTACGGCAGGCCTGATCTACAGTCCATGAGGGGAGCTCCTCTGGATATGAAAGAAGTGTGAGAGGGAGGCCTTCGCTCAGGCTTTTGTCTCTGGATGTTTTGTCCACAATGGCCGTTTAGTGTAGGAGTTGCCTCATGGGTCGTAGAAGTCTCCCTCTCTGGTATTTTGTCCAGCCCCCAAGAGTTTGGGGTCATTCTGTGGGAAGGGAAGTGTCCTGTTTTCTGCTTCATGTGTCCCCCCAGTAGAGGGATTCTAGAGCATAGCAGTGGGTACTGACAACTGGAATACTCGCCCTCTGGTTAAGCCTGGGGGCCTATGGATATGACAAGCCCCATATGCAGGATCTTGGTCCAGCCACTGAGAGGCGTTACTTTAATACGGGACTCACGCTGCAGGTCACAATGCATGTCTGTGCCCTAGGCGGCCCTCAAGCACTGGCGTGGCCTTTCGGACAATGCAGGTTTTCCCACATTGAACGTTGGACAACATGCCAACCACAAGGTTTCTGGCCATGGGGAAGGAGAATTCTAATTTCTGCATCACGTTCACCCCTGTGCAGTGATTGGAGATAAGGTCTAGGTTCTGAAGCCTGAAAACCGAGGTTACGAAGAGATGACGACCTACAGCCATAACGGGTCCTATGTGTCCAGTTTGGGGCCAGATGTCTGGGTGTCGTTTGGGATGTCTTGTCTCAGGCTGTGCCAGACAGGGCATTAGTATACAGGGTGGGCTGTATAATTGCTTTAAAATCGAGTGGCATGCATTAGAAAATCATTTGGGGTTTCTTATTAGCAGCATAGGGCAAAGTTTTTCTTCTGGAGGGCAGGCAGAGTGCTGCATTGTGGCTTTGGAATTCCCAATCTGGAGGGCTTGTGGGCCAGGAGAGTGAGGACGGAAGTCTGAGAACACAAGCTAGGCTTAGGTTTCGAGGCAAGGACATGGCAGGCACACTCTGCAGAGCTGAATTGAGATCTCATGCGTCTGAAGTCAGGTCGAGGTTCAGACTTTGGCTCAGGTTTGAGTTTCTGTCCATGTTGGCCCCTTCAGGAAGGGGGGGCATTATGAGGCCATGGGGGTTTTCCCACTATTGGAGTTGTGAGATGCTCCAAACCACAAGGATTCCTTCTGTGGGACAATTAAGATTTGTTGGATGGCTCCAGGACGTCTTATAAGGTATTTTTCCAGAACAGAGTTCTAAGTATGGATGCCTGGGCAGCCAGCCTCACATTCCAATAGTCTCCTAGCAACAAGAAACTTTTGATCTGCTGGCTTGGGGTAGCAACAGAGGGGGCTGAGTTTATATGGACTTTCCTGAGGATGGTCTTAATGTTGGTTTGAGTCCATGGAGACCTTGGTATGGGGCAGTGGCACCAGGGCCCTGAAGGATTCTCCTAACCAGAGGTTATGACAAAGCTCCAATGAGCAAGTTTCCATGGGGAGACGAGATTTGTTCTTATTGGTGCCTCAGGAAACCACCATATGCTGGTATTGGACACGAGGACTCTGAGGAGAGATGCCTGGAAACCAAATCAATGGATCTGATTAGGGCCTAGGGGCCTGTCCGGTTCAATATTCTTCTCTGGGGACATCTGTTGTCTGAGTGGAGGTAGTTGCTCAGCTGGTTTGAGATCACCCCTGTTTGTCCTGGGCAGCCTACAATATTTGGATGGCCTCGGTGACTTTGGAGGTTTTTCCTAATTTGCAAGGTTGTGGCCAATGGAATGGGAAGAATTCCCTTGAAAGGGAAGCACAGTCCTGAGGTGTGGCTCCAGGGACCCAAGTGTTTGGACAAAAGTCTGAAAACACAAACTCCACTTAGGTTGTGGGTTGTAGGTATGGCCGGCACGATCTATAGACCGTGAGGAGACCTCTTCGGGATATGAACAAAGGGCGAATGTGAGGTGCTTGCTCATGCTTTTTTTTTTTTTTTTTCTGGAAATGTGTCACCGATTGCCATGGAATGTCGGGGTGTCCTCATGGGCCATCGATGAGGCTCCCTCTCTGGGGATTTGACCCGATCCCAAGAGTTTGGGGTCATTCTGTGGGAAGGGAGGAGGCCTTTCTGGGTTTTTTTTTTTGTTTATTTTTTTTTGTTTTTTGTTTTTTGTTTTTTTAACCTCCTGTGGACCACCAAAAGAGGGATTCCAGAGCAGAGTCGTGGGTGGGGGCAACAGGACAACCAGACCTCTGGTTAACATTGGGAACTAAGAACATGGCAAGCCCCTTATGTGGGCTCTTGGTCCAGACACTGAGAGGCCTTCCTTGAGGATAGGTCTCACACTGAGTTTCAAAATGTGTTTTTGTCCCCAAGGAGCCCCTCAAGTCAGGGCGTGGCCTAATGTACCATGCTGGTTTCTCCTACACTGAACGTTGCACAGTATGGGAACCACAAGTATTCTGGCAATGGGGAAGATGGAGTTCTAATTTCTGCAACACATTCACTCCTGGACTGTGATTGGATTTAAGGTCTAGGTTCTGAAGCCTGAAAACTGAGGTTGGGAAGAGATGAAGCCCTAAAGCCATGGTGTGTCTGATGTGCTCAGTGTTCGGCCAGATGTTGAGTGTGGGTTGGGAGGTGCAGGCTCAGGCTGTGGCAGACAGGGAATTAGTTCCCAGGCTAGACTGCATCATTGGGGTGCAGTCGAGATTTGTGCAGGATGGAACTCATTTGTGGTTACTGGGTAGCCCCAGAGGGCAAAGTTTTTCTTCTGGAGGGAAGACACAGTGCCACATAGTGACTCCAAAATTCCCAGACTAGAAGGCTTGTGGGCCAGGAGTGTGAGGAAAAAATTCTGAGAACACAAGCCAGACTTAGATTTCGGGGTGAGGGGACGGCAGGCACCCTCTACAGAGATGATTCGAGATCCCGTATACCTGAAGACAGAGCTAGGATCAGACGTTTTCTTAGGTCGGAGTTTCTGTCCATGACGGCCCATTCATGAAGGGGAGGGTGTCACGAGGACATGGAGGTTTTCCCACTATGGGAATTGTGAGATGCTCCAAACCACAATGATTCCTTCTGTGGGACAGTCGAGACATGTTGGATGGCTCCAGGACATCCCATAAGGAAGTTATCCAGAGCAGGGTTCTAAGGATGGATGCGTGGGCAGCCTGCCACCCATTCCAGGTGTCTCATAGAGCCAAGGCAAGTTCGATCTGCTGGTTCTAGGGGAGAAACCGAGGCGGGTGTTTTGAAATGGGTGAGTTGAGGATGGGTCATAATGTGCATTTGTGTCCATGTAGATCTTGGAATGGGGTGCTTGATCCAGGGCCTTGAGGGATGTTCATAACCGGAGGTTTTGATGGAGCTCTAAAGAGTATATTTCCTATGTAGAGAAGAGAATTGTTTTGATGAGTGCCTAAGGAATCTCCCATATGCTGGTATTGGAAACCAGGCCTCTGAGGAGAGATGACTGGAATCAAATGCAATGGATCTGATTAGGGCCTAAGTGCCCGTCCAGTTCAATCTTATTCTATGGGGATATCTGTCTCTGGGTCTGAGTGGAGGTGGTTTCTTAACTTGTGAAAGATCATCCCTGTGTGTCCTGGGCAGCCAACACAATTCGGATGGCCTGGGGGAGTTTGGAGGATTCTCCTAATCTATAGGGTTGTGGCCAATGGAAATGGCAGAATTCCCCTGGAGAGGGAAGCCACAGTCCTGAGGTGTGGCTCCAGGGGCCCCAGCTTGGATGGTGTGTGTTCCAGGACTGTGGGGACAGAAGTCTGAAAACACAAACTCAGCTTAGTTTTGGGGATGTATGTATGAAGGCTTGATCTACAGACCGTGAGAATTTTCCGGGCTATGAACAAAGGGCGAGTATGTGGCGCTTGCTCAGGGTTTTGTCTCTGGATTTTGTGTCAATGGTGGCCGTGGAATGTCGGGGTGTCCTCAAGGGCCATGGACAATTCTTTCTCTGGTCATCTGGCCTGATCCCAAGTGGTTGGGATCATTCTGTGGATGGGAAGATTCCTTTCTGTATTTTTATTTTTTTACCTCAGGTGTCCCACCAAAGAGGGATTCCCGAGTAGAGCATTGAGTAAAGGTGACTAGACATCTCAAACTCTGGTTGAGATTGGGGGACTAGGGGCTTGGCAAGCCCCATATGTGGGCTGTTGTTCCAGTCACTAAGAGGCTTTACATGAGGATAGGGCTCACGCTGAGGGTCACAATGTGTGTTTGTGCAAATTGTGGCCCTCAGGGATAGGTGGGGCCTCATTGTCCATGCTGCTTTCTCCTACAATGAACATTGGACAACATGCCAACCACTAGGTTTCTTGCCAAGGCGAAGGAGAAGTTCTGATTCTTGCATCACGTTCACTCCTGAGCAGTGAGTGGAGATAAGTTCAAGGTTCTGAAGGTGAAAACTGAGGTTGGGTAGAGATGATGGCCTAAAGCCATTGTGGGTGTGATATGCTCTGTGTATGGCCAGCTGTCTGGGTGTTGGACTGGAGGTCTGCCCTCAGGCTGTGTCAGAGAGGGCTTTAGTGCACAGGCTAGACTGTATAATTGGGGTATGGTCGAGTGGCATGCAGGTTGTTACTCATTTGGCGTTTCTGGTTAGCCCTATAGGGCAACATTTTTCTTCTGGAGGGCAGGCAGAGTGCTGCATTGTGTCTCCAGAATTGCCAAACTGGAGGGGTGTGGCCAGGATTGTGAGGAAGGAAGTCTGAAAACACAAGCTAGCACGAGTTTTGGGGCCAAGAGCATGGCAGGCCCACTCTGCAGAGGCTGAATCGAGATCTCCTGCAGGTGAGATCAGGGCGAGTATCAGATATTGCCTCAAGCTGGAGTTTGTGTCCATTACTGCCCCTTCCTGAAGGGGGTGGGGGCGTCATGAGGCCAGGGAGGTTTCCCTACGCTGGGAGTTGTGAGCTGCTCCAAACTTCAAAGTTTCCTTCTTCAGGACAGTCGAGTATTATTGGATGGTTCCAGGATGCCCCATACAGAAAGACTCGAGAGCAGGGCCCTAAGCATGGATGCCGAGAAACGCCAACTCACCTTCCCATTGCCTGGTCGAGACAAGGCACGCTCAATCTGCGGGCTCTTGGGTGAGCTACCCAGAAGGCTGAGTTTAAATGGACTCTGCCGAGGATGAGTCATAATGTGGGTTGGTGGCCATGGAGACCTTGGAATGTGGCAGTAGCTAAGGGACTCTGCAGGATTCTCCAACCCGAAGGGCTTGACACAACTCCAACAAGGAAGCTTCCCATGTGGAGATGAGAGGTCTTCTGTCTGGTGCCTCAGGAAAGCCCCGTATGCTGTTCTTCGAACCCAGGCCTCTGAGGAGTGATACCTGGACACCAAAGCAAGAGTTTATAATAGGGCCTAGGGGCCTGTCTGGTTCAATCTTCTGTCTCTGCGGATATCTGTCTGTGTGTCTGCATGGAGGTAGTAGTTGCTCAGCTTGTGTCATAATGCCCCTATTTGTCCAGTGCGGCTTGCGGTAGTGGGATGTCCTTGGGGACCTTGAGGTTTCTACAATTTTGTAGAGTTGTGGCCAATGGAATGGGCAGTTTCTTAGGAGAGAGCAGGCACAGTTCTGTGGTGTGGCTCCAGAGACCCCAGCCTGGGGGCTGTGTGGGCCATTGCTGTGCAGACAGACATCCAAAAACCCTAACTCAGCTCAGGTTTGGGGCCGAGGTTACGGCAGGCCTGATCTACAGTCCATGAGGGGAGCTCCTCTGGATATGAAAGAAGGGTGAGAGGGAGGCAGTCGCTCAGGCTTTTGTCTCTGGATGTTTTGTCCACAATGGCCGTTTAATGTAGGAGTTGCCTCATGGGTCGTAGAAGTCTCCCTCTCTGGTAGTTTGTCCAGCCCCCAAGAGTTTGGGGTCATTCTGTGGGAAGGGAAGTGTCCTATTTTCTGCTTCATGTGTCCCCCCAGTAGAGGGATTCTAGAGCATAGCAGTGGGTACTGACAACTGGAATACTCGCCTTCTGGTTAAGCCTGGGGGCCTATGGATATGACAAGCCCCATATGCAGGATCTTGGTCCAGCCACTGAGAGGCGTTACTTTAATAAGGGACTCACGCTGCAGGTCACAATGCATGTGCCCTAGGCGGCCCTCAAGCACTGGCGTGGCCTTACGGACAATGCAGGTTTTCCCACATTGAACCTTGGACTACATGCCAACCACAAGTTTTCTGGCCATGGAGAAGGAGGAATTCTAATTTCTGCATCACGTTCACCCCTGGGCAGTGATTGGAGATAAGGTCTAGGTTCTGAAGCCTGAAAATCGAGGTTGGGAAGAGATGACGACCTACAGCCATAGCGGGTCCTATGTGTCCAGGTTGGGGCCAGCTGTCTGGGTGTCGTTTGGGTTTGTCTTGTCTCAGGCTGTGCCAGACAGGGCATTAGTATACAGGGTGGGCTGTATAATTGCTTTAAAATCGAGTGGCATGCATTAGAAAATCATTTGGGGTTTCTTATTAGCAGCATAGGGCAAAGTTTTTCTTCTGGAGGGCAGGCAGAGTGCTGCATTGTGGCTTCGGAATTCCCAAACTGGAGGGCTTGTGGGCCAGGAGAGTGAGGACGGAAGTCTGAGAACACTAGCTAGGCTTAGGTGTCGGGGCAAGGACATGGCAGGCACACTCTGCAGAGCTGAAATGAGATCTCGTGCGTCTGAAGTCAGGTCGAGGTTCACACTTTGGCTCAGGTTTGAGTTTCTGTCCATGTTGGCCCCTTCAGGAAGGGGGGGCATTAGGAGGCCATGGGGGTTTTCCCACTTTTGGAGTTGTGAGATGCTCCAAACCGCAAGGATTCCTTCTGTGGGACAATTAAGATTTGTTGGATGGCTCCAGGACGTCTTATAAGGTATTTTTCCAGAACAGGGTTCTAAGTATGGATGCCTGGGCAGCCAGCCTCACATTCCAATTGTCTCCTAGCAACAAGAAACGTTTGATCTGCTGGCTTGGGGTAGCAACAGAGGGGGCTGAGTTGAAATGGACTTTCCTGAGGATGGTCTTAATGTTGGTTTGAGTCCATGGAGACCTTGGTATGGGGCAGTGGCACCAGGGCCCTGAAGGATTCTCCTAACCAGAGGTTATGACAAAGCTCCAATGAGCAAGTTTCCATGGGGAGACGAGATTTGTTCCTATTGGTGCCTCAGGAAACCACCATATGCTGGTATTGGAAACGAGGCCTCTGAGGACAGATGCCTGGAAACCAAAGCAATGGATCTGATTAGGGCCTAGGGGCCTGTCCGGTTCAATATTCTTCTCTGGGGACATCTGTTGTCTGAGTGGAGGTAGTTGCTCAGCTGGTTTGAGATCACCCCTGTTTGTCCTGGTCGACCTACACTATTCGGATAACCTCGGTGACTTTGGAGGTTTTTCCTAATTTGCAAGGTTGTGGCCAATGGAATGGGAAGAATTCCCTGAAAGGGAAGCACAGTCCTGAGGTGTGGCTCCAGGGACCCAAGTGTGGAGCGTGTGTGGTCCAGGGCTATTTGGACAAAAGTCTGAAAACACAAACTCCACTTAGGTTGTGGGATGTAGGTATGGCCGGCCCGATCTATAGACCGTGAGGAGACCTCCTCGGGATATGAACAAAGGGCGAATGTGAGGTGCTTGCTCATGCTTTTTTTTTTTTTTTCTGGAAATGTGTCACCGATTGCCATGGAATGTCGGGGTGTCCTCATGGGCCATCGATGAGGCTCCCTTTCTGGGGATTTGACCCGATCCCAAGAGTTTGGGGTCATTCTGTGGGAAGGGAGGAGGCCTTTCTGGGTTTTTTTGTTTATTTTATTTTTTTTTAACCTCCGGTGGACCACCAAAAGAGGGATTCCAGAGCAGAGTCGTGGGTGGGGGCAACTGGACAACCAGACCTCTGGTTAACATTGGGACCTAAGAACATGGCAAGCCCCATATGTGGGCTCTTGGTCCAGACACTGAGAGGCCTTCCTTGAGGATAGGTCTCACACTGAGTTTCACAATGTGGTTTTGTGCCCAAGGATCCCCTCCAGTCAGGGCGTGGCCTAAAGTACCATGCTGGTGCCTCCTACACTGAACGTCGCACAGTATGGGAACCACAAGTTTTCTGGCCATGGGGAAGATGGAGTTCTAATTTCTGCAACACTTTCACTCCTGGACTGTGATTGGATTTAAGGTCTAGGTTCTGAAGCCTGAAAACTGAGCTTGGGAAGAGATGAAGCCCTAAGGCCATGGTGTGTCCGATGTGCTCAGTGTTTGGCCAGCTGTTTAGTGTGGGTTGGGAGGTGCAGGCTCAGGCTGTGGCAGACAGGGAATAAGTGCCCAGGCTAGACTGTATCATTGGGGTGCTCGAGTTTCGTGCAGGATGGTACTCATTTGTGGTTACTGGGTAGCCCCAGAGGGCAACGTTTTTCTTCTGGAGGGAAGACACAGTGCCACATAGTTGTTCCAGAATTCCCAAACTGGAAGGATTGTGGGCCAGGAGTGTGAGGAAAAAATTCTGAGAACACAAGCCAGACTTAGATTTTGGGGTGAGGGGAAGGCAGGCACCTTCTGCAGAGATGATTTGAGATCCCGTATACCTGAAGAAGGAGCTAGGATCAGACGTTGGCTTGGGTCAGAGTTTCTGTCCATGAAGGCCTCTTCATGAAGGGGAGAGTGTCACGAGGACATGGAGGTTGTCCGACGATGGGAATTGTGAGATGCTCCAAACCACAATGATTTCTTCGGTGGGACAGTCGAGACCTGTTGGATGGCTCCAGGACATCCCATATGGAAGTTCTCCAGAGCAGGGTTCTAAGGATGGATGCGTGGGCAGCCTGCCTCCCATTCCAGGTGTCTCATAGAGCCAAGGCAAGTTCGATCTGCTGGATCTAGGGGAGCAACCGAGGCGGGTGTGTTGAAATGGGTGAGTTGAGGATGGGTCATTATGTGCATTTGTGTCCATGTAGACCTTGGAATGGGGTGCTTGATCCGGGGCCTTGAGGGATGTTCATAACCGGAGGTTTTGATGGAGCTCTAAAGAGTATGTTTCCTATGTAGAGAAGAGAATTGTTTTGATGAGTGCCTAAGGAATCTCCCATATGCTGGTATTGGAAACCAGGCCTCTGAGGAGAGATGACTGGAATCAAAAGCAATGGATCTGATTAGGGCCTCAGTGCCCTTCCAGTTCAATCTTATTCTATGGGGATATCTGTCTCTGTGTCTGAGTGGAGTTGGTTTCCTAACTTGTGAAAGATCATTCCTGTTTGTCCTGGGCAGCCAACACAATTCCGATGGCCTGGGGAAGTTTGGAGGATTCTCCTAATCTATAGGGTTGTGGCCAATGGAAATGGCAGAATTCCCCTGGAGAGGGAAGCCACAGTCCTGAGGTGTGGCTCCAGGGGCCCCAGCTTGGATGGTGTGTGGGCCACGACTGTGGGGACAGAAGTCTGAAAACACAAACTCAACTTAGGTTTTGGGATGTATGTATGAAGGCTCGATCTACAGACCGTGAGAATTTTCCGGGCTATGAACAAAGGGCGAGTATGTGGCGCTTGCTCAGGGTTTTGTCTCTGGATTTTGTGTCAATGGTGGCCGTGGAATGTCGGGGTGTCCTCAAGGGCCATGGACAATTCTTTCTCTGGTGATTTGGCCTGATCCCAAGTGGTTGGGATCATTCTGTGGATGGGATGAGTCCTTTCTGTATTTTTTTTTTTTACCTCAGGTGTCCCACCAAAGAGGGATTCCCGAGTAGAGCCCTGAGTAGGGGTGACTAGACATCTCGAACTCTGGTTGAGATTGGGGGACTAGGGGCTTGGCAAGCCCCATATGTGGGCTGTTGTTCCAGTCACTAAGAGGCTTTACATGAGGATAGGGCTCACGCTGAGGGTCACAATGTGTGTTTGTGCACATTGTGGCCCTCAGGGATAGGTAGGGCCTCATAGTCCATGCTGCTTTCTCCTACAATGAACATTGGACAACATGCCAACCACTAGGTTTCTTGCCAATGTGAAGGAGAAGTTCTGATTCTTGCATCACATTCACTCCTGAGCAGTGAGTGGAGATAAGGTCTAGGTTCTGAAGGTGAAAACTGAGGTTGGGTAGAGATGATGGCCTAAAGCCATTGTGGGTGTGATATGCTCTGTGTACGGCCAGCTGTCTGGGTGTTGGACTGGAGGTCTGCCCTCAGGCTGTGTCAGACAGGGCTTTAGTGCACAGGCTAGACTGTATAATTGGGGTATGGTCGAGTGGCATGCAGGTTGTTACTCATTTGGCGTTTCTGGTTAGCCCTATAGGGCAACATTTTTCTTCTGGAGGGCAGGCAGAGTGCTGCATTGTGTCTCCAGAATTGCCAATCTGGAGGGGTGTGGCCAGGATTGTGAGGAAGGAATTCTGAAAACACAAGCTAGAACGAGTTTTGGGGCCAAGACCATGGCAGGCCCACTCTGCAGAGGCTGAATCGAGATCTCCTGCACGTGAGGTCCGGGCGATTATCAGATGTTGCCTCAAGCTGGAGTTTGTGTCCATGATGGCCCCTTCCGAAGGGGGTGGGGGCGTCATGAGGCCAGGGAGGTTTCCCTACGCTGGGAGTTGTGAGCTGCTCCAAACTTCAAAGTTTCCTTCTTCAGGACAGTCGAGTACTATTGGATGGTTCCAGGATGCCCCATACAGAAAGACTCGAGAGCAGGGCCCTAAGCATGGATGCCGAGAAACGCCAACTCACCTTCCCATTGCCTGGTCCAGACAAGGAACGCTCAATCTGCGGGCTCTTGGGTGAGCTACCCAGAAGGCTGAGTTTAAATGGACTCTCCTGAGGATGAGTCATAATGTGGGTTGTTGGCCATGGAGACCTTGGAATGTGGCAGTAGTTAAGGGACTCTGCAGGATTCTCCAGCCCGAAGGGCTTGACACAACTCCAACAGGAAGCTTCCCATGTGGAGATGAGAGGTCTTCTGTCTGGTGCCTCAGGAAAGCCCCGTATGCTGGTCTTCGAACCCAGGCCTCTGAGGAGTGATACCTGGACACCAAAGCAAGAGTTTATAATAGGGCCTAGGGGCCTGTCTGGTTCAATCTTCTGTCTCTGCGGATATCTGTCTGTGTGTCTGCATGGAGGTAGTAGTTGCTCAGCTTGTGTCATAATGCCCCTATTTGTCCAGTGCGGCTTGCGGTAGTGGGATGTCCTTGGGGACCTTGAGGTTTCTACTATTTTGTAGAGTTGTGGCCAATGGAATGGGCAGTTTCTTAGGAGAGAGCAGGCACAGTTCTGTGGTGTGGCTCCAGAGACCCCAGCCTGGAGGCTGTGTGGGCCATGGCTGTGCAGACAGACATCCAAAAACCCTAACTCAGCTCAGGTTTGGGGCCGAGGTTACGGCAGGCCTGATCTACAGTCCATGAGGGGAGCTCCTCTGGAAATGAAAGAAGGGTGAGAGGGAGGCAGTCGCTCAGGCTTTTGTCTCTGGATGTTTTGTCCACAATGGCCGTTTAATGTAGGAGTTGCCTCATGGGTCGTAGAAGTCTCCCTCTCTGGTAGTTTGTCCAGCCCCCAAGAGTTTGGGGTCATTCTGTGGGAAGGGAAGTGTCCTGTTTTCTGCTTCATGTGTCCCCCCAGTAGAGGGATTCTAGAGCATAGCAGTGGGTACTGACAACTGGAATACTCGCCCTCTGGTTAAGCCTGGGGGCCTATGGATATGACAAGCCCCATATGCAGGATCTTGGTCCAGCCACTGAGAGGCGTTACTTTAATACGGGACTCATGCTGCAGGTCACAATGCATGTCTGTGCCCTAGGCGGCCCTCAAGCATTGTCGTGGCCTTTCGGACAATGCAGGTTTTCCCACATTGAACGTTGGACAACATGCCAACCACAAGGTTTCTGGCCATGGGGAAGGAGGAATTCTAATTTCTGCATCACGTTCACCCCTGGGCAGTGATTGGAGATAAGGTCTAGGTTCTGAAGCCTGAAAACCGAGGTTGGGAAGAGATGACGACCTACAGGCATAGCGGGTCCTATGTGTCCAGGTTGGGGCCAGCTGTCTGGGTGTCGTTTGGGATGTCTTGTCTCAGGCTGTGCCAGACAGGGCATTAGTATACAGGGTGGGCTGTATAATTGCTTTACAATCGAGTGGCATGCATTAGAAAATCATTTGGCGTTTATTATTAGCAGCATAGGGCAAAGTTTTTCTTCTGGAGGGCAGGCAGAGTGCTGCATTGTGGCTTCGGAATTCCCAAACTGGAGGGCTTGTGGGCCAGGAGAGTGAGGACGGAAGTCTGAGAACACTAGCTAGGCTTAGGTGTCGGGGCAAGGACATGGCAGGCACACTCTGCAGAGCTGAATTGAGATCTCATGTGTCTGAAGTCAGGTCGAGGTTCAGACTTTGGCTCAGGTTTGAGTTTCTGTCCATGTTGGCCCCTTCAGGAAGGGGGGGCATTAGGAGGCCATGGGGGTTTTCCCACTTTTGGAGTTGTGAGATGCTCCAAACCGCAAGGATTCCTTCTGTGGGACAATTAAGATTTGTTGGATGGCTCCAGGACGTCTTATAAGGTATTTTTCCAGAACAGGGTTCTAAGTATGGATGCCTGGGCAGCCAGCCTCACATTCCAATTGTCTCCTAGCAACAAGAAACGTTTGATCTGCTGGCTTGGGGTAGCAACAGAGGGGGCTGAGTTGAAATGGACTTTCCTGAGGATGGTCTTAATGTTGGTTTGAGTCCATGGAGACCTTGGTATGGGGCAGTGGCACCAGGGCCCTGAAGGATTCTCCTAACCAGAGGTTATGACAAAGCTCCAATGAGCAAGTTTTCCATGGGGAGACGAGATTTGTTCTTATTGGTGCCTCAGGAAACCACCATATGCTGGTATTGGAAACGAGGCCTCTGAGGACAGATGCCTGGAAACCAAAGCAATGGATCTGATTAGGGCCTAGGGGCCTGTCCGGTTCAATATTCTTCTCTGGGGACATCTGTTGTCTGAGTGGAGGTAGTTGCTCAGCTGGTTTGAGATCACCCCTGTTTGTCCTGGGCGGCCTACACTATTGGGATGGCCTCAGTGACTTTGGAGGTTTTTCCTAATTTGCAAGGTTGTGGCCAATGGAATGGGAAGAATTCCCTTGAAAGGGAAGCACAGACCTGAGGTGTGGCTCCAGGGACCCAAGTGTGGAGCGTGTGTGGTCCAGGGCTATTTGGACAAAAGTCTGAAAACACAAACTCCACTTAGGTTGGGGGATGGAGGTATGGCCGGCCCGATCTATAGACCGTGAGGAGACCTCTTCGGGATATGAACAAAGGGCGAATGTGAGGTGCTTGCTCATGCTTTTTTTTTTTTTTTTTTTCTGGAAATGTGTCACCGATTGCCATGGAATGTCGGGGTGTCCTCATGGGCCATCGATGAGGCTACCTTTCTGGGGATTTGACCAGATCCCAAGAGTTTGGTGTCATTCTGTGGGAAGGGAGGAGGCCTTTCTGTTTTTTTTGTTTATTTTTTTTTTAATTTTTTTTTTTTTTTTTACCTCAGGTGGACCACCAAAAGAGGGATTTCAGAGCAGAGTCGTGGGTGGGGGCAACTGCACAACCAGACCGCTGGTTAACATTGGGACCTAAGAACATGGCAAGCCCCATATGTGGGCTCTTGGTCCAGACACTGAGAGGCCTTCCTTGAGGATATGTCTCACACTGAGTTTCACAATGTGTTTTTTTTCCCAAGGAGCCCCTCAAGTCAGGGGTGGCCTAATGTACCATGCTGGTTTCTCCTACACTGTACATTGCACAGTATGGGAACCACAAGTTTTCTGGCAATGGGGAAGATGGAGTTCTAATTTCTGCAACACTTTCACTCCTGGACTGTGATTGGATTTAAGGTCTAGGTTCTGAAGCCTGAAAACTGAGGTTGGGAAGAGATGAAGCCCTAAGGCCATGGTGTTTCTGATGTGCTCAGTGTTCGGCCAGCTGTTGAGTGTGGGTTGGGAGGTGCAGGCTCAGGCTGTGGCAGACAGGGAATAAGTGCCCATGCTAGACTGCATCATTGGGATGCAGTCGAGTTTCGTGCAGGATGGTACTCATTTGTGGTTACTGGGTAGCCCCACAGGGCAACGTTTTTCTTCTGGAGGGAAGACACAGTGCCACATAGTGGCTCCAGAATTCTCATACTGGAAGGCTTGTGGGCCAGGAGTGTGAGGAAAAAATTCTGAGAACACAAGCCAGACTTAGATTTCGGGGTGAGGGTACGGCAGGCACCCTCTGCAGAGATGATTCAAGATCCCGTACACCTGAAGACAGAGCTAGGATCAGACGTTTTCTTAGGTCGGAGTTTCTGTCCATGATGGCCCCTTCATGAAGGGAGGGGGTCACGAGGACATGGAGGTTGTCCGACGATGGGAATTGTGAGATGCTCCAAACCACAATGATTCTTTCTGTGGGACAGTCGAGACCTGTTGTATGGCTCCAGGATATCCCATAAGGAAGTTATCCAGAGCAGGGTTCTAAGGATGGATGCCTGGGCAGCCTGCCTCCCATTCCAGGTGTCTCATAGAGCCAAGGCAAGTTCGATCTGCTGGATCTAGGGGAGCAACCGAGGCGGGTGTTTTGAAATGGGTGAGTTGAGGATGGGTCATAATGTGCATTTGAGTCCATGAGGACCTTGGAATGGGGTGCTTGATCCGGGGCCTTGAGGGATGTTCATAACCGGAGGTTTTGATGGAGCTCTAAAGAGTATGTTTCCTATGTAGAGAAGAGAATTGTTTTGATGAGTGCCTAAGGAATCTCCCATATGCTGGTATTGGAAACCAGGCCTCTGAGGAGAGATGACTGGAATCAAAAGCAATGGATCTGATTAGGGCCTCAGTGCCCTTCCAGTTCAATCTTATTATATGGGGATATCTGTCTCTGTGTCTGAGTGTCCTGGGCAGCCAACACAATTCGGATGGCCTGGGGGAGTTTGGAGGATTCTCCTAATCTATAGGGTTGTGGCCAATGGAAATGGCAGAATTCCCCTGGAGAGGGAAGCCACAGTCCTGAGGTGTGGCTCCAGGGGCCCCAGCTTGGATGGTGTGTGGGCCAGGACTGTAGGGACAGAAGACTGAAAACACAAACTCAGCTTAGGTTTGGGGATGTATGTATGAAGGCTCGATCTACAGACCGTGAGAATTTTCCGGGCTATGAACAAAGGGCGAGTATGTGGCGCTTGCTCAGGCTTTTGTCTCTGGATTTTGTGTCAATGGTGGCCGTGGAATGTCGGGGTGTCCTCAAGGGCCATGGACAATTCTTTCTCTGGTGATTTGGCCTGATCCCAAGCGGTTGGGATCATTCTGTGGATGGGAAGAGTCCTTTCTGTATTTTTATTTTTTTACCTCAGGTGTCCCACCAAAGAGGGATTCCCGAGTAGAGCCCTGAGTAGGGGTGACTAGACATCTCGAACTCTGGTTGAGATTGGGGGACTAGGGGCTTGGCAAGCCCCATACGGGGGCTGTTGTTCCAGTCACTAAGAGGCTTTACATGAGAATAGGGCTCACGCTGAGGGTCACAATGTGTGTTTGTGCACATTGTGGCCCTCAGGGATAGGTGGGGCCTCATTGTCCATGCTGCTTTCTCCTACAATGAACATTGGACAACATGCCAACCACTAGGTTTCTTGCCAAGGCGAAGGAGAAGTTCTGATTCTTGCATCACGTTCACTCCTGAGCAGTGAGTGGAGATAAGGTCTAGGTTCTGAAGGTGAAAACTGAGGTTGGGTAGAGATGATGGCCTAAAGCCATTGTGGGTGTGATATGCTCTGTGTACGGCCAGCTGTCTGGGTGTTGCACTGGAGGTCTGCCCTCAGGCTGTGTCAGAGAGGGCTTTAGTGCACAGGCTAGACTGTATAATTGGGGTATGGTCGAGTGGCATGCAGGTTGTTACTCATTTGGCGTTTCTGGTTAGCCCTATAGGGCAACATTTTTCTTCTGGAGGGCAGGCAGAGTGCTGCATTGTGTCTCCAGAATTGCCAAACTGGAGGGGTGTGGCCAGGATTGTGAGGAAGGAAGTCTGAAAACACAAGCTAGCACGAGTTTCGGAGCAAAGAGCATGGCAGGCCCACTCTGCAGAGGCTGAATCGAGATCTCCTGCAGGTCTGGTCATGGCGATTATCAGATGTTGCCTCAAGTTGGAGTTTGTGTCCATGACGGCCACTTCCTGAAGGGGGTGGGGGCGTCATGAGGCCAGGGAGGTTTCCCTATGCTGGGAGTTGTGAGCTCCTCCAAACTTCAAAGATTCCTTCTTCAGGACAGTCGAGTACTATTGGATGGTTCCAGGATGCCCCATACAGAAAGACTCGAGAGCAGGGGCCTAAGCATGGATGCCGAGAAACGCCAACTCACCTTCCCATGCCTGGTCGAGACAAGGCACGCTCAATCTGCGGGCTCTTGGGTGAGCTACCCAGAAGGCTGAGATTAAATGGACTCTGCCGAGGATGAGTCATAATGTGGGTTGGTGGCCATGGAGACCTTGGAATGTGGCAGTAGCTAAGGGACTCTGCAGGATTCTCCAACCCGAAGGGCTTGACACAACTCCAACAAGGAAGCTTCCCATGTGGAGATGAGAGGTCTTCTGTCTGGTGCCTCAGGAAAGCCCCGTATGATGGTCTTCGAACACAGGCCTCTGAGGAATGATACCTGGACACCAAAGCAAGAGTTCATAATAGGGCCTAGGGGCCTGTCTGGTTCAATCTTCTGTCTCTGCGGATATCTGTCTGTGTGTCTGCATGGAGGTAGTAGTTGCTCAGCTTGTGTCATAATGCCCCTATTTGTCCAGTGCGGCTTGCGGTAGTGGGATGTCCTTGGGGACCTTGAGGTTTCTACTATTTTGTAGAGTTGTGGCCAATGGAATGGGCAGTTTCTTAGGAGAGAGCAGGCACAGTTCTGTGGTGTGGCTCCAGAGACCCCAGCCTGGAAGCTGTGTGGGCCATGGCTGTGCAGACAGACATCCAAAAACCCTAACTCAGCTCAGGTTTGGGGCCGAGGTTACGGCAGGCCTGATCTACAGTCCATGAGGGGAGCTCCTCTGGATATGAAAGAAGGGTGAGAGGGAGGCAGTCGCTCAGGCTTTTGTCTCTGGATGTTTTGTCCACAATGGCCGTTTAATGTAGGAGCTGGCTCATGGGTCGTAGAAGTCTCCCTCTCTGGTAGTTTGTCCAGCCCCCAAGAGTTTGGGGTCATTCTGTGGGAAGGGAAGTGTCCTGTTTTCTGCTTCATGTGTCCCCCCAGTAGAGGGATTCTAGAGCATAGCAGTGGGTACTGACAACTGGAATACTCGCCCTCTGGTTAAGCCTGGGGGCCTATGGATATGACAAGCCCCATATGCAGGATCTTGGTCCAGCCACTAAGCGGCGTTACTTTAATAAGGGACTCACGCTGCAGGTCACAATGCATGTCTGTGCCCTAGGCGGCCCTCAAGCACTGGCGTGGCCTTTCGGACAATGCAGGTTTTCCCACATTGAACGTTGGACAACATGCCAACCATAAGGTTTCTGGCCATGGGGAAGGAGGAATTCTAATTTCTGCATCACGTTCACCCCTGGGCAGTGATTGGAGATAAGGTCTAGGTTCTGAAGTCTGAAAACCGAGGTTGGGAAGAGATGACGACCTACAGCCATAGCGGGTCCTATGTGTCCAGGTTGGGGCCAGCTGTCTGGGTGTCGTTTGGGATGTCTTGTCTCAGGCTGTGCCAGACAGGGCATTAGTATACAGGGTGGGCTGTATAATTGCATTACAATCGAGTGGCATGCATTAGAAAATCATTTGGCGTTTATTATTAGCAGCATAGGGCAAAGTTTTTCTTCTGGAGGGCAGGCAGAGTACTGCATTGTGGCTTCGGAATTCCCAAAATGGAGGGCTAGTGGGCCAGGAGAGTGAGGACGGAAGTCTGAGAACACAAGCTAGGCTTAGGTTTCGGGGCAAGGACATGGCAGGCAAACTCTGCAGAGCTGAATGAGATCTCATGCGTCTGAAGTCAGGTCGAGGTTCAGACTTTGGCTCAGGTTTGAGTTTCTGTCCATGTTGGCCCCTTCAGGAAGGGGGGGCATTATGAGGCCATGGGGGTTTTCCCACTATTGGAGTTGTGAGATGCTCCAAACCGCAAGGATTCCTTCTGTGGGACAATTAAGATTTGTTGGATGGCTCCAGTACGTCTTATAAGGTATTTTTCCAGAACAGGGTTCTAAGTACGGATGCCTGGGCAGCCAGCCTCACATTCCAATTGTCTCCTAGCAACAAGAAACGTTTGATCTGCTGGCTTGGGGTAGCAACAGAGGGGGCTGAGTTGAAATGGTCTTTCCTGAGGATGGTCTTAATGTTGGTTTGAGTCCATGGAGACCTTGGTATGGGGCAGTGGCACCAGGGCCCTGAAGGATTCTCCTAACCAGAGGTTATGACAAAGCTCCAATGAGCAAGTTTTCCATGGGGAGACGAGATTTGTTCTTATTGGTGCCTCAGGAAACCACCATATGCGGGTATTGGAAACGAGGCCTCTGAGGACAGATGCCTGGAAACCAAAGCAATGGATCTGATTAGGGCCTAGGGGCCTGTCCGGTTCAATATTCTTCTCTGGGGACATCTGTTGTCTGAGTGGAGGTAGTTGCTCAGCTGGTTTGAGATCACCCCTGTTTATCCTAGGCAGCCTACACTATTGGGATGGCCTCAGTCACTTTGGAGGTTTTTCCAAATTTGCAAGGTTGTGGCCAATGGAATGGGAATAATTCCCTTGAAATGGAAGCACAGTCCTGAGGTGTGGCTCCAGGGACCCAAGTGTGGAGAGTGTGTGGTCCAGGCCTGTGGGGACAGAAGTCTGAAAACAGAAACTCAGCTTAGGTTTGGGGATGTATGTATAAAGGCTCGATCAACAGTTCGTGAGAATTTTCCGGGCTATGAACAAAGGGCGAGTATGTGGCGCTTGCTCAGGGTTTTGTCTCTGGATTTTGTGTCAATGGTGGCCGTGGAATGTCGGGGTGTCTTCAAGGGCCATGGACAATTCTTTCTCTGGTGATTTGGCCTGATCCCAAGCGGTTGGGATCATTCTGTGGATGGGAAGAGTCCTTTCTGTATTTTTTTTTTTTTACCTCAGGTGTCCCACCAAAGAGGGATTCCCGAGTAGAGCCCTGAGTAGGGGTGACTAGACATCTCGAACTCTGGTTGAGATTGGGGGACTAGGGGCTTGTCAAGCCCCATATGAGGGCTGTTGTTCCAGTCACTAAGAGGCTTTACATGAGCATAGGGCTCACGCTGAGGGTCACAATGTGTGTTTGTGCACATTGTGGCCCTCAGGGATAGGTGGGCCCTCATAGTCCATGCTGCTTTCTCCTACAATGAACATTGGACAACATGCCAACCAATAGGTTATTTGCCAAGGCGAAGGAGAAGTTCTGATTCTTGCATCACGTTCACTCCTGAGCAGTGAGTGGAGATAAGGTCTAGGTTCTGAAGGTGAAAACTGAGGTTGGGTAGAGATGATGGCCTAAAGCCATTGTGGGTGTGATATGCTCGGTGTATGGCCAGCTGTCTGGGTGTTGGACTGGAGGTCTGCCCTCAGGCTGTGTCAGACAGGGCTTTAGTGCACAGGCTAGACTGTATAATTGGGGTATGGTCGAGTGGCATGCAGGTTGTTACTCATTTGGCGTTTCTGGTTAGCCCTATAGGGCAACATTTTTCTTCTGGAGGGCAGGCAGAGTGCTGCATTGTGTCTCCAGAATTTCCAAACTGGAGGGGTGTGGCCAGGATTGTGAGGAAGGAAGTCTGAAAACACAAGCTAGCACGAGTTTTGGGGCCAAGAGCATGGCAGGCCCAATCTGCAGAGGCTGAATGGAGATCTCCTGCACGTGAGGTCAGGGCGAGTATCAGATGTTGCCTCAATCTGGAGTTTGTGTCCATGACGGCCCCTTCCTGAAGGGCGTGGGGGCGTCATGAGTCCAGGGAGGTTTCCCTACGCTGGGAGTTGTGAGCTGCTCCAAACTTCAAAGTTTCCTTCTTCAGGACAGTCGAGTACTATTGGATGGTCCCTTGATGCCCCATACAGAAAGACTCGAGAGCAGGGGCCTAAGCATGGATGCCGAGAAACGCCAACTCACCTTCCCATTGCCTGGTGGAGACAAGGCACGCTCAATCTGCGGGCTCTTGGGTGAGCTACCCAGAAGGCTGAGTTTAAATGGACTCTGCGAGGATGAGTCATAATGTGGGTTGGTGGCCATGGACTCCTTGGAATGTGGCAGTAGCTAAGGGACTCTGCAGGATTCTCCAGCCCGAAGGGCTTGACACAACTCCAACAGGAAGCTTCCCATGTGGAGATGAGAGGTCTTCTGTCTGGTGCCTCAGGAAAGCCCCGTATGCTGGTCTTCAAACACAGGCCTCTGAGGAGTAATAACTGGACACCAAAGCAAGAGTTCATAATAGGGCCTAGGGGCCTGTCTGGTTCAATCTTCTGTCTCTGCGGATATCTGTCTGTGTGTCTGCATGGAGGTAGTAGTTGCTCAGCTTGTGTCATAATGCCCCTATTTGTCCAGTGCGGCTTGCGGTAGTGGGATGTCCTTGGGGCCCTTGAGGTTTCTACTATTTTGTAGAGTTGTGGCCAATGGAATGGGCAGTTTCTTAGGAGAGAGCAGGCACAGTTCTGTGGTGTGGCTCCAGAGACCCCAGCCTGGAGGCTTGTGGGCCATGGCTGTGCAGACAGACATCCAAAAACCCTAACTCAGCTCAGGTTTGGGGCCGAGGTTACGGCAGGCCTGATCTACAGTCCATGAGGGGAGCTCCTCTGGATATGAAAGAAGGGTGAGAGGGAGGCAGTCGCTCAGGCTTTTTCTCTGGATGTTTTGTCCACAATGGCCGTTTAATGTAGGAGCTGCCTCATGGGTCTTAGAAGTCTCCCTCTCTGGTAGTTTGTCCATCCCCCAAGAGTTTGGGGTCATTCTGTGGGAAGGGAAGTGTCCTGTTTTCTGCTTCATGTGTCCCCCCAGTAGAGGGATTCTAGAGCATAGCAGTGGGTACTGACAACTGGAATACTCGCCCTCTGGTTAAGCCTGGGGGCCTATGGATATGACAAGCCCCATATGCAGGATCTTGGTCCAGCCACTGAGAGGCGTTACTTTAATACGGGACTCACGCTGCAGGTCACAATGCATGTCTGTGCCCTAGGCGGCCCTCAAGCACTGGCGTGGCCTTTCGGACAATGCAGGTTTTCCCACATTGAACGTTGGACAACATGCCAACCACAAGGTTTCTGGCCATGGGGAAGGAGGAATTCTAATTTCTGCATCACGTTCACCCCTGGGCAGTGATTGGAGATAAGGTCTAGGTTCTGAAGCCTGAAATCGAGGTTGGGAAGAGATGACGACCTACAGGCATAGCGGGTCCTATGTGTCCAGGTTGGGGCAAGCTGTCTGGGTGTCGTTTGGGATGTCTTGTCTCAGGCTGTGCCAGACAGGGCATTAGTATACAGGGTGGGCTGTATAATTACTTTACAATCGAGTGGCATGCATTAGAAAATCATTTGGGGTTTCTTATTAGCAGCATAGGGCAAAGTTTTTCTTCTGGAGGGCAGACAGAGTGCTGCATTGTGGCTTCGGAATTCCCAAAATGGAGGGCTTGTGGGCCAGGAGAGTGAGGACGGAAGTCTGAGAACACAAGCTAGGCTTAGGTTTCGGGGCAAGGACATGGCAGGCACACTCTGCAGAGCTGAATTGAGATCTCATGCGTCTGAAGTCAGGTCGAGGTTCAGACTTTGGCTCAGGTTTGAGTTTCTGTCCATGTTGGCCCCTTCAGGAAGGGGGGGCATTATGATGCCATGGGGGTTTTCCCACTATTGGAGTTGTGAGATGCTCCAAACCGCAAGGATTCCTTCTGTGGGACAATTAAGATTTGTTGGATGGCTCCAGGACGTCTTATAAGGTATTTTTCCAGAACAGGGTTCTAAGTACGGATGCCTGGGCAGCCAGCCTCACATTCCAATTGTCTCCTAAAAACAAGAAACGTTTGATCTGCTGGCTTGGGGTAGCAACAGAGGGGGCTGAGTTGAAATGGTCTTTCCTGAGGATGGTCTTAATGTTGGTTTGAGTCCATGGAGACCTTGGTATGGGGCAGTGGCACCAGGGCCCTGAAGGATTCTCCTAACCAGAGGTTATGAAAAAGCGCAAATGAGCAAGTTTTCCAAGGGGAGATGAGATTTGTTCTTATTGGTGCCTCAGGAAACCACCATATGCTGGTATTGGAAACGAGGCCTCTGAGGAGAGATGCCTGGAAACCAAAGCATTGGGTCTGATTAGGGCCTTGGGGCCTGTCCGGTTCAATATTCTTCTCTGGGGACATCTGTTGTCTGAGTGGAGGTAGTTGCTCCGCTGGTTTGAGATCACCCCTGTTTGTCCTGGGCGGCCTACACTATTGGGATGGCCTCGGTGACTTTGGAGGTTTTTCCTAATTTGCAAAGTTGTGGCCAATGGAATGGGAAGAATTCCCTTGAAAGGGAAGCACAGTCCTGAGGTGTGGCTCCAGGGACCCAAGTGTGGAGCGTGTGTGGTCCAGGGCTATTTGGACAAAAGTCTGAAAACACAAACTCCACTTAGGTTGGGGGTTGTAGGTATGGCCGGCCCGATCTATAGACCGTGAGGAGACCTCTTCGGGATATGAACAAAGGGCGAATGTGAGGTGCTTGCTCATGCTTTTTTTTTTTTTTTTTTTTTTCTGGAAATGTGTCACCGATTGCCATGGAATGTCGGGGTGTCCTCATGGGCCATCGATGAGGCTCCCTTTCTGGGGATTTGACCCGATACCAAGAGTTTGGGGTCATTCTGTGGGAAGGGAAGAGGCCTTTATGTTTTTTTTGTTTATTTTTTTTGTTTTGTTTTTTTTTTTGTTTTTTTTTTGTTTTTTTTTTTTTACCTCAGGTGGACCACCAAAAGAGGGATTCCAGAGCAGAGTCGTGGGTGGGGGCAACTGGACAACCAGACCTCTGGTTAACATTGGGACCTAAGAACATGGCAAGCCCCATATGTGGGCTCTTGGTCCAGACACTGAGAGGCCTTCCTTGAGGATAGGTCTCACACTGAGATTCACAATGTGGTTTTGTGCCCAAGGATCCCCTCCAGTCAGGGCGTGGCCTAAAGTACCATGCTGGTGCCTCCTACACTGAACGTTGCACAGTATGGGAACCACAAGTATTCTGGCCATGGGGAAGATGGAGTTCTAATTTCTGCAACACTTTTACTCCTGGACTGTGATTGGATTTAAGGTCTAGGTTCTGAAGCCTTAAAACTGAGCTTGGGAAGAGATGAAGCCCTAAGGCCATGGTGTGTCCGATGTGCTCAGTGTTCGGCCAGCTGTTGAGTGTGGGTTGGGAGGTGCAGGCTCAGGCTGTGGCAGACAGGGAATAAGTGCCTAGGCTAGACTGTATCATTGGGGTGCAGTCGAGTTTCGTGCATGATGGTACTCATTTGTGGTTACTGGGTAGCCCTAGAGGGCAACGTTTTTCTTCTGGAGGGAAGACACCGTGCCACATAGTGGTTCCAGCATTCCCAAACTGGAAGGCTTGTGGGCCAGGAGTGTGAGGAAAAAATTCTGAGAACACAAGCCAGACTTACATTTCGGGGTGAGTGGACGGCAGGCACCCTCTGCAGAGATGATTCGAGATCCCGTATACCTGAAGACAGAGCTAGGATCAGACGTTTTCTTAGGTCGGAGTTTCTGTCCATGACGGCCCCTTCATGAAGGGGAGGGTGTCACGAGAACATGGAGGTTTTCCCACGATGGGAATTGTGAGATGCTCCAAACCATAATGATTCCTTCTGTGGGACAGTCGAGACCTGTTGGATGGCTCCAGGACATCCCATAAGGAAGTTATCCAGAGCAGGGTTCTAAGGATGGATGCCTGGGCAGCCTGCCTCCCATTCCAGGTGTCTCATAGAGCCAAGGCAAGTTCGATCTGCTGGATCTAGGGGAGCAACCGAGGCGGGTGTGTTGAAATTGGTGAGTTGAGGATGGGTCATAATGTGCATTTGTGTCCATGTAGACCTTGGAATGGGGTGCTTGATCCGGGGCCTTGAGGGATGTTCATAACCGGAGGTTTTGATGGAGCTCTAAAGAGTATGTTTCCTATGTAGAGAAGAGAATTGTTTTGATGAGTACCTAAGGAATCTCCCATATGCTGGTATTGGAAACCAGGCCTCTGAGGAGAGATGACTGGAATCAAAAGCAATGGATCTGAATAGGGCCTAAGTGCCCGTCCAGTTCAATCTTATTCTACGGGGATATCTGTCTCTGGGTCTGAGTGGAGGTGGTTTCTTAACTTGTGAGAGATCATCCCTGTGTGTCCTGGGCAGCCAACACAATTCGGATGGCCTGGGGGAGTTTGGAGGATTCTCCTAATCTATAGGGTTGTGGCCAATGGAAATGGCAGAATTCCCCTGGAGAGGGAAGCCACAGTCCTGAGGTGTGGCTCCAGGGGCCCCAGCTTGGATGTTGTGTGGGCCAGGAATGTGGGGACAGAAGTCTGAAAACACAAACTCAGCTTAGGTTTGGGGATGTATGTATGAAGGCTCGATCTACAGACCGTGAGAATTTTCCGGGCTATGAACAAAGGGCGAGTATGTGGCGCTTGCTCAGGGTTTTGTCTCTGGATTTTGTGTCTATGGTGGCCGTGGAATGTCGGGGTGTCCTCAAGGGCCATGGACAATTCTTTCTCTGGTGATTTGGCCTGATCCCAAGTGGTTGGGATCATTCTGTGAATGGGAAGAGTCCTTTCGGTATTTTTTTTTTTTTTTTTACCTCAGGTGTCCCACCAAAGAGGGATTCCCGAGTAGAGCCCTGAGTAGGGGTGACTAGACATCTCGAACTCTGGTTGAGATTGGGGGACTAGGGGCTTGGCAAGCCCCATATGTGGGCTGTTGTTCCAGTCACTAAGAGGCTTTACATGAGGATAGGGCTCACGCTGAGGGTCACAATGTGTGTTTGTGCAAATTGTGGCCCTCAGGGATAGGTGGGGCCTCATAGTCCATGCTGCTTTCTCCTACAATGAACATTGGACAACATGCCAACCACTAGGTTTCTTGCCAAGGCGAAGGAGAAGTTCTGATTCTTGCATCACGTTCACTCCTGAGCAGTGAGTGGAGATAAGGTCTAGGTTCTGAAGGTGAAAATTTAGGTTGGGTAGAGATGATGGCCTAAAGCCATGGTGGGTTTGATATGCTCAAGTGTACGGCCAACTGTCTGGGTGTTGGACTGGAGGTCTGCCCTCAGGCTGTGTCAGACAGGGCTTTAGTGCACAGGCTAGACTGTATAATTGGGGTATGGTCGAGTGGCATGCAGGTTGTTACTCATTTGGCGTTTCTGGTTAGCCCTATAGGGCAAGATTTTTCTTCTGGAGGCCAGGCAGTGTGCTGCATTGTGTCTCCAGAATTTCCAAACTGGAGGGGTGTGGCCAGGATTCTGAGGACAGAAGTCTGGGAACACAAGTTAGGCTTAGGTTTCAGGGTGAGGGCCCAGCAGGCACACTCTCAAGTGCTGAATCGAGATCTCATGCTTCTGAATTCAGGGCGAGGCTCAGACTTTGGCTTAGGATGGAGTTTCTGTCCGTGATGGCCCATTTATGAAGGTGTGGGGCATCATGAGGAAATGGAGGTTTTCTCACAGTGTTATTGTGTGATGCTTCAAACCACAAGGATTCATTCTGCGAGACAGTCAAGACAGGTTGGTTGGATTCAAGACGTCCCATAAAGAAGTTCTCCAGAGCAGGGTTCTAAGGATGGATGCCTGGGAAGCCCGCCTCCCATTCTAACTGTCTCCTAGTGACAAGGAAGGTTTGATCTGCTGGCTCTGGGTGAGCAGCCGAGGGGGCTGATTTGAAATGGACTCTCCTGAGAATGGATCATAATGTAAGTTTGTGTCCTTGGAGACCTTGGGATTGGGCCATGGTGCCAGCGCCCTGAAGGATCCTCCTAACCTGAGGTATTGACACAGCTCCAAAGAGCAAGTTTCCCATGTGGAGATGAGATCTGTTCTGATTGTTTCCTTAGGAAACCCCCATATTCTGATATTGGAAACCAGGCCTCTGAGGAGAGATACCTAGAAACCAAAGCAATGCATCAGACGTTGGCTCAGGTTGGAGATTCTGTCCATGATGGCCCCTTTATAAAGGGGAGCATCTCATGAGGCCATGTAGGTTTTCCCACGATAGGAGTTGTGAGATGCTCCAATCTGCAAGGATTCCTTCTGTGGGACAGTCAAGACCTGTTGGAAGGCTCCAGGACATCCCATATGGAACGGCGCCAGAGCAGGATTCCATGGATGGATGCCTAGAGAGTCTGCTTTGCATTCCAGTTGTCTCCTAGCGACAAGGCAGGTTTGATATTCTGCCTCTGGCGGAGGAATCGACGGGGCTGAGTTGAAATGTACTCTCCTGCCGAATGGTCATAATGCGGGTATGTGTCCATGGAGACCTTGGAATAGGGCGGTTGCTCCGGCTACCTGAAGGTTTCTCCTAACTGGAGGCTTTTACAGAGCTCCAAAGGATAAGTTTCCCATGTGAAGACAAGTTTTGTTCTGATTGGTATCTCTGGAATCCCCCATATGCTGGTATTGGTTAACAGGCCTCTGAGGAGAGATGCTTAGAAAAAAAAGCAATGGAACCAATTACATTCTAGGTGCCAGTCCAGTTTAATCTTCTTCTCTTGGGTTATCTGTCTACGGGTGAGTTGACGTCGTTGCTCAGCTTGTGAGAGATCGCCCCTCTTTGTCCTGGGTGGCCTACACTATTGGAATGGCCTCTGGGACTTTGGAGGTTTCTCCTTATCTGTAGGGTTGTGGCCAATGGAATGGGAAGAATTTCCTTGGAGAGGGCAGGCACAGTCCTGAGGTGTGGCTCCAGGGGCCTCAGTCTGGAGGGTGTGTGGGACAGGGATGTCAGGATAGAAGTCTGAAAACACAAACTCGGCTTAGGTTTGGGGACGTAGGTATGGCAGGCCCAATCTACAGACTATGAGGAGAATTTTTTGGGCTATGACCTAAGGGTGAGTGTGAACGCTTGCTGAAGCTTATGTCTCTGGATTTTGTGTCAATAGTGGCCGTGGAATGTCGGGCTGGCCTCATGGGCCATGGACGAGTCTTTCTCTCTGGACCCCAATCACTTGGGATGGCCCAATCCCAAGTGATTGGGGTCATTCTGTGAGTGGGAGGAGTCCTTTCTGTGTTTATTTACCTCAAATGTCCCACCAAAGAGGGATTCCAGAGCAGAGCCCTGAGTAGGGGTGACTAGATGTCTCTACCTCTGGTTAAGATTGGGTGACTTGGGGCATGGCAGGCCCCATATGCGGGCTCATGGTCCAGCCACTGAGAGGCTTTACTTGAGGACAGGGCTCAAACTGAGGGTCCCAATGTGTGTTTGAGCCCACCGCAGCTCTTAAGCATAGGCAGGGCCTCAGGGACCCTACACTACCCTCAGGGGCCCTACTACTACCCCTGTAGGCCCTACAGGGGTCCTACACTGAACGTTGGACAAGATGCCAACCACAAGATTCTGGCGAGAGGGAAGGAGGAGTTCTGATTTCTGCATCACGTTCACCCATGGGAAGTGAGTAGAGATAAGGTCTAGGATTCTGTAGCCTGAAAACCGAAGTTGGAAAGAGATGGCGACCTAAGGCCATGGCGGTTCAGATGTTCTCAGTGTACTGCAAGCTGTCTGGGTGTCGGTTGGGAATTCAGGCCTCAGGTTCTGTCAGCCAGGGCATTAGTGCACAGGCTAGACTATATAATTGGTGTACAGTTGAGTGACGTGCAGGTTTATCCTCCTTTGAGGTTTCTGGGTAGACCCATAGGGCAATATTTTTCTTCTAGAGGGCAGGCAGAGTGCAGCACTGTGTCATCGGAAATCCCAAAATAGAGGGCGTGTGGTCCAGGAGAGTGAGGACGGAAGTCGGAGAACACTAGCTACGCTTAGGTTTTGGGGTGAGGGCACAGCAGGTACACTCTGAAGAGCTGAATCAAGATCTCGTGCATCTGAAGTCAAGGCGAGATCAGCTGTTGGCTCAGGTTGGAGTTTCTTTCCATGATCTGCCTTCATGAAGATTGGGGGCATCATGTGACCTTGGAAGCTTTCCATGATATGAGTTGTTAGGTGGTCCATGCACAAGGACTCCTGTGGGACAGTCGAGACCTGTTGGATGGCTCAAGGATGTCCCATAAGGAACGACGCAAGAGCAGGGTTCTAAGGATGGATGCCTGAAGAGCCCAACTCGCATTTCAATTGTCTCCTAGCGATAAGGCAGGTTCAATCTGCTGGCTCTGGAGTAGCAACCGAGGGGGTTTAGTTGAAATGGACTCTCCTGAGGATGGGTCATAATTTGGGATTGTGTCCATGGAGATATTCAAATGGGGCAGTGGCTCCAGTGACCTGAAGTTTTCTCCTAACTGGAGGTTATGACACAGCTCCATAGAGCAAGATTCCCATGTGGAGACGAGATTTTTTCTGATAGGTAGCTCTGGAAACCCCCTTATGCTGGTATTGGAATCCAGGCCTCTGAGGAGAGATGCCTGAAAACAAAAGCAATGGATCCAATTAGGGCCTAGGTGCCTGTCTTGTTCAATATTCTTTTCTATGGATATCTGTCTAAGGTTCTGATTGGAGGTAGTGGCTCAGCTTGTGCCAGAGGGTCCCTGTATGTCCAGGACATCCTACACTATTGGGATGGCCTCAGAGATTTTGGATGATTCTCCTAATCTGTCAGATTGTGCCAAATGAATGAGCAGAATTCCCTTGGAGAGGCCAGGCACAGTCCTGAGGTGTGGCTCCATGGGGCCCAGCCTTTAGAATGTGTGGGTGAGGACAATGGAGACAGAAGTCTGAAAACACAAACTCGGCTTAGGATTGGGGACATAGGTATGGCAGGCCCGATCTACAGACCTTGAGAATTTTGGGGGCTCTGAACAAAGGGCAAGTGTGTGGCGCTTTTTCAGGTTTTTGTCTCTGGATTTTGTGTCAATGGTGGCCGTGGAATGTCAGGCTGGCCTCATCGACCATGGACGAGTATTTCTCTCTGTGGATTTGGCCAGATTCCAAGTGTTTGGGGTCATTCTTTGGATGGTAGGAGTCCTTACTTTTTTTTTTCTTTATCTTGTTTTTTTTTTTTTTTTTTTTTTTACCTTATGTGTCCCACCAAAGAGGGATTCCAGAAAAGAGCTCTGAATAAGGTTGACTAGACTTCTAAAGCTCTGGCTAGGATTGGGGGAGTAGGGGCATGGCAAGTCCCATATGCAGGCTCTTGGTCCAGCCCCGGAGAGGCTTTACTTGAGGCCAGGATTTATGCTTAGGGTCCTAATGTGTGTTTGTGCCCATCACAGCCCTCAAGCATGTCTGAGGCCTCATGGGCCATGCTGGGTTCTCATATACTGAACGTTGGACAACATGCCAACCACAAGGTTTCTGGTCATGGGGAAGGTGAAGTTCTGATTTCTGCATCACGTACATCACTTAGTTGTGAGTGGAGATAATGTCTAGGTTCTGAAGCCTGAAGACCAAGGTTGGGAAGAGATGATGACCTAAGGCCATGGCATGTTCGATGTGTTCAGTGTGAGGCCAGGTGTCTGGGTGTCGGTCACGAGGTCTGGGGTCAGGCTGTGTCAGACAGGGCATTAGTGCCCAGGCTAGACTGTATAATTGGGGTACAGTCTAGAGAATTGCAGGTTGATCCTCATTTGATGTTTCTGGGTAGACCCCTAGGGCAAAGTCTCTCTTCTGGAGGGCAGGCAGAGTGCTGCATTTTGTCTCCAGAATTCCCAAAGTGGAAGGCTTGTGGGCCAGGAGTGTGAGGATGGAAGTCTGAGAACGCGAGCTGGCTTAGGTTTTGGGGCGAGGGCAAGGCAGGCACACTCTGCAGAGCTGAATTGAGATCTCATGCATCTGAGGTCAGGGCGAGGATCAGACGGGAGTTTCTGTCCATGATGTCCTCTACCTGAAGATGGAGGCATCACGAGGCCATGGAGGTTTTCCCATGGTGCGAGAGTGTGATGCTGCAAACCACAAGGATTCCTTCTGCAGGACAGTTGAGACCTGTTGAATGGATCAAGGACACCCCATTAGGAATTTCTCCAGAGCAGAGTTCTAACATGGATACCTGGGCAACGAACTCGCATTCCAATTGTCTCCTAGTGACAAAGCAGGTTTGATCTGCTGGCACTGGGTGAGCAACCGCCAGGTTTGTGTTGAAATGGACTCTCCTGAGGATGGGTCATAATGTGGGATTGTGTCCATTGAGACATTGGAATGGGGCGGTGGCTCCAGTGACGTGAAATTTTCTCCTAACTGGAGGTTTTGACACAGTTCCATATAGCATGATTCCCATGTGGCATGCGATTTGTTCTGATTGGTAGCTCCAGAAACCCCCATGTGCTGGTATTGGAATCCAGGCCTCTGAGGAGAGATACATGAAAACAAAAGCAATGAATTCGTTTAGGGCCTAGGTGCCTGTCCTCTTCAATCTTCTTTTCTATGGATATCTATCTACAGGTCTGATTGGAGGTAGTGGCTCAGCTTGTGGCAGATGGTCCCTGTTTGTCCCGGACATCCTACAATATTGGGGTGGCCTCGGGGACTTCGGATGTTTCTCCTAATCTGTCAGGTTGTGCCAAAGGAATGAGCAGAATTCCCATGGAGAGGGCAGGCACAGTCCTGAGGTGTGGCTCCATGGGGCCAAGCCTTGAGGGTGTGTGGGCCAGGACAATGGAG
Source organism: Mustela nivalis (assembly GCF_964662115.1). Classification (NCBI taxonomy): domain Eukaryota; kingdom Metazoa; phylum Chordata; class Mammalia; order Carnivora; family Mustelidae; genus Mustela; species Mustela nivalis. The sequence continues at coordinate 127,662 of NW_028136006.1, read as the reverse complement.
ACAGAAGTCTGAAAACACAAACTTGGCTTAGGTTTGGGGACATAGGTATGGCAGGCCCGATCTACAGACCGTGAGAATTTTTCAGGCTTTGAACAAAGGGCGAGTGTGTGGCGCTTTTTCAGGCTTTTGTCTCCGGATTTTGTGTCAATGGTGGCCGTGGAATGTCAGGATGGCCTCATCAGCCATGGACGAGTATTTCTCTCTGTGAATTTGGCCCAATTCCAAGTGTTTGCGGTCATTCTTTGGACGGTAGGAGTCCTTTCTCTATTTTTTTTTTAACCTCATGTGTCCCACCAAGGAGGGATTCTAGAGAAGAGATCTGAGTAGGGGTGACTAGACTTCTCAAGCACTGGTTAAGGTTTGGGGAGTAGGGGCATGGTAATCTCCATATGTGGGCTCTTGGTCCAGCCCCGGAGAGGCTTTACTTGAGGCCAGGGTTCATGCTTAGGGTCCTAATGTGTGTTTGTGCCCATCGCAGCCCTCAAGCATGTCTGAGGCCTCATGGGCCATGCTGGTTTCTCCTACACTGCACGTTGGACAACATGCCAACCACAGGGTTTCTGGTCATGGGGAAGGAGGAGTTCTGATTTCTGCATCACGTACACGGCATGGCAGTGAGTAGAGATAAGGTCTAGATTCTGAAGCCTGAAAACCGAGGTTGGTAAGAGATGACGACCTAAGGCCATGGTGGGTCCGATGCACTTAGTGTGCGGCCAGATGTCTGTGTCCATCATGAGGTCTGGGCTCAGGCTGTGTCAGGCAGGGCATTAGTCCCCAGGCTAGACTGTATAATTGGGGTACAGTCGAGTGATGTGAAGGTTGGTCCTCATTTGGGGTTTCTGGTTGGCCCCATAGGGCAAAGATTTTCTTCTGGAGGGCAGGCAGAGTGCTGCATTCTGGCTCCAGAATTGCCAACTTCAGGGCTTGTGGGCCAGGTGTTTTTGGACAGAAGTCTGAGAACACAAGTTCAGCTTAGAATTCGCAGCGGTGACATGGCAGGCACACTCTACAGACCTGAAATGAGATCTCGTGCATCTGAAGTCAGGGCGAGGATCAGATGTTGGCTTAGGTTGGAGTTTCTGTACATGATGTCCCCTTCATGAAGGTGGGGGGGCATCAGGAAACCATGGAAGATTTCCAACTTTGTGAGTGTGTGATGCTCCAAACCACAAGGATTCCGTCAGCGGGACAGTCACGACCTTTTGGATGGATCAAGGACGTCCCATAAGTAATGCTCCAAAGCACAGTTCTAATGATGGATGCCTGGGCAGTCCAACTTGCATTCCAGTTGTGTCCTAGTGAAAAGGAGGATTCGATCTGCTGTCACTGGGGGAACAACAGAGGGGGCTGAATTGAAATGGACTCTCATGAGGATCAGTCATGATGTGGATTTGTGTCCATGGATCCCTTGGAATGGGGCAGTGGCTCTGTTGCCCTGAAGAATTCTCCTAACCTGAGGTTTTGATGCAGCTCCAAAGAGCAAGTTTCCCATGTAGAGACGAGATTTGTTCTGAAACCCCCACAACCTGGTATTGGAAACCAAGCATCTGGGGAACAATGCCTGGAATCCAAAGCAATGGATCTGATTACGGTCTAGGGGCCTGTCCTTTTCAATATTCTCCTCTGAGTGTCTCTGTCTAAGATTCAGAATGGAGGTCACTGCTCAGCTTGTGTCAGATCACCCATGTTTGTTGGGGGAGGCCAACACTATTGGGCTGGTCTTGGGAATTGGAGGTTTCTCCTAATCTGTAAGGTTGTGGCAAATGAAACGGGCAGAGTTCCCTTGGAGAGCACTGGCACAGTCCTTAGGTGTGACACCACCTTTCTGGGTGTCATCCAGGAAGTCCAGGCTCAGGCTGTGTCAGACAGGGCATTAGTGCCAAGCTTAGACTGTATAATTGGAGTAAAGTTGAGTGGCAAGCAGGTTGATCCTCATTTGGCGTTTCTGGGTAGCCCCAGGGGCAACGTTTTTCTTCTGGAGGGAAGGAAGAGTGCTGCATTGTGGCGACGGAATTCTCACACTGGAGGGCTTGTGGGCCAGAATTGTGAGGAAGGAATTGAGAGAACACAAGCTAGGCTTAGGTTTTGGGTCAAGATCATGGCAGGCACACTCTGTAGAGCTAAATCTAAATCTCATGCATCTGAAGTCAGGGCGAGGATCAGACGTAGGCTCAGGTTGAAGTTTCTGTTCAGGATGGCCCCTTCAAGATGGTGGGGGGCATCATGGGGCTATGGAGACTTTCCCACGATTGGCATTGTAAGTTGCTCCAATCGGCAAGGATTCCTTCTACGGGACAGTCGAGACCGGTCATATTGCTCCAGGACGTCCCATGCGGAACCACGGCAGTGCAGGGTTCTAAGGATGGATTCCTGGAGTGCCCGCCTCACATTCCTATTGTCTCCTAGTGACAAGGCAGGTTCGATCTGCTTCTTTTGGGGAGCAAACAAAGGGGATGTGTTGAAATGGACTCGCCTGCGGATGGGTCATAATGCGTGTTTGTGTCCATGGAGACCTTGGAATGGGGTGTTGGCTGCTGGGACCTGAAGGTTTCCCTTAACTGGAGGTTGTGACACAGCTCCAAAATGCATGTTTCCCATGTGGAAATGAGATTTGTTCAGACTGGTACCTCTTGAAGAACACATATGCTGGTATTGGAAACCAGGCCTCTGAGGAGAGATGCCTGGAATCAAAAGCAATGGATCTGATTAGGGCCTAGGTGCCTGTCCGGTTCAATCTTCTTCTCTGGGGTTATCTGTCTATGGATCTGAGTTGAGGTAGTTGCTCATCTTGGGACAGATCACCCTGTTTGCCCTGAGTGGCCAAAACTATTGGGATGGCCTCAGGGACGTTGGAGTGTTCTCCTAATCTTTAGGGTTGTGGCCAATGGAATGGGCAGAATTTGTTTGGAGAAGGCAGGCACAGTCCTGAGGCATGGCTCCAGGGGCCCCAGCCTGGAGGGTGTGTGGGCCAGGACAGTTGGGACAGAAACCTGAAAACCCAAACTCAGCTTAGATTTGGGGACGTAGGTATGGCATGCCTGATCTATAGATCGCGAGAAGAATTTATCAGGCTATGAACAAAGGGCAAGTGTGAGGCATATCTCCAGGCTTTTGTCTCTAGATTTTGTGTCAATGGTGGCCATGGAATGACGGGATGGCCTCTTTGGCCATGGATGATTCTTTCTCTTTTAAGATTTGGTCAGATCCCAAGTTTTGGGGCTCATTCAGGGGATGGAGGAGACCCTTCAATATTTTTTTTCCTCAGGGGTTCCAGAGCAGAGACCTGAATAGGGGTGATTAGAACTCTCAACCTCTCATTAATATTGGGGGACTAGGGATGGCAATGCGGGTTCTTGGTCCAGACCCTGAGAGGCTTTACTTGAGGACAGGGCTCACACTGAGGGTCCCAATGTGTTTGTGCCCATTGCGGTTCTCAAGCATGGGCGGGGACTCATGGGCTACACTGGATTCTCCTACACTGAACGTTGGAAAACATGCCAACCACAAGGTTTCTTGCCTTGAGGAAGAAGGAGTTTTATTTCTGCATCACGTTCACCCCTGGGTAGTGAGTATATATAAGGTCTAGGTTCTGAAGCCTGAAAACCAAGGTTGAAAAGAGATGATGACCTAAAGCCATGGCGGGTCTGATGTGCTCAGTGTACAGCCAGCTGTCTGGGTGTCGGTTGAAAATTCAGACCTCAGGCTGTGCAAGACAGGGCATTAACGCCGAAGCGAAACTGTATAATTGGGGTAGAGTCAAGTGGCATGCAGGTTGATCCTCATTTGGTGTTTCTGGTTAGCCCCATAGGACAACGTTTCTCTTCTGGAGGGCAGTCAGAGTGCTGCATTGTGTCTCTCCAGAATTCCCTAACTGGAGGGCTGGTGGGCTCGGAGTGTGAGGACGAAGTCTGAGAACAATAGCTAGGTTTTGCTTCGGGGCGGGGTTTCGGCAGGCACACTCTGCAGAGTTGAATCAAGATTTCGTGCATCTGAAGTCAGGGCGAGGATTAGACGTTGGCTCAGGTTGGAGTTTCTGTCCAAGATAGCTCTTTCATGAAGGGGACAGTGCACCACGAGGCCACAGAGCTTTTCCCATGATGGGAGTTGTGAGGTGCTCCAAAGCGCAAGGATTCCTTCTGCAGGACAGCTGTGACCTGTTGGATGGCTCCAGGACGTCCCATATGGAATTACTTCAGAGTAGTTTTCTACAGATGGATGCCTAGCCAGTCCGCCTCACATTCCAATTGTCTCCTAGTGACAAGATAGGTTCGATCTGCTGGCTCTAGGGGAGCACCCAAGGGCACTGAGTTGAAAAAGACTCTCCTGCAGATGGGTCCTAATGTGGGATTGTGTCCATGGAGACCTTGGAATGAGGTGGTGGCACCGGGGCTCTGAAGGATTTTCCTAGCCGGAGGTTTTGACACAGCTTGAAAGAGCAAGTTTCCCATGTGGAGAAGACATTTGTTCTGACTGATGCCTCAGGAAACCCCCATATGGTGGTATTGAAAACCAGGCCTCTGAGGTTCTGACATAGCTCCTCGAGCAAGTTTCCAATGTGCAGACAAGACTTGCTCTGAAGGAGCCTATGGAAACCCCATAGGCTGGTATTGGAAACCAGGCCTCTGAGAAGAGATGCCTGGAAACCAAAGCAATGGATCTGATTAGGGCCTAGGGGCCTGTCTAGTTCAATGTTCTTCTCTGGGGACATCTGTCTCCGAGTCTGTGTGGAGCTAGTTGCTCAGCTAGTGTCAGATCACCCCTGTTTGTTCCGAGCAGCCCATAATATTGGGATGGTCCCAGGGACATTTGAGATTTCTCCTGATTTATATGGTTGTGGCCAATGGAATATGAAGAATTCCCTTTGAGAGGGCAGGAACAATACTGATGTGTGGTTCCAGGGGTACTAGCATGGAGGGTGTGTGTTTTCACACAACTTTCCAAACAGCCCTGGCCTACACAACCTACAGGCTCAGGCCCCTGGAGCCAAACCTGAGGACTGTACTTGTCCTCTCGGAGGGAATTGTGTGTGCCCATTCCAAAGGCCACAACCCTTCTAATAGGATAAACCTCCAAAGTCCCTGATCCATCTCAATAGTGGTGGCTTCCCAGGAAAGACAGGGGCAATCTGAGCCCAACTGAGCACCTACCTGCACTCAGACCCATAGACAGATGTCCCCAGAGGTATGAAGGAAAGAACAGGCGCCTAGGCACTAATCAGATCCATTGCTTTGGTTTCCAGGCATTTCTCCTCAGAGGCCTGGATTTCAAAAGCAGCATATAGCTGTTTCTTGACTCACCCATCAGAAAACATCTCATCTACACATGGGAAACTTGCACGTAGGGGCTGTGTCAAAGCCTCTGTTTAGGAGAACGCTTTAGGGCCCCAGTGCCACCGCTTCATTCCAAGGTCTCCATAGACACAAAAGCACATTAGGACCGATCCCCAGGGGTGTCCATTTCAACTCAGCGTCCACGGTTGCTCCCCACAGATCCAGGAGATCTAACCTGTCTTGTTGCTAGGAGACAATTGAAATGCGAGGTGGGCTACCCATCCATCCATCCTTAGAACCCTGCTCAGAATCATTGGCCTGGAGCCAAACAACAGGTCTCAATTGTCCTGCAGAAGACTCTCTGCAGTTTGGAGCTTCTCACAACTCCCATCATGGGAAAACACCCATGGCCTCGTGATGCCCCCCCCCATTCATGAAGGGGCCATCAGGGACAGAAACTCCAACCTGAGCGATTGTCTGATCCTCGCCCTGACTTCAGATGCACGAGATCTCGATTCAGGTCTGTAGATTGTGCCTGCCATGGCCTCACCCAGAAACCTAAGCCTAGCTTGTGTTCTCAGACTTTTGTCGTCAGACTACTGGCCCACAAGCCCTCCAGTTGGCAATCCAGAACTACAATTCAGCACTCTGCCTGTCCTCCAGAAGAAAAACATTGTCCTCTGGGGCTACCCAGTAACCCCAAATGAGGATCAACCTGCACCGACATTGGATGTACTCCAAATACATAGGCTGACCAGGGCACTAATGCCTTTCTGACACAGCCTGAGCCTGGACCCCGTGGACCCACCCAGACAGCTAGCCGCACACTGAGCACATCGAGCCGCCATGGCCTTAGGTCGTCATCTCTTCCCAACCTCGGTTTTCAGGTTTCAGAACCTAGACCTTATCTCCAATCACTGCCCAGGGTTGAAGGTGATGCAGAAATCAGAACTCCTTCCCCATGGCAAGAAACCTTGTGGTTGGCATGTTGTCCAACGTTCAGTGTAGTTGAAACCAGTGTGGCCCATGAGGCCCCGCCCATGCTCGCGGGCCACATTGGTCACAAACACACATTTTGACCCTCAGGCTGAGCCCAGTCCTCAAGTAAGGCCACTCAGTGGCTGGATGAAGAGATAGCATATTGGACTTGCCATGCCCCTAGGCCCCAATTTTTAACCATAGTTCGGGTTGTCCCTTCAGTCTTCCCCACGGCTTGGCTTTGGAATTCCTCTTTTGGTGGGACACCTGAGGTAACAAAACTGAAATGAGTCCTCCCATCCCACAGATTGACGAAAAGCAATTGGGAATCGGGCCAAATCCTCAGAGAGGAAGATTCGTCCATGGCCCATGAGGCCTCCCCGACATTCCACGGCCATCGCTGATTCAAAATCCAGAGACAAAAGCCTGAGCAAGCACCTCAGACTCGCACTTTCTTCATATCCTGAAGAGTTCTTCTCATGGTTTGTAGATCGGGCCTGCCATACCTACGTCCCCAAAACTAAGCTGAGTTTGTGTTTTCAGACTTCTGTCCTCAAAGTCTTGGGCCACACACCCTCCAGGCTGGGCCCCTGGAGCCACACATTAGGACTGTGCCTACCAATCCATGGGAATTCTGCCCATTCCTTGGTCCAAAATCGTACAAATTAGGAGAAACCTCCAAAGTCCCTGAGGCCATCCCAATAGATTTGGTCGCCCTGAACAAACAAGGGCTGTCTAACGCCAGCTGATAATCGACCTCCACTCATACCATAGATGGATGTCCCCAGAGAAGAAGATTGAACCAGACAGGACCCTAGGCCATAATAGGATCCATTGCTTTGGGTTACAGGCATGTGTCCTCAAAAGCCTGTTTCCAATACGAGCATAGGGGTTTTCCTGAGGCACCCATCAGAACTCATCTCGTCTCCACAAGGAAACCTGTGCATGGGAGCCATGTCCAAAGCTTAGGAGAGTACTTCAGGGTCCCGGTGCCACCGCCCCATTCCAAGGCACTCATGGACACAAAAGCACATTAGGACCCATCCTCAGGAAAGTCCATTTCAAGTCAGCCACCCCGGTTGCTCAGGCAGAGCCATCAGATCTAAACTGTCTTGTTGCTAGGAGACAATTGGAATGCGAGGCCGGCTTCCCAGGCATCCATCCACGAACGGTGCTATGGAGTCATTCCATATGGAATGTCCTGGAGCGGTCCAACAGGTCTCAATTGTCCCGCAGAAGGAATCCTTGAAGGGGGCATCCCACAACTCCCAACGTGGGACAACCTCAATGGCCTCGCGATTCCGCTCTTTTCATGAAGCGGCCGTCATGCTCAGAAACTCCCACCTGAGCCAACGTCTGATCCTCGCCCTGACTTCACATGGATGAGATATTGGTTCAGATATGCAGGGGGTACCTGCCGTGCCCCCCCGAAACCCAAGTCTAGCTTGTCTTCTCAGACTTCCGTCCTCACACTCCTGGCCCCGAAGCCCTCAAGTTTGGCAATTCCGGACCCACAATGCAGCACTCTGCCTGCCCTCTAGAAAAAAAATTATTGCCTCATGAGCTGCCCAGGCACCTTAAATGAGGGTAAACCTACACAGCACTCGACTTTACCCAAATTATATAGTCTAACCTGGGCACTAATGCACTGTCGAACACAACCTGAGCACGGATCTCCTGACCAACACCCAGAAAGCTGACCGCACACTGAGCACATAAAACCCGCCATGGCCTTAGGTCATCATCTCTTCCCTACCTCAGTTTTCAGGCTTCAGAACAAGACCTTATCTCCAATCACTGCCCAGGTGTGAGTGTGATGCAGAAATCAGAACTCCTCTTTACCCATGGCAAGAACCCTGTGGTTGGCACGTTGTTCAATGTTCAGTTTTGGAGAAACCAGCATTCACCCTGAGGCCCCGCCCATTCTTGAGTGTTACGAGGGCATACACACGCATTGTGACCCTCAGCATAAGTCCTGTCCTCTAGTAAGTCCTCTCAGTGGCTGGACCATTAGATGTCATAATGGGCTTGACATGTCCCTAGGCCCCAATTTTTAACCAGATTTCTTATTGTCTAGTCGCCCCTCCCCAGGGCTCTTCTCTGGAATCCCTCATTTGGAGGGACACCTGAGGTTAAAAAAGAAAACAACAACAACAACAACAAAAACGGACTTCTTCCAGCCCACAGAATGAACCCAAACTCTTTGGACGGGGCCAAACCACCAGAGAGTAAGACTAGTCCATTTCCCATGAAGTCACCCAGAAAGTCCACGACCATGAGTGACACAATATCCAGAGACAAAATCTTGAGCAGGAGCCTCACACTCGCCTTCTTTCAAATCCCGAAGTGTTCTCCTCATGGTCTGTAGATCAGTCATGCCATACCTATGACCCGAAACATAAGCCGAGTTTGTGTTTTCAGACAACTGTCCAAACAGCCCTGGCCTACACAACCTACAGGCTCAGGCCCTTGGAGACAAACCTGAGGACTGTACTTGCCCTCTCCAAGGGAATTGTGTGTGCCCATTCCAATGGCCACAGCCCTTCTAATAGGATAAACCTCCAAAATCCCTGATCCATCTCAATATTGGTGGCTTCCCAGGAAAAACAGGGGCAATCTGAGCCCAACTGAGCACCTACCTGCACTCAGACCCATAGACAGATGTCCCCAGAGGAAAAAAGGAAAAAACAGGCCCCTAGGCACTAATCAGATCCATTGCTTTGGTTTCCAGGCATCTCTCCTCACATACCTGGATTTCAAAAGCGTATATAGCTGTTTTTTGACTCACCCATCAGAAAACATCTCATCTACACATGGGAAACTTGCACGTTGGAGCTGTGTCAAAGCCTCTGTTTAGGAGAACCCTATAGGGCCCCAGTGCCACCGCTTCATTCCAAAGTCTCCATAGACACATAAGCACGTTAGGACCCATCCCCAGGGGTGTCCATTTCAACTCAGCGTCCTCGGTTGCTCCCCACAGATCCAGGAGATCTAACCTGTCTTGTTGCTAGGAGACAATTGGAATGCGAGGTGGGCTACCCATCCATCCATCCTTAGAACCCTGCTCAGAATCATTGGCCTGGAGCCAAACAACAGGTCTCAATTGTCCTGCAGAAGACTCTCTGCAGTTTGGAGCTTCTCACAACTCCCATCGTGGGAAAACACCCATGTCCTCGTGATGCCCCCCCCCATTCATGAAGGGGCCATCAGGGACAGAAACTCCAACCTGAGCGATCGTCTGATCCTCGCCCTGACTTCAGATGCACGAGATCTCGATTCAGGTCTGTAGATTGTGCCTGCAATGGCCTCACCCCGAAAACCTAAGCCTAGCTTGTGTTCTCAGACTTTTGTCGTCAGACTACTGGCCCACAAACCCTCCAGTTTGGCAATCCAGAACTACAATGCAGCACTCTGCCGGCCCTCCAGAAGAAAAATATTGTCCTCTGGGGCTACCCAGTAACCCCAAATGAGAATCAACCTGCACCGACCTTGGCTGTACCCCAAATACGTAGGCTGACCAGGGCACTAATGCCCTTTCTGACACAGCCTGAGCCTGGACCCCGTGGACCCTCCCAGACAGCTGGCCGCACACTGAGCACTTCGAGCCGCCATGGCCTTAGGTCATCATCTCTTCCCAACATCGGTTTTCAGGTTTCAGAACCTACACCTTATCTCCAATCACTGCCTAGGGTTGAAGGTGATGCAGAAATCAGAACTCCTTCCCCCCATGGCAAAAAACCTTGTGGTTGGCATGTTGTCCAACGTTCAGTGTAGTTGAAACCAGTGTGGCCCATGAGGCCCCGCCCATGCTGGCGGGCCTCATTGGTCACAAACACACATTGTGACGCTCAGGCTGAGCCCAGTCCTCAAGTAAGGTCACTCAGTGGCTGGATGAAGAGATAGCATATTGGACTTGCCATGCCCCTAGGCCCCAATTTTTAACCATAGTTCGGGTTATCCCTTCAGTCTTCCCACGGCTAGGCTTTGGAATTCCTCTTTTGGTGGGACATCTGAGGTAACAAAACTGAAATGAGTCCTCCCATCCCACAGATTGACGAAAAGAAATTGGGAATCTGGCCAATCCTCAGAGAGGAAGATTCGTCCATGGCCCATGAGGCCTCCCCGACATTCCACGGCCATCGCTGATACAAAATCTAGAGACAAAAGCCTGAGCAAGCGCCTCAGACTCGCACTTTCTTCATATCCTGAAGAGTTCTTCTCATGGTTTGTAGATCGGGCCTGCCATACCTACGTCCCCAAACCTAAGCTGAGTTTGTGTTTTCAGACTTCTGTCCTCAACGTCTTGGGCCACACACCCTCCAGGCTGGGCCCCTGGAGCCACACATTAGGACTGTGCCTTCCAATCCATGGGAATTCTGCCCATTCCATGGTCCAGAATCGTACAAATTAGGAGAAACCTCCAAAGTCCCTGAGGCCATCCCAATAGTGTGGGTCGCCCGGAACAAACAAGGGCTGTCTAACGCCAGCTGATAATCGACCTCCACTCATACCATAGATGGATGTCCCCAGAGAAGAAGATTGAACCAGACAGGACCCTAGGCCATAATAGGATCCATTGCTTTGGGTTACAGGCATGTGTCCTCAAAAGCCTGATTCCAATACGAGCATAAGGGTTTTCCTGAGGCACCCATCAGAACTCATCTCGTCTCCACAAGGAAACCTGTGCATGGGAGCCATGTCCAAAGCTTAGGAGAGTACTTCAGGGTCCCGGTGCCACCGCCCCATTCCAAGGCCCTCATGGACACAAAAACACATTAGGACCCATCCTCAGGAAAGTCCATTTCAACTCAGCCACCCCGGTTGCTCCAGCAGAGCCATCAGACCTAAACAGTCTTGTTGGTAGGAGACAACTGGAATGCGAGGCAGGCTTCCCAGGCATCCATCCGCGAACCGTGCTCTGGAGTCATTCCATATGGGATGTCCTGGAGCTGTCCAACAGGTCTCAAATGTCCCGCAGAAGGAATCCTTGAAGGGGGCATCCCACAACTCCCAACGTGGGAAAACCTCAATGGCCTCGAGATTCTGCTCCCTTCATGAAGCGGCCGTCATGCTCAGAAACTCTCACCTGAGCCAACGTCTGATTCTCGCTCTGCCTTCAGATGGATGAGATATTGGTTCAGAACTGCAGGGGGTACCTGCCGTGCCCTCGCCCTGAAACCCAAGTCTAGCTTGTCTTCTCAGACTTCCGTCCTCACACTCCTGGCCCCGAAGCCCTCAAGTTTGGCAATTCCAGACCCACAATGCAGCACTCTGCCTGCCCTCTAGAAAAAAAACTATTGCCTCATGAGCTGCCCAGGCACCTTAAATGAGGGTAATCCTACACAGCACTCGACTTTACCCAAATTATATAGTCCTACCTGGGCACTAATGCAATGTCGAACACAACCTGAGCCTGGACCTCCTGACCAACACCCAGAAAGCTGACCGCACACTGAGCACATAAAACCCGCCATGGGCTTAGGTCATCATCTCTTCCCTACCTCAGTTTTCAGGCTTCAGAACCGAGACCTTATCTCCAATCACTGCCCAGGGGTGAGTGTGATGCAGAAATCAGGACTCCTCCTTACCCATGGCAAGAACCCTTGTGGTTGGCACGTTGTCAAACGTTCAGTGTAGGAGAAACCAGCATTCACCCTGAGGCCCCGCCCATTCTTGAGTGTTACGAGCGCATACACAAGCATTGTGACCCTCAGGATGAGTCCTGTCCTCTAGTAAGTCCTCTCAGTGGCTGGATCATTAGATGTCATAATGGGCTTGACATGTCCCTAGGCCCCAATTTTTAACCAGATTTCTGATTGTCCAATCGCCCCTCCCCAGGGCTCTACTCTGGAATCCATCATTTGGTGGGACACCTGAGGTTAAAAAAGAAAACAACAACAACAAAACCAAAAAAAAAAAAAAACCGAACTTCTTCCAGCCCACAGAATGACCCCAATCTCTTTAGACGGGGCCAAACCACCAGAGAGTAAGACTCGTCCATTTCCCATGAAGTCACCCAGAAATTCCACGACCATGAGTGACACGATATCCAGAGACAAAAACTTGAGCAGGAGCCTCACACTCGCCCTTCTTTCAAATCCCGAAGAGTTCTCCTCATGGTCTGTAGATCAGTCCTGCCATACCTATGACCCGAAACATAAGCCGAGTTTGTGTTTTCAGACAACTGTCCAAACAGCCCTGGCCTACACAACCTACAGGCTCAGGCCCCTGGAGCTAAACCTGAGGACTGTACTTGCCCTCTCCAAGGGAATTGTGTGTGCCCATTCCAATGGCCACAACCCTTCTAATAGGATAAACCTCCAAAGTCCCTGATCCATCTCAATAGTGGTGGCTTCCCAGGAAAAACAGGGGCAATCTGAGCCCAACTGAGCACCTACCTGCACTCAGACCCATAGACAGATGTCCCCAGAGGTTAAAAGGAAAGAACAGGCCCCTAGGCACTAATCAGATCCATTGCTTTGGTTTCCAGGCATCTCTCCTCACATACCTGGATTTCAAAAGCATCATCTAGCTGTTTCTTGACTCACCCATCAGAAAACATCTCATCTACACATGGGAAACTTGCACGTTGGAGCTCGGTCAAAGCCTCTGTTTAGGAGAACCCTTTAGGGCCCCAGTGCCACCGCTTCATTCCAAAGTCTCCATAGACACATAAGCACGTTAGGACCCATCCCCAGGGGTGTCCATTTCAACTCAGCGTCCTCGGTTGCTCCCCACAGATCCAGGAGATCTAACCTGTCTTGTTGCTGGGAGACAATTGGAATGCGAGGTGGGCTACCCAGCCATCCATCCTTAGAACCCTGCTCAGAATCATTGGCCTGGAGCCAAACAACAGGTCTCAATTGTCCTGCAGAAGACTCTCTGCAGTTTGGAGCTTCTCACAACTCCCATCGTGGGAAAACACCCATGGCCTCGTGATGCCCCCCCCCATTCATGAAGGGGCCATCAGGGACAGAAAATCCAACCTGAGCGATCGTCTGATCCTCGCCCTGACTTCAGATGCACGAGATCTCGATTCAGGTCTGTAGATTGTGCCTGCCATGGCCTCACCCAGAAACCTAAGCCTAGCTTGTGTTCTCAGACTTCTGTCGTCAGACTACTGGCCCACAATCCCTCCAGTTTGGCAATCCAGAACTACAATGCAGCACTCTGCCTGCCCTCCAGATAAAAAACATTGTCCTCTGGGGCTACCCAGTAACCCCATTGAGGATCAACCTGCACCGACCTTGGCTGTACCCCAAATACTTTGGCTGACCAGGGCACTAATGCCCTTTCTGACACAGCCTGAGCCTGGACCCCGTGGACCCTCCCAGACAGCTGGCCGCACACTGAGCACATCGAGCAGCCATGGCCTTAGGTCGCCATCTCTTCCCAATATCAGTTCAGGTTTCAGAACCTAGACCTTATCTCCAATCACTGCCCAGGGTTGAAGGTGATGCAGAAATCAGAACTCCTTCCCCATGGCAAGAAACCTTGTGGTTGGCATGTTGTCCAACGTTCAGTGTAGTTGAAACCAGTGTGGCCCATGAGGCCCCGCCCATGCTGGCGGGCCACATTGGTCACAAACACACATTGTGACACTCAGGCTGAGCCCAGTCCTCAAGTAAGGTCACTCAATGGCTGGATGAAGAGATAGCATATTGGGCTTGCCATGCCCCTAGGCCCCAATTTTTAACCATAGTTCGGGTTGTCCCTTCAGTCTTCCCCACGGCTTGGCTTTGGAATTCCTCTTTTGGTGGGACATCTGAGGTAACAAAAGTGAAATGAGTCCTCCCATCCCACAGATTGACGAAAAGCAATTGGGAATCGGGCCAAATCCTCAGAGAGGAAGATTCGTCCATGGCCCATGAGGCCTCCCCGACATTCCACGGCCATCGCTGATACAAAATCCAGAGACAAAAGCCTGAGCAAGCGCCTCAGACTCGCACTTTCTTCATATCCTGAAGAGTTCTTCTCATGGTTTGTGGATCGGGCCTGCCATACCTACGTCCCCAAACATAAGCTGAGTATGTTTTCAGACTTCTGTCCTCAACGTCTTGGGCCACACACCCTTCAGGCTGGGCCCCTGGAGCCACACATTAGGACTGAACCTTCCAATCCATGGGAATTCTGCCCATTCCTTGGTCCAGAATCCTACAAATTAGGAGCAACCTCCAAAGTCCCTCAGGCCATCCCAATACTGTGGATCTCCCGGAACAAACAAGGGCTGTCTGACACCAGCTGATAATCGACCTCCACTCATACCATAGATGGATGTCCCCAGAGAAGAAGATTGAACCAGACAGGACCCTAGGCCATAATAGGATCCATTGCTTTGGGTTACAGGCATGTGTCCTCAAAAGCCTGATTCCAATACGAGCATAGGGGTTTTCCTGAGGCACCCATCAGAACTCATCTCGTCTCCACAAGGAAACCTGTGCATGGGAGCCATGTCCAAATCTTAGGAGAGTACTTCAGGGTCCCGGTGCCACCGCCCCATTCCAAGGCCCTCATGGACACAAAAACACATTAGGACCCATCCTCAGGAAAGTCCATTTCAACTCAGCCACCCCGGTTGCTCCAGCAGAGCCATCAGATCTAAACAGTCTTGTTGGTAGGAGACAATTGGAATGCGAGGCAGGCTTCCCAGGCATCCATCCGCGAACCGTGCTCTGGAGTCATTCCATATGGGATGTCCTAGAGCTGTCCAACAGGTCTCAATTGTCGCACAGAAGGAATCCTTGAAAGGGGCATCCCACAACTCCCAACGTGGGAAAACCTCAATGGCCTCGAGATTCCGCTCCCTTCATGAAGCGGCCGTCATGCTCAGAAATTCCCACCTGAGCCAACGTATGATCCTCGCCCTGTCTTCAGATGGATGAGATATTGGTTCAGATCTGCAGGGGGTACCTGCCGTGCCCTCGCCCTGAAACCCAAGTCTAGCTTGTCTTCTCAGACTTCCGTCCTCACACTCCTGGCCCCGAAGCCCTCAAGTTTGGCAATTCCGGACCCACAAGGCAGCACTCTGCCTGCCCTCTAGAAAAAAAATTATTGCCTCATGAGCTGCCCAGGCACCTTAAATGAGGGTAAACCTACACAGCACTCGACTTTACCCAAATTATATAGTCCTACCTGGGCACTAATGCACTGTCGAACACAACCTGAGCCCGGACCTCCTGACCAACACCCAGAAAGCTGACCGCACACTGAGCACATAAAACCCGCCATGGCCTTAGGTCATCATCTCTTCCCTACCTCAGTTTTCAGGCTTCAGAACCGAGACCTTATCTCCAATCACTGCCCAGGGGTGAGTGTGATGCAGAAATCAGGACTCCTCCTTACCCATGGCAAGAACCCTTGTGGTTGGCTCGTTGTCCAACGTTCAGTGTAGGAGAAACCAGCATTCACCCTGAGGCCCCGCCCATTCTTGAGTGTTAGGAGCGCATACACAAGCATTGTGACCTTCAGCATGACTCCTGTCCTCTAGTAAGTCCTCTCAGTGGCTGGACCATTAGATGTCATAATGGGCTTGACATGTCCCTAGGCCCCAATTTTTAACGAGATTTCTGATTGTCCAGTCGTCCCTCCCCAGGGCTCTACTCTGGAATCCCTCATTTGTTGGGACACCTGAGGATAAAAAAGAAAACAACAACAACAACAAAAAAAACGGACTTCTTCCAGCCCACAGAATGACCCCAAAATCTTTGGACGGGGCCAAACCACCAGAGAGTACGACTCGTCCATTTCCCATGAAGTCACCCAAAAATTCCACAACCATGAGTGACACAATATCCAGAGACAAAAACTTGAGCAGGAGCCTCACTCTCGCCCTTCTTTAAAATCCCGAAGAGTTCTCATGGTCTGTAGATCAGTCCTGCCATACCTATTACCCGAAACATAAGCCGAGTTTGTGTTTTCAGACAACTGTCCAAACAGCCCTGGCCTACACAACCTACAGGCTCAGGCCCCTGGAGCCAAACCTGAGGACTGTACTTGCCCTCTCCAAGGGAATTGTGTGTGCCCATTCCAATGGCCACAACACTTCTAATTGGATAAACCTCCAAAGTCCCTGATCCATCTCAATAGTGGTGGCTTCCCAGGAAAAACAGGGGCAATCTGAGCCCAATTGAGCACCTACCTGCACTCAGACCCATAGACAGATGTCCCCAGAGGTAAAAAGGAAAGAACAGAACCCTAGGTACTAATCAGATCCATTGCTTTTTTTTCCAGGCATCTCTCCTCAGAGGCCTGGATTTCAAAAGCAGCATCTAGCTGTTTCTTGACTCACCCATCAGGAAACATCTCATCTACACATGGGAAACTTGCATGTTGGAGCTGTGTCAAAGCCTCTGTTTAGGAGAACCCTTTAGGGCCCCAGTGCCACCGCTTCATTCCAAGGTCTCCATAGACACAAAAGCACATTAGGACCCATCCCCAGGGGTGTCCATTTCAACTCAGCGTCCTCGGTAGCTCCCCACAGATCCAGAAGATCTAACCTGTCTTGTTGCTAGGAGACAATTGGAATGCGAGGTGGGCTACCCAGCCATCCATCCTTAGAACCCTGCTCAGAATCATTGGCCTGGAGCCAAACAACAGGTCTCAATTGTCCTGCAGAAGACACTCTGCAGTTTGGAGCTTCTCAAACTCCCATTGGGAAAACCCCCATGGCCTCGTGATGCACCCCCATTCATGAAGGGCCCATGAGGGACAGAAACTCCAACCTGAGCGATCGTCTGATCCTCGCCCTGACTTCAGATGCACGAGATCTCGATTCAGGTCTGTAGATTGTGCCTGCCATGGCCTCACCCCGAAACCTAAGCCTAGCTTGTGTTCTCAGACTTTTGTCGTCAGACTACTGGCCCACAAACCCTCCAGTTTGGCAATCCAGAAGTATAATGCAGCACTCTGCCTGTCCTCCAGAAGAAAAACATTGTCCTCTGGGGCTACCCAGTAACCCCAAATGAGGATCAACCTGCACCGACCTTGGCTGTACCCCAAATACGTAGGCTGACCAGGGCACTAATGCCTTTTCTGACACAGCCTGAGCCTGGACCCCCTGCCCCCTCCCAGACAGCCGTCCGCAACTGAAAACATCGAGCCGCCGTGGCCTTAGGTCGTCATCTCTTCCCAACATCGGTTTTCAGGTTTCAGAACATAGACCTTATCTCCAATCACTGCCCAGTGTTGAAGGTGATGCAGAAATCAGAACTCCTTCCCCATGGCAAGAAACCTTGTGGTTGGCATGTTGTCCAACGTTCAGTGTAGTTGAAACCAGTGTGGCCCATGAGGCCCCGCCCATGCTCACGGGCCACATTGGTCACAAACACACATTGTGACCCTCAGACTGAGCCCAGTCCTCGAGTAAGGCCACTCATTGGCTGGATGAAGAGATAGCATATTGGGCTTGCCATGCCCCTAGGCCCCAATTTTTAACCATAGTTCGGGTTGTCCCTTCAGTCTTCCCCACGGCTTTGCTTTGGAATTCCTCTTTTGGTGGGATACCTGAGGTAACAAACCTGAAATGAGTCCTCCCATCCCACAGAAGGACGAAAAGAAAACGGGAATCGGGCCAAATCCTCAGAGAGGAAGATTCGTCCATGGCCCATGAGGCCTCCCCGACATTCCACGGCCATCGCTGATACAAAATCCAGAGACAAAAGCCTGAGCAAGCGCCTCAGACTCGCACTTTCTTCATATCCTGAAGAGTTCTTCTCATGGTTTGTAGATCCGGCCTGCCATACCTACGTCCCCAAACCTAAGCTGAGTTTGTGTTTTCAGACTTCTGTCCTCAAAGTCTTGGGCCACACACCCTCCAGGCTGGGCCCCTGGAGCCACACATTAGGACTGTGCCTACCAATCCATGGGAATTCTGCCCATTCCATGATCCAAAATCGTACAAATTAGGAGAAACCTCCAAAGTCCCTGAGGCCATCCCAATAGATTTGGTCGCCCGGAACAAACAAGGGCTGTCTGACACCAGCTGATAATCGACCTGCACTCATACCATAGATTCATGTCCCCAGAGAAGAAGATTGAACCAGACAGGACCCTAGGCCATAATAGGATCCATTGCTTTGGGTTACAGGCATGTGTCCTCAAAAGCCTGATTCCAATAGGAGCATAGGGGTTTTCCTGAGGCACCCATCAGAACTCAACTCGTCTCCACAAGGAAACATGTGCATGGAGCCATGTCCAAATCTTAGGAGAGTACTTCAGGGTCCCGGTGCCACCGCCCCATTCCAAGGCCCTCATGGACACAAAAACACATTAGGACCAATCCTCAGGAAAGTCCATTTCAACTCAGCCACCCCGGTTGTTCCCGCAGAGCCATCAGATCTAAACTGTCTTGTTGCTAGGAGACAATTGGATTGTGATGCGGGCTTCCCAGGATCCATCAGCAAACGGTGCCTTGTAGTCATTCCATATGGGATGTCCTGTAGCTGTCCAACAGGTCTCAATTGTCCCGCAGAAGGAATCCTTGAAGGGGCCATCCCACAACTCCCAAAATGGGAAAACCTCAATGGCCTCGAGATTCCGCTCCCTTCATGAAGCGGCCGTCATGCTCAGAAATTCCCCACTGAGCCAACGTCTGATGATTGGCCTGACTTCAGATGCATGAGATATTGGTTCAGATCTGCAGGGGGTACCTGCCGTGCCCTGGCCCTGAAACCCAAGTCTAGCTTGTCTTCTCAGACTTCCGTCCTCACACTCCTGGCCCCGAAGCCCTCAAGTTTGGCAATTCCGGACCCACAAGGAAGCACTCTGCCGGCCCTCTAGAAAAAAAATTATTGCCTCATGAGCTGCCCAGGCACCTTAAATGAGGATAAACCTACACAGCACTCGACTTTACCCAAATTATATAGTCTAACCTGGGCACTAATGCACTGTCGAACACAACCTGGGCCGGGACCTCCTGACCAACACCCAGAAAGCTGACCGCACACTGAGCACTTAAAACCCGCCATGGCCTTAGGTCATCATATCTTCCCTACCTCAGTTTTCAGGCTTCAGAACTGAGACCTTATCTCCAATCACTGCCCAGGGGTGAGTGTGATGCAGAAATCAGAACTCCTCCTTACCCATGTCAAGAACCCTTGTGGTTCGCACGTTGTCCAACGTTCAGTGTAGGAGAAACCAGCATTCACCCTGAGGCCCCGCCCATTCTTGAGTGCGACGAGTACATACACACGCATTGTGACCCTCAGCATGAATCCTGTCCTCTAGTAAGTCCTCTCAGTGGCTGGACCATTAGATGTCATAATGGGCTTGACATGTCCCTAGGCCCCAATTTTTAACCAGATTTCTGATTGTCCAGTCGCCCTCCCCAGGGCTGTACTCTGGAACACCTCATTTGGTGGGACACCTGAGGTTAAAAAAGAAAACAACAACAACAACAACAACAAAAACGGACTTCTTCCAGCCCACAGAATGACCCCAAACTCTTTGGACAGGGCCAAACCACCAGAGAGTAAGACTCGTCCATTTCCCATAAAGTCACCCAGAAATTCCAAACCAGGAGTAACTCGATATCTAGAGACAAAAACTTGAGCAGGAGCCTCACATCGCCCTTCTTTCAAATCCAGAAGAGTTCTCCTCATGGTCTGTAGATCAGTCCTGCCATACCTATGACCCGAAACATAAGCCGAGTTTGTGTTTTCAGACAACTGTCCAAACAGCCCTGGCCTACACAACCTACAGGCTCAGGCCCCTGGAGCCAAACCTGAGGACTGTACTTGCCCTCTCCAAGGGAATTGTGTGTGCCCATTCAAATGGCCACAACACTTCTAAAAGGATAAACCTCCAAAGTCCCTGATCCATCTCAATAGTGGTGGCTTCCCAGGAAAAACAGGGGCAATCTGAGCCCAACTGAGCACCTACCTGCACTCAGACCCATAGACAGATGTCCCCAGAGGTAAAAAGGAAAGAACAGGCCCCTAGGCACTAATCAGATCCATTGCTTTGGTTTCCAGGCATCTCTCCTCAGAGGCCTGGATTTCAAAAGCAGCATATAGCTGTTTCTTGACTCACCCATCAGAAAACATCTCATATACACATGGGAAACTTGCACGTTGGAGCTCGGTCAAAGCCTCTGTTTAGGAGAACACTTTAGGGCACCAGTGCCACCTCTTCATTCCAAGGTCTCCATAGACACAAAAGCACATTAGGACCCATCCTTAGGGGTGTCCATTTCAACACGCGTCCTCGGTTGCTCCCCACAGATCCAGGAGATCTAACCTGTCTTGTTGCTAGGAGACAATTGGAATGCGAGGTGGGCTACTCAGCCATCCATCCTTAGAACCCTGCTCAGAATCATTGGCCTGGAGCCAAGCAACGGTCTCAATTGACCTGCAGAAGACTCTCTGCAGTTTGGAGCTTCTCATAACTCCCATCGTGGGAAAACCCCCATGGCCTCGTGATGCCCCCCCCATTCATGTAGGGGCCATCAGGGACAGATACTCCAACCTGACCGATCGTCTGATCCTCGCCCTGACTTCAGATGTACGAGATCTCGATTCAGGTCTGTAGATTGTGCCTGCCATGGCCTCACCCAGAAACCTAAGCCTAGCTTGTGTTCTCAGACTTTTGTCGTCAGACTACTGGCCCACAAACCCTCCAGTTTGGCAATCCAAAAATACAATGCAGCACTCTGCCGGCCCTCCAGAAGAAAAACATTGTCCTCTGGGGCTACCCAGTAACCCCAAATGAGGATAACCTGCACCGACCATGGCTGTACCCCAAATACATAGGCTGACCAGGGCACTAATGCCCTTTATGACACAGCCTGAGTCTGGACCCCCTGGCCCCTCCCAGAGAGCTGTCCGCACACTGAGAACATTGAGCCGCTATGGCCTTAGGTCGTCATCTCTTCCCAACCTCGGTTTTCAGGTTTCAGAACCTAGACCTTATCTCCAATCACTGCCCAGGGTTGAAGGTGATGCAGAAATCAGAACTCCTTCCCCATGGCAAGAAACCTTGTGGTTGGCATGTTGTCCAACTTTCAGTGTAGTTGAAACCAGTGTGGCCCATGAGGCCCCGCCCATGCTCGCGGGCCACATTGCTCACAAACATACCTTGTGACCCTCAGGCTGAGCCCAGTCCTCAAGTAAGGACACTCAGTGGCTGGATGAAGAGATAGCATATTGGGCTTGCCATGCCCCTAGGCCCCAATTTTTAACCATAGTTCGGGTTGTCCCTGCAGTCTTCCCCACGGCTTGGCTTTGGAATTCCTCTTTTGGTGGGTTACCTGAGGTAACAAACCTGAAATGAGTCCTCCCATCCCACAGATTGACGAAAAGCAATTGGGAATCGGGCCAAATCCTCAGAGAGGAAGATTCGTCCATGGCCCCTGAGGCCTCCCCGACATTCCACGGCCTTCGCTGATACAAAATCCAGAGACAAAAGCAAAAGAACGAGTCTTACTCTCCGGTGGTTTGGCCCGGTCCAAAGAGTTTGGGGTCATTCTGTGTGATGGAAGAAGTCCGTTTTTTTTGTTGTTGTTGTTGTTTTCTTTTTTTAACCTCAGGGGTTGCACCAAATGAGGGATTCCAGAGTAGAGCCCTGGGGAGAGGCAACTGGACAATCAGAAATCTGGTTAAAACTTGGGGCCTAGGGACCTGTCAAGCCCATTATGACATCTAATGGTCCAGCCACTGAGAGGACTTACTAGAGGACAGGACTCATGCTGAGGGTCACAATGCGTGTTTATGTCCTCGTCGCACTCAAGAATGGGCGAGGCCTCAGGGTGAATGCTGGTTTCTCCTACACTGAACGTTGGAAAACGTGCCAACCACAAGCTTTCTTGCCATGCGTAAGGAGGAGTTCTGATCTCTGCATCACACTCACACCTGGGCAGTGATTGGAGATAATGTCTCGGTTTTGAAGCCTGATAACTGAGATAGAAAAGAGATGATGACCTAAAGCCATGGCGGGTCTTATGTGCTCATGGTGCGGTCAGCTTTCTGGGGGTTGGTCAGAGGTCCGGGCTCAGGTTGTGTCCACCAGTGCTTTAGTGCCCAGGTTTGACTATATAATTTGGGTAAAGTCGAGTGCTGTGTATGTTTATCCTCATTTAAGGTGCCTGGGCAGCTCATGATGCAATAATTTTTTTCTACAGGGCAGGCAGATTTCTGCACTGTGGATCCGGAATTGCAAAACGTGAGGCCTTCGGGTCCAGGGGTATGAGGACGGAAGTCTGAGAAGACAAGCTAGAATTGGGTTTCAGGGGGAGGGCACGGCAGTACCCCCTGCAGATCTGAACCAATATATCATGCATCTGAAGTCATGGCGAGGATCAGACGTTGGCTCAGGTTGGAGTTCTGTGCATGACGGCCGCTTCATGAAGGGAGCGGAATCTCGAGGCCATTGAGGTTTTCCCACGTTGGGAGTTGAGAAATGCCCCCTTCAAGGTTTCCTTCTGCGGGACAATTGAGACCTGTTGGACAAATCCAGGACATCCCATACGGAATGACTCCAGAGCACAGTTCGAGGAATGATGCCTGGGAAGCCCGCCTCGCATTCCAATTGTCTCCTAGCAACAAGACAGTTTAGATCTGATGGCACTGTCAGAGCAACCGGAGGTGGCTGAGTTGAAATGGACTTTCCTGAGGATGGGTCCTAATGGGTTTTTGTGTCCATGAGGGCCTTGGAATGGGGCGGTGGCACCGGGACTCTGAAGTACTCTCCTAAGCTTTTGACATAGCTCCCATGCACAGGTTTCCTTGTGGAGACGAGATGAGTTCTGATGGGTTCCTCAGAAAAAACCCTATGCTCATATTGGAATCAGGGTTTTGAGGAGACATGCCTTTAAACCAAAGCAATGGATCCTATTATGGCCTAGGGTCCTGTCTGGTTCAATCTTCTTCTCTGGGGACATCCATCTATGGTATGAGTGGAGGTCGATGCTCAGCTGGTGTCAGACAGCCCTTGTTTGTTCCGGGCGACCTACACTATTGGGATGGCCTCAGGGACTTTGGAGGTTTCTCCTAATTTGTACAATTTTGGACAATGGAATGGGCAGAATTCCCATGGATTGGTAGGCACAGTCCGAAAGTGTGGCTCCAGGGGCCCCAGCCTGGAGGGTGTGTGGCCCAGGACTTTGAGGACAGAAGTCTGAAAACACAAACTCAGCTTAGGTTTGGGGACGTAGGTATGGCAGGCCCGATCTACAAACCATGAGAAGAACTCTTCAGGATATGAAGAAAGTGCGAGTCTGAGGCGCTTGCTCAGGCTTTTGTCTCTGGATTTTGTATCAGCGGTGGCCGTGGAATGTCGGGGAGGACTCATGGGCCATGGACGAATCTTCCTCTCTAAGGATTTGGCCCGATTCCCAATTGTTTTTCGTCAACCTGTGGGATGGGAGGACTCCTTTCATTTTTGTTACCTCAGGTGTCCCAACAAAAGAGGAATTCCAAAGCAAAGCCGTGGGAAAGACTGAAGGGACAACCCGAACTATGGTTCAAAATTGGGGCCTAGGGGCATGGCAAGCCCAATATACTATCTCTTCATGCAGCTACTGAGAGGCCTTACTTGAGGACTGGGCACAGGCTGAGGGTCACAATGTGTGTTTGGGACCCATGTGGCCCGTGAGCATGGGTGGGTCCTCATGGGCCACACTGGTTTCAACTACACTGAACGTTGGACAACATGCCAACCCCAAGGTTTCTTGCCATGGGGAAGGAGTTCTAATTTCTGCATCACGTTCAACCCTGGGCAGTGATTGGAGGTAAGGTCTAGGTTCTGAAGCCTGAAAACCAGGGTTGGGAAGAGATGACGATCTAAGGCCTAGGAGGCTCGTTGTGCTCAGGTTGCGGCCAGCTGTCTGGGTGGGGGCAGGAGGTCCAGGCTCAGGCTGTGTCAGAAAGGGCATTAGTGCCCTGGTCAGCCTATGTATTTGGGGTACAGCCAAGGTAGGTTCAGGTTGATCCTCATTTGGGGTTACTGGGCAGCCCCGATGGCAATGTTTTTCTTCTGGAGTGCAGGCAGAGTGCTGCATTGTAGTTCTGGATTGCCAAACTGGAGGGCTTGTGGGCCAGTAGTCTGAGGACAGAAGTCTGAGAACACAGGCTCGGCTTAGGTTTCTGGTTGAGGACATGGCAGGCAGAATCTACAAACCGGAATCGAGATGTCGTGCATCTGAATTCAGGGCGAGGATCAGACGATCGCTCAGGTTGGAGTTTCTGTCCCTAGTGGCCCCTTCATGAAGGGGGGGCATCACGAGGCCATGGGGGTTTTCCCACGATGGGTATTGTGACCAGCTCCAAACTGCAAAGAGTCTTTTGCAGGACAATTGAGACCTGCTGTTTGGGTCTCCAGGCCAATGATTCTGAGCAGGGTTCTAAGGATGGATGGCTGGGTAGCCCACCTCGCATTCCAATTGTCTCCTAGCAACAAGACGGGTTAGATATGCTGGATCTGGGGGAGCAACCGAGGAGGCTGAGTTGAAATGGACTCTCCTGTGGATGGGTCCTAATGTGCTTTTGGGCTATGGAGACCTTGGAACGATGCGGTGGCACTGGGGTCCTGAAGGGTTCTCTGAAACAGAGGCTTTGACACAGCTCCAACGTGCAAGTTTCCCATGTGTAGATGAGATGTTTTCTGATGGGTGAGTCAAGAAACAGCCATATGCTGGTTTTGAAATCCAGGCCTCTGAGGAGAGATGCCTTGAAACCAAAGCAATGGATCTGATTAGTGCCTAGGGGCCTGTTCTTTCCTTTTTACCTCTGGGCACATCTGTCTATGGGTCTGAGTGCAGGTAGGTGCTCAGTTGGGCTCAGATTGCCCCTGTCTTTCCTGGGAAGCCACCACTATTGAGATGGATCAGGGACTTTGGAGGTTTATCCTATTAGAAGGGTTGTGGCCATTGGAATGGGCACACACAATTCCCTTGGAGAGGGCAAGTACAGTCCTCAGGTTTGGCTCCAGGGGCCTGAGCCTGTAGGTTGTGTAGGCCAGGGCTGTTTGTACAGTTGTCTGAAAACACAAACTCGGCTTATGTTTCGGGTCATAGGTATGGCAGGACTGATCTACAGACCATGAGGAGAACTCTTTGGGATTTGAAAGAAGGGCGAGTGTGAGGCTCCTGCTCAAGTTTTTGTCTCTGGATATCGTGTCACTCATGGTCGTGCAATTTCTGGGTGACTTCATGGGAAATGGACGAGTCTTACTCTCTGCTGGTTTGGACCCGTCCAAAGAGTTTGGGGTCATTCTGTGGGCTGGAAGAAGTCCGTTTTTTTTTTTGTTGTTGTTGTTGTTGTTTTCTTTTTTAACCTCAGGTGTCCCACCAAATGATGGATTCCAGATTAGAGCCCTGGGGAGGGTCGACTGGACAATCAGAAATCTCGTTAAAAATTGGGGCCTAGGGACATGTCAAGCCCATTATGACATCTAATGGTCCAGCCACTGAGAGGACTTACTAGAGGACAGGACTCATGCTGAGGGTCACAATGCGTGTGTATGCCCTCGTCGCACTCAAGAATGGGCGGGGCCTCAGGGTGAATGCTGGTTTCTCCTACAATGAACGATGGACAACGTGCCAACCACAAGGGTTATTGCCATGGGTAAGGAGGAGTTCTGACTTCTGCATCACACTCACCCCTGGGCAGTGATTGGAGATAAGGTCTCGGTTCTGAAGCCTGAAAACTGAGGTAGGAAAGAGATGATGACCTAAGGCCATGGCGGGTTTATGTGCTCAGTGTGCGGTCAGCTTTCTGGGTGTTGCTCAGGAGGTCCGGGTTCAGGTTGTGTTCGACAGTGCATTAGTGCCCAGGTTAGACTATATAATTTGGGTAAAGTCGAGTTCTGTTTAGGTTTACCCTCATTTAAGGTGCCTGGGCAGCTCATGAGGCAATAATTTTTTTTCTAGAGGGCAGGCACAGTGCTGCATTGTGGGTCCGGAATTGCCAAACTTGAGGGCTTCGGGGCCAGGAGTGTGAGGACGGAAGTCTGAGAAGACAAGCTAGACTTGGGTTTCAGGGCGAGGGCACGGCAGGTACCCCCGGCAGATCTGAACCAATATCTCATGCATCTGAAGTCAGGGCGAGGATCAGACGTTGGCTCAGGTTGGAGTTTCTGAGCATGACGGCCGCTAATGAAGGGAGCGGAATCTCAAGGCCATTGAGGTTTTCCCACGTTGGGAGTTGTGGGATGCCCCCTTCAAGGATTCCTTCTGCGGGACAATTGAGACCTGTTGGACAGCTCCAGGACATCCCATATGGAATGAATCCAGAGCACCGTTCGCGGTTGGATGCCTGGGAAGCCCGCCTCGCATTCCAATTGTCTCCTAGCAACAAGACAGTTTAGATCTGATGGATCTGCGGGAGCAACCGGGGTGGCTGAGTTGAAATGGACTTTCCTGAGGATGGGTCCTAATGTGTTTTTGTGTCCATGAGGGCCTTGGAATGGGGCAGTGGTACCGGGACACTGAAGTACTCTCCTAAGCTTTGGACATGGCTCCGATGCACAGGTTTCCTTGTGGAGACGAGATGAGTTCTGATGGGTGCCTCAGGAAAACCCCTATGCTCGTATTGGAATCAGGCTTTTGAGGACACATGCCTGTAACCCAAAGCAATGGATCCTATTATGCCCGAGGGTCCTGTCTGGTTCAATCTTCTTCTCTGGGGACATCCATCTATGGTATGAGTGGAGGTCGATTATCAGCTGGTGTCAGACAGCCCTTGTTTGTTCCGGGCGACCTACACTATTGGGATGGCCTCAGGGACTTTGGAGGTTTCTCCTAATTTGTACGATTTTGGACCATGGAATGGGCAGAATTCCCATGGATTGGTAGGCACAGTCCTAATGTGTGGCTCCAGGGGCCCAGCCTGGAGGGTGTGTGGCCCAAGACTTTGAGGACAGAAGTCTGAAAACACAAACTCAGCTTAGGTTTGGGGACGTAGGTATGGCAGGCCCGATCACAAACCATGAGAAGAACCCTTCAGGATATGAAGAAAGTGCGAGTCTGAGGCGCTTGCTCAGGCTATTTCCCATGAAGTCACCCAGAAATTTCACCATTGTGAGTGACACGATATCCAGAGACAAAAACTTGGGCAAGAGCCTCACACTCGCCCTTTTTTCAAATCCAGAAGAGTTCTCCTCATGATCTGTAGATCAGTCCTGCCATACCTGTGACCCGAAAAATAAGCCGAGGTTGTGTTTTCAGACAACTGTCCAAATAGTCCTGGCCTACACAACCTACAGGCTCAGGCCCCTGGAGCAAACCTGAGGACTGTACTTGCCCTCTGCAAGGGAATTGTGTGTGCCCATTCCAATGGCCACAACCCTTCTAATAGGAAATACCTCCAAAGTCCCTGATCCATCTCACTAGTGGTGGCTTCCGAGGAAAAACAGGGGCAATCTGAGCCCATCTGAGCACCTACCTGCACTCAGACCCATAGACAGTTGTTCCCAGAGGTAAAAAGGAAAGAACAGGTCTCTAGGCACTAATCAGATCCATTGCTTTGGTTTCCAGGCATCTCTCCTCAGAGGCCTGTATTTCAAAACCAGCATATGGCTGTTTCTTGACTCACCCATCAGAAAACATCTCATCTACACATGGGAAACTTGCACGTTGGAGCTGTGTCAACGCCTCTGTTTTGGAGAACCCTTCAGGGCTCCAGTGCCACCGCTTCATTCCAAGGTCTCCATAGACACAAAAGCACATTAGGACCCATCCCCAGGAGAGTCCATTTCAACTCAGCCTCCTCGCTTGCTCCCGCAGATCCAGCAGATCTAACCTGTCTTGTTGCTAGGAGACAATTGGAATGCGAGGTGGGCTACCCAGCCATCCATCCTTAGAACCCTGCTCAGAATCATTGGCCTGGAGCCAAACAACAGGTCTCAATTGTCCTGTAGAAGACTCTTTGCAGTTTGGAGCAGCTCACAACTCCCATCGAGGGAAAACCCCCATGGCCTCGTGATGCCCCCACTTCATGAAGGGGCCATCAGTGACGAAACTCCAACCTGAGCTATCGTCTGTACCTCGCCCTGACTTCAGAAGCACGAGATCTCGATTCAAGTCTGTAGATTGTGCCTGCCATGTCCTCACCCAGAACCCGAAGCCTAGCTTGTGTTCTCAGACTTCTGTCCTCAGACTACTGGCCCACATGCCCTCCAGTTTGGCAATCCAGAACTACAATGCAGCACTCTGCCTGCCCTCAAGAAGAGAAACATTGCCCTCTGGGGCTACCCAGTAACCCAAATGAGGATCAACCTGCACCTACCTTGGCTGTACCCCAAATACATAGGCTGACCAGGGCACGAATGCCGTTTCTGACACAGCCTGAGCCTGGAACTCCTGGCCCCACCCAGACAGCTGGCCGCACACTGAGCACAACGAGCCGCCATGGCCTTAGGTAGTCATCTCTTCCCAACCTCAGTTTTCAGGCTTCAGAACCTAGACATTATCTCCAATCACTGCCCAGTGTTGAACGTGATGCAGAAATCAGAACTCCTACACCATGGCAAGAGTCTTGTGGATGGCATGTTGTCCAAGGTTCAGTGTAGTTGAAACCAATGTGGCCCATGAGGACCCGCCCATGCTCGCGGGCCACATGGGTCCCAAACACACATTGTGACCCACAGTCTGAGCCCAGTCCTCAAGTAAGGCCTCTCAGTAGCTGGATGAAGAGATAGCATATTGGGCTTGCCATGCCCCTAGACCCCAATTTTGAACCATATTTCGGGTTGTCCCTTCAGTCTTCCCCACGGCTTTGCTTTGGAATTCCTCTTTTTGTGGGACCTGAGGTAACAAAATGAAAGGAGTCCTTCCATCGCACAGGTTTACGAAAAACAATTGGGAATCGGGCCAAATCCTCAGAGAAGAAGATTCGTCCATGGCCCATGAGGCCTCCCTGACATTCCACGGCCACCGCTGATACAAAATCCAGAGACAAAAGCCTGAGCAAGCGTCTCAGACTCGCACTTTCTTCATATCCTGAAGTGTTCTCCTCATGGTCTCTAGACCAGTCCTGCCATACCTATGACCCGAAACATAAGCTGAGGTTGTGTTTTCAGACAACTGTCCAAACAGCCGTGGCCTACACAACCTACAGGCTCAGGCCCCTGGAGCAAACCTGAGGATTGTACTTGCCCTCTGCAAGGGCATTGTGTGTGCTCATTCCAATAGCCACAACCCTTCAAATAGGATATACCTCCAAAGACCCTGAACCATCTCACTAGTGGTGGCTTCCCAGGAAAAACAGGGGCAATCTGAGCCCATCTGTGCACCTACCTGCACGCAGACCAATAGACAGATGTCCCCAGAGGTAAAAAGGAGGAACAGGCCCCTAGACACTAATCAGATCCATTGCTTTGGTTTTAAGGCATCTCTCCTCAGAGGCCTGGATTTCAAAACCAGCATATGGCTGTTTCTTGACGCACCCATCAGAAAACATCTCATCTACACATGGGAAACTTGCACGTTGGAGCTGTGTCAAAGCCTCTGTTTCAGAGAACCCTTCAGGGCCCCAGTGCCACCTCTTCATTCCAAGGTCTCCATAGCCCAAAAGCACATTAGGACCCATCCACAGGAGAGTCCATTTCAACTCAGCCTCCTCGGTTGTTCCCCAGATCCAGCATATCAAACCCGTCTTGTTGCTAGGAGACAATTGAAATGCGAGGTGGGCTACCCAGCCATCCATCCTTAGAACCCTGCTCAGAATCATTGGCCTGGAGACCCAAACAACAGGTCTCAATTGTCCTGCAGAAGACTCTTTGCAGTTTGGAGCTGGTCACAACTCCCATCGTGGGAAAACCCCCATGGCCTCGTGATGCCCCCCCTTCATGAAGGGGCCACTAGGGACAGAAACTCCAACCTGAGCGATCGTCTTATCCTCGCCCTGAATTCAGATGCACGAGATCTCGATTCCGGTCTGTAGATTCTGCCTGCCATGTCCTCAACCAGAAACCTAAGCCGAGCCTGTGTTCTCAGACTTCTGTCCTCAGACTACTGGCCCACAAGCCCTCCAGTTTGGCAATCCAGAACTACAATGCAGCACTCTGCCTGCCCTCCAGAAGAAAAACATTGCCATCGGGGCTGCCCAGTAACCCCAAATGAGGATCAACCTGAACCTACCTTGGCTGTACCCCAAATACATAGGCTGACCAGGGCACTAATGCCCTTTATGACACAGCCTGAGCCTGGACCTCCTGGCCCCACCCAGACAGCTGGCTGCAACCTGAGCACAACGAGCCTCCTAGGCCTTAGATCGTCATCTCTTCCCAACCCTGGTTTTCAGGCTTCAGAACCTAGACCTTACCTCCAATCACTGCCCAGGGTTGAACGTGATGCAGAAATCAGAACTCCTTCCCCATGGCAAGAAACCTTGTGTTTTGCATGTTGTCCAACCTTCAGTGCAGTTGAAACCAGTGTGGCCCATGAGGACCCGCCCATGCTCAAGGGCCACATGGGTCCCAAACACACATTGTGACCCTCAGCCTGTGCCCAGTCCTCAAGTAAGGCCTCTCAGTAGCTGCATGAAGAGATAGTATATTGGGCTTGCCATGCCCCTAGGCCCCAATTTTGAACCATAGTTTGGGTTGTCCCTTCAGTCTTCCCCACGGCTTTGCTTTGGAATTCCTCTTTTGTTGGGACACCTGAGGTAACAAAAATGAAAGGAGTCCTCCCATCCCACAGGTTGACGAAAAACAATTGGGAATCGGGCCAAATCCTTAGAGAGGAAGATTCGTCCATGGCCCATGAATCCTCCCCGACATTCCACGGCCACCGCTGATACAAAATCCAGAGACAAAAGCCTGAGCAAGCGCCTCAGACTCGCACTTTCTTCATATCCTGAAGAGTTCTTCTCATGGTTTGTAGATCGGGCCTGCCATACCTACGTCCCCAAACCTAAGCTGAGTTTGTGTTTTCAGACTTCTGTCCTCAAAGTCCTGGGCCACACACCCTCCAGGCTGGGGCACCTGGATCCACACATTAGTACTGTGCCTACCAATCCATGGGAATTCTGCCCATTCCATGGTCCAAAATCGTACAAATGAGGAGAAACCTCCAAAGTCCCTGAGGCCATCCCAATAGTGTAGTTTGCCCGAGACAAAAAGGGCAGTCTGACACCAGCTGAGCATCGACCTCCACTCATACCATAGATGGATGTCCCCAGAGAAGAAGATTGAACCAGACAGGACCCTAGGCCATAATAGGATCCATTGCTTTGGTTTACAGGCATGTCTCCTCAAAAGCCTGATTCCAATACAAGCATAGGAGTTTTCCTGAGGCACCCATCAGAACTCATCTCGTCTCCACAAGGAAACCTGTGGAGCCATGTCCAAAGCTTAGGAGAGTACTTCAGGGTCCCGGTGCCACCGCCCCATTCCAAGGCCCTCATGGACATAAAAACCCATTAGGACCCATCCACAGGAAAGTCCATTTCAACGCAGTCACCTCGGTTGCTGCCGCAGAGCCATCAGAACTAAACTGTCTTGTTGCTAGGAGACAATTGGAATGCGAGGCGTGCTTCCCAGGCATCCCTCCTCGAACTGTGCTCTGGAGTCATTCCGTTTGGGATGTCCTGGAGCTCTCCAACAGGTCTCAATTGTCCCGCAGAAGGAATCCATGAAGGGGGCATCCCATAACTCCCAACGTGGGAAAAACTCAATGGCCTCGAGTTTCTGCTCCGTTCATGAAGCGGCCATCATGCTCAGAAACTCCAACCTGAGCCAATGTCTGATCCTCGACCTGACTTTAGATGCATGAGATATGGGTTCAAATCTGCAGGGGGTATCTTCCGTGCGCTCGCCCTGAAACCCAAGTCTAGCTTTTCTTCTCAGTCTTCCGTCTTCACACTCCTGGCCCCGAAGTCCTCAAGTTTGGCAATTTCGGACCCACAATGCAGCACTCTTCCTGCCCTGTAGAAAAAAATTATTGCCTCATGAGCTGCCCAGGCACCTTAAATGAGGATAAACCTACACAGCACTCGATTTTAACCAAAATGTATAATCTAACCTGGGCACTAAAGCACTGTCGGACACAACCTGAGGCCGGACCTCCTGACCAACCCCCAGAAAGCTGACTGCACACTGAGCACATAAGACCCGCCATGGCCTTAGGTCATTATCTCTTCCCTATCTCAGTTTTCAGGCTTCAGAACCGAGACCTTATCTCCAATCACTGCCCAGGGTTGAGTGTGATGCAGAAATCAGAACTCCTCCTTACCCATGGCAAGAAACCTTGTGGTTGGCACATTGTCCAAAGTTCAGAGTAGAAGAAACCAGCATTCACCCCGAGGCACCGCCCATTCTTGAGTGCGACGGGGGCATAAACACGCATTGTGACCCTCAGCATGAGTCTTATCCTCTAGTAAGTCCTCTCAGTGGCTGGACCATTAGATGTCATAAAGGGCTTGACATGTCCCTACGCCCCAATTTTTAACCAGATTTCTGATTGTCCAGTCGCCCCTCCCCAGGGCTCTACTCTGGAATCCCTCATTTGGTGGGACACCTGAGGTTAAAAAAGAAAACAACAACAACAAAAAAACGGACGTCTTCCATCCCACAGAATGACCCAAAACTCTTTGGACCGGGCCAAACCACCAGAGAGTAAGACTCGTCCATTTCCCATGAAGACACCCAGAAATTTCACCACCGTGAGTGACACGATATCCAGAGACAAAAACTTGAGCAAGAGCCTCACACTCGCTCTTTTTTCAAATCCCGAAGAGTTCTCCTCATGGTCTGTAGATCAGTCCTGCCATACCTATGACCCGAAACATAAGCCGAGGTTGTGTTTTCAGACAACTGTCCAAACAGCCCTGGTCTACACAACCTACACGATCATGCCCCTGGAGCCAAGCCTGAGGACTGTACTTGCCCTCTGTAAGGGAAATGTGTTTGCCATTTCCAATGGCCACAAACCTTCTAATAGGATAAACACCCAAATCCCTGATCCATATCACTAGGGCTGGCTTCCCAGGAAAAACAGGGGCAATCAGAGCCCATCTGTGCACCTACCTGCACTCAGACCCATAGACAGATGTCCCCAGAGGTAAAAAGGAAAGAACAGGCCCCTAGGCACTAATCAGATCCATTGCTTTGGTTTCTAGGCATCTCTCCTCAGACGCCTGGATTTCAAAACCAGCAATGGCTTTTTCTTGACGCACCCATCAGAAAACATCTCATCTACACATGGGAAACTTGCACGTTGGAGCTCTGTCAAAGCCTCTGTTTTGGAGAACCCGTCAGGGCCCCAGTGCAACTGCTTCATTCCAAGGTCTCGATACACACAAAAGCACGCTAGGACCCATCCCCAGGAGAGTCCATTTCAACTCAGCCTCCTCGGTTGCTCCCCCAGATTCTTCAGATCTAACCTGTCTTGTTGCTAGGAGACAATTGGAATGCGAGGTGGGCTACCCAGCGATCCATCCTTAGAACCCTGCTCAGAATCATTGGCCTGGTGCCAAACAACAGGTCTCAATTATCCTGCAGAAGACACTTTGCAGTTTTGAGCTTCTCACAAATCCCATCGTGGGAAAACCCCCATGGCGTCGTGATGCTCCCTCTTCCTGAAGGGGCCATAAGGGACAGAAACTCCAACCTGAGCCATCGTCTGATCCTCGCCCTGACTTCAGATGCACGAGATCTCGATTCAGGTCTGTAGATTGTGCCTGCCATGTCCTCAACCAGAAACCTAAGCCGAGTTTGTGTTCTCAGACTTCTGTCCTCAGACTAGTGGCCCACAAGCCCTCCATTTTGGCAATCCAGAACTACAATGCAGCACTCTGCCTGCCCTCCCGAAGAAAAACATTGCCCTCTGGGTCTACCCAGTAACCCCAAGTGAGGATCAACCTGCACCTACCTTGGCTGTACCCCAAATACATAGGCTGACCAGGGCACGAATGCCCTTTCTGACACAGCCTGAGCCTGGACTTCCTGGCCCCAACCAGACATCTGGCCGCACACTGAGCACATCGAGCCGCCATGGCCTTAGGTCGTCATCTCTTCTCAACCTCGGTTTTCAGGCTTTAGATTCTAGACCTTACCTCCAATCACTACCCAGGGTTGAACGGAATGCAGAAATCAGAACTCCTTCCCCATGGCAAGATACCTTGTGGTTGGCATTTTGTCCAACTTTCAGTGTAGTTGAATCCTGTGTTGCCCATGAGGCCCCGCCATGCTCGCAGGCTACATTGGTCCCAAACACACATTGTGACCCTCAGCCTGACCAAAGTCCTCAAGTAAGGCCTTTCAGTGGCTGGATGAAGAGATAGCATATTGGGCTTGCCATGCCCCTAGGCCCCAATTTTTAAGCATAGTTCTGGTGGTCCATTCAGTCTTCCCCACGGCTTTGCTTTGGAATTTCTCTTTTCATGGGACACTTGAGGTAACAAAACTGAAAGGAGTCCTCCCATCTCACAGATTGATGAAAAATAATTGGGAATCGGGCGAAATCCTCATAGAGGTAGATTCGTCCATGGCCCATGAGGCATCCCCGACATTGTACGGCCATCGCTGATACAAATTCCAGAGGAAAAATGCCTGAGCAAGAGCCTCAGAATCACTCTATATTCAAATCTTCATGAGTTCTTCTCATGGTTTGTAGATTGGGCCTGAGTTTGTGTATCAGAATCACAATCAGAACTCTGCCTTCCACATGGCTGTAATGCTTTTTCTTCACATCGAGTCACACCTTCACGTGGGGAACCCTTCATGGCCCCTGATGCCACGCCGAAACATGAGTGCTGCTTGGGCACAAATTCACACTGTGACCCTAGCATGAGCCCCATGTCAAAGAAAGGCCTGTCAGGTTCGGGACGAAGATCCTGCATATAGTCCTTGCCATGCCGATAGGCACCCAGGACTAACTAGATGGTGTGTATTCCAGTTGAGGGAACCCACTGCGGTGCTCTAGACTCCCTCTCCTGGGGGGTCCTTTGTGGCAGAAAACAGTACTCTTCACTTCCCACAGAATGAACCCAAACACTTGGGAGCTTGGACAATCCCCCGAGAGGAAGGCTCTTCCTCGGCCCCTGAGGCAACCCCTACCCTGACCGGACACTGTGAACGCAACACCCAGAGACAAAAGCCTGAGTGACTGCCTCCCACTTGCCCTCCTTTGATATCCAGAGGATCTCCCCTCACGGACTGGATATCAGGCATGCCATTACCTTGGCCCCTAGCTGAGACAAGTTTGGTTTTTCAGACATCTGTCCCCACAGCCCTGGCAAACACAGCCTCTAGGCTGGGTCCTCTGTGCCATTACACATGACCGTGCCTGCTGTCTCCTGGGAAACTGTGTCCACTCCTTTGGCCACACACCTCCAGAATATGAGAAACCTCAAGGCCCCCGAGGACATCCCACTACTGGGAGCCTCCCTGGACACACAGGGGCATTTGGACACAAGCTGAGCAGCTACCTCCACGAAGGCATGCACACAGATGTCAACAGAGATAGAAGGTTGAGCCGGACAGGCCCTTAGGCCGTAATCTCAACTCTTGTTTTGGGTTCCAGGTGTTAATCCTCAGAGGCTTTGGTTCGATAAACAGAATAAGGGGCTTTCCTGGGCACTAAACAGAACTCCTCTCGTCTCCACATGGGGAGCTTTCTTACTGGGGATGTATCAAACACTTCAGGTAGTGCCCAAGCAGCACGTGAGTGCTGATTGGGAACAAATTCACACTGTGACCCTAGCATGAGCCCCATGTCAAAGAAAGACTTGTCAGGTCCTGGACAAAGAGCCCGCATATGGGGCTTGCCAAGCCCCTATGCTTCCAATCCTCACCAGGATTTGAGTTTTCCAGTCGCCCCACCCCTACCTGGGGCTCTGATCTGGAATCCCTTTCTTGGAGAGACCCATGAGCCAGACAACACGACTCTACACTTCCCACAAAATGATCCCAATCTTGGAAGCTGAGACAAATCCCCAGAGAGGGATACTCGTCCACAGTCCCTGAGGCCACCCCTCAAATCCACGGCTATCCCGGACACAGCATCCAGAGACAAAAGCTTGAAGGAACGCCTCCCACTCGCCCTTGTTTCAGAGGCCCAGGAGATTCCTCTCGGGCTGTACCTCCGTCCTGCCATACCCTAGGCACCACTCATAAGCTGAATTTGTGTTTTCAGACTTCTGTGCTCACAGCCTGGACCCACACACCTCCAGGCTAGTGCCTCTGGAGCCACAGCGAAAGATTGTGCCAGCCCTCTCCAAGGAAGTGTGCCCAATCCATTGTCCACAACCCTACAGGTTAGGGAAAAGCTCCAAGGCCCCTGAGGCCATCAATAGTGTAGGCCACCCTGGACTAAGAGGGGCTATCTGACACCAGCGGAGCAACTATCTCCACTTAGACTCTCAGACAGTTTCCCCAGAGACAGAAGGTTGAAATGGACAGGCCCCTAGGCCCTAATCTGAACCTTAGCTTTGGTTTCCCTGTGTCCGTCCTCATAGGACTGTTTTCGTAGACCAGCACACGGGGCTTTTCTGAGGCACCAAACCAAAACTCTCTCGTCTCCACATGGGTAGCTTTCTTACTGGGGATGTATCAAACCCTTCAGGTAGGAGAGTTCCGCAGGGCCACTGAACAACAAGCACATTCCAAGGTCTCCATGGACCCAAACGCCCATTATGACGCATCCTCAGGAGAGGCCATTTCAACTCAGACCCCTGGGTCGCGTGTACCAGAGGCAGCAGATCAAACATATCTTATCGCTAATGGCCAATTGGAATGCGAGGCATGCTGTACAGGGATCCATCCTTCGAACCCTGCTCTCCAGTCCTTCCGTATGGTATGTCCTGGAGCCATGCAACGGGACTCGAATGTCCCGCAGAAGGAAACCTTGTGGTTTGGGGCAACCTCCAAACTCAGCGTGGGAAAACTTCCTTGGCCTCATGAGGCCCCCGCTTCATGAAGGTGCCATCATGGACACATACTTCAGCCTCAGCCAACGTCTGATCCTTATACACCAGGTCCAAAACCCTCCCTACTGGGAATTCTGGGGCCACAATGAAGCACTCTGCCTTCCTCCCAGGAGAAAAACATTTTCTATGGTGCTGCCCAGAAACCCCAAATGAGGATCAAACTGCTTGGCCCTCGGCAACACCCCAATTGCATAGGCTACCTTAAACACTGATGCTCTGTCGAAAATAGCCTGAGCCCAGACCTTCCAACAGACACCGACACAGCTGGCTGCACACACAGCACATTGGACCCGCCACTGCCTTAGGCCACCATCCATTCCCAACCTGGGTTTTCAGTCATTGGAACCTAGACCTTATCTCCAATCCCTGCACAGGGGGGAACCTGATGCACAAGTCAGAACCCCTCCTTCCCCATGGCAAGAAACCTTGCTGCTGGCAGTGAGTCAAACCTTCAGTGTTGGAGAAAACGGCATGACCCATGAGGTCACGCCCATGCTTGAGGGCCGCCTTGGGCACAAACACACATTGTGACCCTCAGCGTGAGTACCTTATTCAAGTAACGCCTCTCAGTGACTGGACCAAGAGCCCGCATATGTGGCTTGCCATTCCCATAGGCACCCAGGACTAACTAGATGGTGTGTATTCCAGTTGAGGGAACCCACTGCTGTGCTCTAGAGTCCCTCTCCTGGGGGGTCCCTTGTGGCAGAAAACAGTACTCTTCATTCCCACAGAATGAACACAAACACTTGGGAGCTTGGACAATCCCCCGAGAGGAAGGCTCTTTCTCGGCCTCTGAGACAACCCCTACCCTGACCGGACATTGTGAACGCAACACCCAGAGACAAAATCCTGAGTGACTGCCTCCCACTTGCCCTACTTTGATTTCCAGAGGATCTCCCCTCACGGACTGGAGATCAGGCCTGCCATTACCTTGGCCACTAGCTGAGCCAAGGTTGCTTTTTCAGACATCTGTCCCCACAGCCCTGGCAAACACAGCCTCTAGGCTGGGTCCTCTGGAGCCATACCACAGGACCGTGCCTGCTCTCTCCTGGGAAACTGTGTCCATTCCTTTGGACACACACCTCCAGAATATGAGAAACCTCAAGGCCCCCGAGGACATCCCACTACTGGGAGCCTCCCTGGACACACAGGGGCATTCAGACACAAGCTGAGCAGCTACCTCCACGAAGGCATGCACACTGATGTCAACAGAGATAAAAGGTTGAGCCGGACAGGCCCTTTGGTTGTAATCTCAACTCTTCTTTTGGTTCCAGGTGTTACTCCTCAGAGGCTTTGGTTCGAAGAACAGAATATGGGGCTTTCCTGAGGCACTGAACAGAACTCCTCTCGTCTCCACATGGGAAGCTTCCTTGTTGGAGCCGTGTCAAACACCTCAGGTTGGAAAACCCTGCAGAGTCCCTGAGCCACCTCTACATTCCAAGGTCTCCCAGGCCACCAAGCCACAGTAGGGCTCATCTTCAGGAGAGTCCATTTCAACTCTCCCCTCTGGGTAGCTCACCCAGGAGCCCGCAGATTGAGCCTGCCTTGTCCTGACTAAAGAGTGGGAATATGAGGTGGCGTTCCCAGGCATCCATGCTTAGACACCTGCTCTCGAGTCTTTCCTTATGGGGCCTTCTGGAACCATCCAATAGGACTCGACTGTCGTGCAGTAGCAAACCTTGAGTTTTGGAGTAGTTCACAAATCCCATCGTAGTCAAACCTCCCTGGCCTAATAAAGCCCTCACCCTTCAGGAAGAGGCCATGCTGGACAAAAACTCTAGCCTGAGGCACGTCTCATAGTTGACATGACCTCAGTGCAGGAGATCTCTATTCAGCCTCTGCAGAGTGGGCCTGCCGTGCCCTCGGTCCCAAACCTCACGCTAGCCTGTGTTTTCAGACTTCCTTCCTCACACTCCTGGCAAACAAGCCCTCCAGACTAGGAACTCCAGAACCACAACCCAGCCCAGTGTCTGCCCAATGGAAGAAAAACGTTTCCCTGTGGGGCTCTCCAGAAAACCCAGATGAGGATCAACCTGCTCGGGCCTCGACGGTACCCGAACTGGATAGGCTGCTCTGGGCACTCATGCTCTGTCTGACAAAGCCTGAAGCCAGACGTCCAGACAGACAAGGAGACAGCTGGCCGCACACCCAGCACTTCGGACACGGCATGGTCTTATGCCGTCACCTCTTCCTAACCTTGGTTTTCAGATATCTGAACCTAGACATTATATCAATTCTCCACACAGCTGGGTATCGCAAGCACAAAACAGAACTCCTCATTCCCCATGGCTGTCAAGTTTGCTCTGGGCATGGAGTCACACCTTCAGGGTGGGAGAAACCTTCATGGCCCCTGATGCCACGCCCAAACTTGAGTGCTGCTTGGGCACAAATTCACACTGTGACCCTCAGCATGAGCCCCATGTCAAAGACAGGCCTGTCAGGGCCTGGACCAAGAGCCCGCATATGGGGCTTGCCAAGCCACTATGCACCCAATCCTCACCAGTGTTTGTGTTTTCCAGTCGCCCCGCTCGTACCTGGGGCTTTGCTCTTGAATCCCATTCATGGAGAGACCCATGAGCCAGACAACACGACTCCACCCTTCCCACAAAATGACCCCAAACTCTTGGGAGCTGGGACAAATCCCCAGAGAGGGATACTCGTCCACAGTCCCTGAGGCCACCCCTCCAATCCATCGCTATTCCGGACACAGCATCCAGAGTCAAAAGCCTGAAGGTACGCCTCCCACTCGCCCTTGTTTCAGAGTCCCAGGAGCTCCCTCTCGGGCTGTACCTCCGGCCTGCCATACCCTAGGCGCCACTAATAAGCTGAGTTTGTGTTTTCAGACTTCTGTGCCCACAGCCTGGACCCACACACCTCCAGGCAAGGGCCTCTGGAGCCACAGCAAAAGATTGTGCCAGCCCTCTCCAAGGAAAGTGTGCCCAATCCATTGACCACAAACCTACAGGTTAGGGAAAAGCTCCAAGCTCCCTGAGTCCATTAATAGTGTAGGCCACCCTGGACTAAGAGGGGCTCTCTCACACCAGCGGAGCAACTATCTCCACTTAGACTCTCAGACAGTGTCCCCAGAGACAGAAGGTTGAAATGGACAGGCCCCTAGACCCTAATCTGAACCTTAGCTTTGGTTTCCATATGTCCGTCCACTAGTACTGTTTTTGTAGACCAGCACACGGGGCTTCTCTGAGGCACCAAACCAAAACTCTCTTGTCTCCACAGGGGAGCTTTCTTACTGGGGATGTATCAAACCTTTCAGGGAGGAGAATTCCGCAGGGCCACTGAACAACCAGCACATTCCAAGGTCTCCATGGACCCAAACGCACATTATGACGCATCCTCAGGAGAGGCTATTTAAACTCAGCCCCCTAGGTTGCGTGTTCCCGAGGCAGCAGATCAAACATATCTTATCACTAATGGCCAATTGGAATGCGAGGCATGCTGTACAGGGATCGATCCTTCGAACCCTGCTCTCCAGTCATTCCGTATGGTATGTCCTGGAGCCATGCAACAGGACTCGAATGTCCCGCAGAAGGAAACCTTGTGGTTTGGGGCAACCGCCAAACTCAGCGAGGGAAAACTTCCTTGGCCTCATGAGGCCCCCGCTTCATGAAGGTGCCATCATGGACACATACCCCAGCCTCAGCCAACGAATGATCCTCAGCCTGACTTCAGATGCAGGAGATTTTGATTCAGCCTCTGCAGAGTGGGCCTGCTCTGCCCTTGGCTCCAATCCTCACACTAGCTTGTGTTTTCAGACTTCCGTCCTCACACACCTGGCCCACAAGCCCTCTCTTGGGAATACTGGGGCCACAATGAAGCACTCTGCCTGCCTCCCAGGAGAAAAACATTGTCTATGGTGCTGCCCAGAAACCCCAAATGAGGTTGGCCCTCGGCAACACCCCAATTGCATAGGCTACCTTAAACACTGATGCTCTGTCGCAAATAGACTGAGCCCAGACCTTCCAACAGACACCGACACAGCTGGCTGCACACACAGCACATTGGACCCGCCACTGCCTTAGGCCACCATCCATTCCCAACCTGGGTTTTCAGTCATCGGAACCTAGACCTTATCTCCAATCCCTGCACAGGAGGGAACCTGAAGCACAAGTCAGAACCCCTCTTTTTCCATGGCAAGAAACCTTGCTGCTGGCAGTGAGTCAAACCTTCAGTGTTGGAGAAAACGGCATGAACCATGAGGCCACGCCCATGCTTGAGGGCCGCCTTGGGCACAAACACACATTGTGACCCTCAGCGTGAGTACCTTATTCAAGTAACGCCTCTCAGTGACTGGACCAAGAGCCCGCATATGTGGCTTGCCATGCCCATAGGCACCCAGGACTAACTAGATGGCGTGTATTCCAGTTGAGGGAACCCACTGCGGTGCTCTAGACTCCCTCTCCTGGGGGGTCCCCTGTGGCAGAAAACAGTACTCTTCATTCCCACAGAATGAACACAAAAACTTGGGAGCTTGGACAATCCCCCGAGAGGAAGGCTCTTCCTCGGCCTCTGAGACAACCCCTACCCTGACCCGACACTGTGAACGCAACACCCAGAGACAAAATCCTGAGTGACTGCCTCCCACTTGCCCTACTTTGATTTCCAGAGGATCTCCCCTCACGGACTAGAGATCAGGCCTGCCAATACCTTGGCCACTAGCTGAGCCAAGTTTGCTTTTTCAGACATCTGTCCCCACAGCCCTGGCAAACACAGCCTCTAGGCTGGGTCCTCTGGAGCCATACTTCAGGACCGTGCCTGCTCTCTCCTGGGAAACTGTGTCCATTCCTTTGGACACACACCTCCAGAATATGAGAAACCTCAAGGCCCCCGAGGACATCCCACTACTGGGAGCCTCCCTGGACACACAGGGGCATTCGGACACAAGGTGAGCAGCTACCTCCACGAAGGCATGCACACTGATGTCAACAGAGATAGAAGGTTGAGCCGGACAGGCCCATAGGCCCTAATCTCAACTCTTGCTTTGGTTTCCAGGTGTCACTCCTCAGAGGCTTTCGTTCGAAGAACAGGATATTTGGCTTTCCTGAGGCACTGAACAGAACTCCTCTCGTCTCCACATGGGAAGCTTCCCTGTTGGAGCTGTGTCAAACACCTCAGTTTGGAGAACACTGCAGAGTCCCTGAGCCACCTCCACATTCCAAGGTCTCCCAGGCCACCAAGCCACATTAGGACTCATCTTCAGGAGAGTCCATTTCAACTCTCCCCACTGGGTAGCTCACCCAGGAGCCTGCAGATTGAGCCTGCCTTTTCCTGCCTAAAGAGTGGGAATATGAGGTGGCGTTCCCAGGCATCCATGCTTAGACACCTGCTCTCGAGTCTTTCCGTATGGGGCCTGCTGGAACCATCCAATAGGACTCGACTGTCTGCAGAAGGAAACCTTGAGGTTTGGAGTAGTTCACAAATCCCATCGTAGGGAAACTTCCCTGACTTCATGAAGCCCCCACACCCTTCAGGAAGAGGCCATGCTGGACAAAAACTCTAGCACAAGGCACGTCTCATAGTTGACATGACCTCAGTGCTGGAGATCTCGATTCAGCCTCTGCAGAGTGGGCCTGCCGTGCCCTCGGTCCCAAACCTCACGCTAGCTTGTGTTTTCAGACTTCCTTCCTCACACTCCTGGCAAACAAGCCCTCCGGACTAGGAACTCCAGAACCACAACCCAGCCCACTGTCTGCCCAACGGAAGAAAAACGTTTCCCTGTGGGGCTCTCCAGAAAACCCAGATGAGGATCAACCTGCTCGGGCCTCGACGGTACCCGAACTGGATAGGCTGCTCTGGGCACTCATGCTCTGTCTGACACAGCCTGAAGTCAGACGTCCAGACAGACAAGGAGACAGCTGGCCGCACACCCAGCACTTCGGACACGGCATGGTCTTATGCCGTCACCTCTTCCTAACCTTGATTTTCAGATATCTGAACCTAGACATTATATCAATTCTCCACACAGCTGGGTATCGCAAGCACAAAACAGAACTCCTCCTTCCCCAAGGCTGTCAAGCTTGCTCAGGGCATGCAGTCACACCTTCAGGGTGGGAGAAACCTTCATGGCCCCTGATGCCACGCACAAACTTGAGTGCTGCTTGGGCACAAATTCACACTGTGACCCTCAGCATGAGCCCCATGTCAAAGAAAGGCCTGTCAGGGCCTGGACCAAGAGCCCGCATATGGGGCTTGCCAAGCCCCTATGCACCCAATCCTCACCAGTGTTTGAGTTTTCCAGTCGCCCCACCTGTACCTGGGGCTCTGCTCTGAAATCCATTTCTTGGAGAGACCCATGAGCCAGACAACACGACTCCACCCTTCCCTCAAAATGACCCCAAACTCTTGGGAGGTGGGAAAAATCCCAAGAGAGTGAACCCCTCAACAGTCCCTAAGGCCACCCCTCTTAACCACGGCTATCTCGGACACAACATCCAGAGACAAAAGCCTGAAGGAATGCCTCCCACTCGCCCTTGTTTCAGAGGCCCAGGAGCTCCCTCTCGGGCTGTACATCCGGCCTGCCATTCCCTAGGCGCCACTCATAAGCTGAGTTTGTGTTTTCAGACTTCTGTGCCCACAGCCTGGACCCACACAACCTCCAGGCGAGGGCCTCTGGAGCCACAGCGAAAGATT
This sequence comes from Mustela nivalis, assembly GCF_964662115.1. NCBI lineage: Eukaryota > Metazoa > Chordata > Mammalia > Carnivora > Mustelidae > Mustela > Mustela nivalis. Next base: position 83,909 of record NW_028136006.1, on the reverse strand, counting down.
CTCCCTGCCCTGTCCAAGGAAAGTGTGCAAATCCATTGACCACAACTCTACAGGTTAGGGAAAAGCTCCAAGCCCCTGAGGCCATCAATAGTGGAGGCCACCCTGGACTAAGAGGGGCTCTCTGACACCAGCGGAGCAACTATCTTTACTTAGACTCTCAGACAGTGTTCCCAGAGACAGAAGGTTGAAATGGACAGGACCCCAGGCCCTAATCTGAACCTTAGCTTTGGTTTCCATGTGTCCGTCCTCAGAGGACTGTTTTCATAGACCAGCACACGGGGCTTTTCTGAGACACCAAACCAAACCTCTCTCGTCTCCACATGGGGAGATTTCTTACTGGGCATGTATCAAACCCTTCAGGTAGGAGAGTTCCGCAGGGCCACTGAACAACCAGCACATTCCAAGGTCTCCATGGACCCAAACGCACATTATGACGCATCCTCAGGAGAGGCCATTTCAACTCAGCCCCCTGGGTCGCGTGTTCCAGAGGCAGCAGATCAAACATATTTTGTCGCTTATGGCCAATGTGAATGCGAGGCATGCTGTACAGGGATCCATCCTTCGAACCCTGCTCTCCAGTCCTTCCGTATGGTATGTCCTGGAGCCATGCAACAGGACTCGAATGTCCCGCAGAAGGAAACCTTGTGGTTTGGGGCATCCTCCAAACTCAGCGTGGGAACACTTCCTTGGCCTCATGAGGCCCCCGCTTCATGAAGGTGCCATCATGGACACATACTCCAGCCTCAGCCAATGTCTGATCCTCAGCCTGACTTCAGATGCAGGAGATTTTGATTCAGCCTCTGCCGATTGGGCCTGCTCTGCCCTTGGCTCCAATCCTCACCCTAGCTTGTGTTTTCAGACTTCCGTCCTCTCACACCTGGCCCACAAACCCTCCCTACTTGGAATTCTGGGGCCAGACTGAAGCACTCTGCCTGCCTCCCAGGAGAAAAACTTTGTCTATGGTGCTGCCCAGAAACCCCAAATGAGGATCAAACTACTTGGCCCTCGGCAACACCCCTATTGCTTAGGCTACCTTAAACACTGGTGCTCTGTCGCAAATAGCCTGAGCCCAGACCTTCCAACAGACACCGAAACAGCTGGCTGCACACCCAGCACATTGGACCCGCCACTGCCTTAGGCCACCATCCATTCCCAACCTGGGTTTTCAGTCATCGGATCCTAGACCTTATCTCCAATGCCTGCACAGGGGGAACCTGATGCACAAGTCAGAACCCCTCCTTCCCCATGGCAAGAAACCTTGCTGCTGGCCGTGAGTCAAACCTTCAGTGTAGGAGAAAACGGCAAACCTGCCGGGCCTCATGAAGCCCCCCATATCCTTCAGGGAGAGGCCATCATGGACAAAAACTCTAGCTTGAAGTACGTCTCATAGTAGACATGACCGCAATGCAGGAGATCTTGATTCAGCCTCTGCAGAGTGGCCTGCCGTGCCCTCGGACCCAAACCTCACGCTAGCTTGTGTTTTCAGACTTCCTTCCTCACACTCCTGGCAAACAATCCCTCCAGAGTAGGAATTGCAGAACCACAAGCCAGCCCAGTGACTGCCCACCGGTAGAAAACGTTTCCTTGTGGGCTGTCCATAATACCCAGATGAGGATCTACCTGCTCTTGCCTCGACGGCACTCAGATTTGATAGGCTGCTCTGGGCACTAATGCTCTGCCTTTCACAGCCTGATGCCAGATGTCCAGACAGGCAAGGAGACAGCTGGCCACACACCTAGCACTTCTGACACGCCATGGTCTTATGCCGTTATCTCTTCCTAACCTTGGTTTTCAGATATCTAAACCCAGATATTATATCAATTCCCCACACAGTTGGGCATCTGAATCACAAATCAGAACTCCTTCTTCCCCATGGCTGTAAGGCTTGCTCTTGGCATGGAGTCACACCTTCAGGGTGGGAGAAACCTTCATTTCCCCTGAAACCACGCCCAAACTTGAGTGCTGCCTTGGGGACAAATTCACTCTGTGACCCTCAGCATGAGCCCAATATCAAAGAAAGGCCTGTCAGGGCCTTGACCAAGAGCCCGCAGATGGGGCGTGCCAAGCCCCTATACACCCAATCCTCACCAGTGTTTGAGTTTTCCAGTCTCCCCCCCGTTCCTGGGGCTCTGCTCTGGAATCACTTTCTTGGAGAGACACATGAGCCAGACAACAGGACTCCACACTTCCCACAAAATGACCCCAAACTCCTGTTAGCTGGGACAAATCCCCAGAGAGGGATACTTGTCCACAGTCACTGAGGCCACCCCCTACAATCTACGGCTATATTGGACGCATCCAGAGACAAAAGCCTGAAGGAATCTCGCCCTTGATTCACAAGACAAGGAGCTCACTCTCTATCTGTACATCCGGCCTGCCATACCCTCGGCGCCACTCATAAGCTGAGTTTGTGTTTTCAGACTTCTGTGCCCACAGCCTGGACCCACACACCCTCCAGGCTAGGGCATCTGGAGCCACAGTGAAAGATTGTGCCTGCCCTCTCCAAGGAAAGTGTGCCCAATCCATTGACCACAACCCTACAGGTTAGGGAAAAGCTCCAAGGCCCCTGAGGCCATCCTGATAGTTTAGGCTGCCCTGGACTAAAAGGGGCACTCTGACACCAGCTGAGCCATTATCACCACTTAGACTCTCAGACAGTGTCCCCAGAGACAGAAGATTGAAATGGACAGGCCCTTAGGCCCTAATATGAACCTTAGCTTTAGTTTTCATGTGTCTGTCCTCAGAGGACTGGTTTCGTATACCAGCATATTAGGTTTTTCTGAGGCTCCAAACCAAACCTCTCTCGTCTCCACATGGAGTGCTTTCTTACTGGATCTGTATCAAACCCTTCTGGTCGGAGAATTCCGCAGGGCCACAGTACAACCTTCACATTCCAAGGTCTCCATGGACAGAAACCCACATTATGACGCATCCTCAGGAAAGGCCATTTCAACTCAGCCTGCTGGTTACCTTGCCCCAGAGCCAGCAGATCAAACATATCTTGTCGTTAATGGCCAAAGGGAATGCGAGGCATGCTGTTCAGGGATCCATCCTTTGAACCCTGCTCTCCAGTCCTTCCGTATGGTATGTACTGGAGCCATTCAACAGGACTCGACTGTCTCGCAGAAGGAAACCTTGTGGTTTGTGGCAACCTCCAAACTCAGCGTGGGAAAACTTCGTTGGCCTCATGAGGCACCTGCTTCATGAAGGTGCCATCAAGGGCACAATCCAACCTCAGCCAACGTCTGATCCTCAGCCTGACTTCAGATGCATGAGATATCCTTTCAGCCTTTGCAGAGTGTGCCTGCTCCCAACCTCACCCTATCTTTTGTTTTCAGACTCTACCCTAGCACTCCTGGCCCAAAAGCCCTCATTATTGGGAATTCTGGTTCCAGAACGAAGCACTCTGCCTGCCCCCCAAAGAAAAACATTGTCTATGGCATTGCTCAGAAACCCCAAATGAAAATCCACCTGCTCAGCCCTCGGCAACACCCCAATTGCATAGGCTACCCTAAACACTATGCTCTGTCTTACATAGCCTGAGCCCAGACCTTGTGGGAGACATTGAGACAGTTGGCTTCACACCCAGCACATCGAACCTGCCATGGGTTAGGCCATTTCATCCCTTCCCATTGACCTGGGTGTCTTCCTGGAGGTATATTCTGAGGCTGTGTCAGACTATGCATTTTTTCTGGAGCTTCCTATGGAATTGGGGTGGTATTAGGGGCCTTGCAATTTTCTCTTAATCTGGTGGGTTGGGAAACTGAGACAGGTTGACATTCCTTGGGAGAGCTGGCCCAGTGCTGTTGTGTGTTCCTGGAGGCCCCATCCTGGAGGGCATATGGGTCAGGACTCTGGGTCCAAAGTCTTCAGACACAAACTCGGGTAAGAGTTAAGCTCGAGGTGATGGCAGACCCAATCTGCAGACCCTGAGCGAAGCATCTCCAGATATGAAATTCGGACGGCCGTGAGGCAGGAGCACAGTCTTTTCTGTCTGACTTGTTTGTCTATGATGGCCAGGAAATGGAGGGGTGACCTCATGGGTCCATGTGAGATTCTACCTCTCTGGGAATTCTGCTCGGCACCCAAGAGTTTGGTGTATTTCCGGGGGATGGGAGGAGCGCAGTTTTCTCAGTCAGGGATCCCGTCCAAACAGCCATTCCAGAGATGGGTCCTGGGTTCTGGAGCCTGGATCACCGCAACAAGGCTTAGGATTTGGGCCTAGGGTCCTGCTCTATGTTTTCCTGGTACAGCTCCCGAGTGTTCTTGTTGGAAATGGGTCTCATTCTGAGGGTCACAATGCCTGTTTTTGCCCAGATGCCCATGCTGAGTGGGTGTGACCTCATGGGCTATGCACTTGGCTCCCACTCTGAGGGTTGGACTGCCATCTCAAAATTCAGTTTTCCTGCCATGGGGAAGGAGGTGTACTTTTTTATGCTTCACGTTCCCCCATGGGCAGGAATTTGAGCTAAGTTCTGGGACAGGTGCCTGAATACCCAGTTCACTTTGAGATGAGGTCCTCGGGCCAAGGCAGGACCCACCTGCAGAAAATGAGTTCTGCTTTCTGGGTGGCTGTCAGGAGCTCGGGCTCGAGCTGTGTCAGACAGAATACTCGTGGAGAGTTCGGCCTATGATATTGGGGTGCTTTTGAGAGCTGTGCAACTGGATCCTCATGGGGGATTTTTGCACAGACCCTTTCTTCACTTCTTCTATCTGGTGAGCAGGCAGATGGCTGAATTACGGCTCCAGAATATCCAAGTTGGAGGGTTTGCAGGCGAGGAGTGTGAGGACAGAAGTATGAAAACATAAGCTACGGTTACGCTCAGTGCCGAGCACATGTCTATTCCAATGTACAGCAGTTGTTTCGAGATCTTCAGCACCTGGGCGAGGGGAAGATGTCTGCTCACGCTGGAGTTTGTATCCATGATGGCCAACAAATGGTGGGGAGGCCTCAAGAATTCTTGGAGGTTTTTCCAAGCTGGAGCTTGTGAGCTGCTCCAAACATCAAGGTGTCCTACTAAGGGACAGCAGAAGTCTTCTTACAGGGCTCCAGGGTCCCCCATATGGAAGATTCGATAGCAATGCTCTCTGAATGGAGGCCTGGGATGCCAATCTCGTGTTACCATTGCAGCTGAGGAACAGGGTAAGCTTGAACCAATGACACTGATTCCAAGTTCCAAGTGATTTGCGTTGATGGAAGTTCTCAGTCTAACAGGTCCCAATGCTGCTTGGTGTCCAGGGAGACCTTAGAATGTGGTGGCGGCTCTCTGACCATTGAGGATTCTCTATCCTTAGGATTAGACCCAGTACCCAGGAGCCAGGTTTCCTTCTTGGGACAGGAGGTGTGCTCTTGTATGGCTCACGGACCACAGGTTGGACCATATGCTTGAATTTCCAGAACAGACCTCTAGGGAGAGAGACCTCAAAACATAAGCTAGGGTTCTGATGAGGTTTTAGGGCCATGGAAGTTTCAATCTTCGGACTAAGTGCCATTGGCCTGCATGTCATCCTGGAGGTAGGTGCTGAGGCTGTGTCAGGCTGTGCACTTTTTCCAGAGTGGCCTATGATATTGGGGTGCAGTCAGGGGCCTTGCAGTTTTCTCCTAATCTGGACATTTTGGGAAACTGAGATGGGCAGGGTTTCCTCAGGAGAGCAGGGCCAGTGATGTCATGTGTTTCTCGAGGCCCCATCCTGGAGGTCATGTGTGTCAGGACTTTGGGACCAAAGACTTTAGACACAACCTCGGATAAGAGATAGGAGTGAGGTGATGGCAGTCCGAATCTGAAGACCCTGAGGGAAGCTCCTCGGGATTTGAAATTCAGGTGGCTGGGAGGGAGGAGCACAGGCTATTCTGTCTGGATTTTGTGTCTAGGATGGCCACTAAATGGAGGGGTGACCTCATGTGTCCATGGGATATTCTTCCACTCTGGTGATTCTGCTTGGCACCCAAGAGTTTGATTTCTTTCTGGGGAAGAGGAAAAGACTGTATTCCATCTCTGGGATCCTGTCCAAACAGGGATTCCAGAGATGGGTTCTGGGTCCAGACACTGGGAAAGCTTAACCAAAGCTTCGATTTGGGTTCCTGGTCCAGATCCCAAGGGGGATCTTTGGAAAGGGGTCTCATTCTGAGGGTCACAATGCCTGTTTGTGCCCAGCAGCCCATCTTGTGTAGGCATGGTCTCATGGACCATGCACCTGGTTCCCACTCAGGGTTGTACAGTCATCTCAACATTCAGTTTTCTGGCCATGGGGAAGGAGGAGCACTCTTTTGTGCTTCCGAGTCCCCTATGGGCAGGAATTTGAGCTAAGTCTGGGACAGGTACCTGAATATCCAGGTTGCTTCAAGATGATGGCCTCGGGCCAAGGTTGGACCCACCTGGAGGATATGGGGCCCACTATCTGGGTGGCTGACAGGAGGTCGGGGATCAGGCGGTGTCAGACAGACAATTTATGCAGAGTTCGGTCTATTATATTGGGGTGCAATTGAGGGCCGTGCAGGAGGATCCTCATGTGGGTTTCTGTGAAGACCCATAGGGCACTTCTTCTTTCTGGTGGGCAGGCAGAAAGCTGCACTGTGGCTTCAGAATTCCCAATATGGAGGGCTTGTAGGCTAGGAGTGTGAAGACAGAAGTCTGAAAACACAAGCCACGGATAAGCTCAGTGCCGACCACAGGACCATTCCATTGCGCAGTGGTTGTTTCTAGATTTCCAGCACCTGAGTATGGGCGAGGGTCAGATGTCTGCTCACGCTGGGTTTGCATCCATGATGGTTAACTAATTGTGGGGTGGCCTCAAGAATTCTTGGAGATTTTCCCAAGCAGGACCTTGTGAGCTGCTCCAAACAGCAAGGTGTCCTACTGTGGGACAGGGGAAGTCCGCTTACAAGGCTCCAGGGTCCCCCATATAGAAAGATTCGACAGCAGAGGTCTATTAATGGGGGCCTGGGAAGTTTTCCTTGCATGACCATTGCAGCTGAGGAACATTGCAGGCTTGATATGCTGGTTTTTGTTCAAATTTCCAAGTGATCTAAGTTGACGGATGTTCTCAGTCTAATGAGTCACAATGCTGCTTGGTGTCCAGGGAGACCTTAGAATGTGGTGGTGAGGGTGCCTGGGTGGCTCAATGGGCTAAGCCGCTGCCTTCGGCTCAGGTCATGATCTCAGAGTCCTGGGATTGAGTCCCGCATCAGGCTCTCTGCTCAGCAGGGAGCCTGCTTCTTCCCCTCTCTCTCTCTGCCTTCCTCTATGCCTACTTGTGATCTCTCTCTGTCAAATAAATAAATAAAATCTATATAAAAAAAAAGAATGTGGTTGTATGTCTGTGGACATGCAGGATTCTCCTACCTGAGGGTTAGACCCAGTTCCCAGGAGCCAGGTTCCCTTCTCGGGACAGGAGGGGTTCTCTTGTATGGCTCAGGGACCACATGTCGGATCATATGTTGGATTTCAAGACCAGGCCTCTGGGCACAGAGGCCTGAATATCTAGGCTAGGGTTCTTATGAGGTTGTAGGGGCATGTCATCCTCAACCTTCGGACTTAGGGACTTTGACCTGTGAGTCTTCCTGGAGGTAGATGCTCAGGCTGTGTCAGACTGTGCATTTTTTCCAGAGTGGCCTATGAAATTGGGGTGGGCTCAGGGGCCTTGCAGGCTTTTCCTAATCTGGAGGGTTTGTGCAACTGAGACGGCAGAATTTCATCCAGAGATCAGGCCCAGTGATGTAGTGTGGTTCTGTCAGCCCCATCCTGCAGGGAATGTGGTTAAGGGCTCTGGGACCAAAGTCTTCAGACACAAAATTGTGTATCAATTAGGAGGGAGGTGATGGCAGCCCCGATCTGCAGACGCTGAGGGCAGCTCCTCAGGATTTGAAATTCGTGTGGCTGGGAGGCAGGAGCAAAGGCTTTTCTGTCTGGATTGTGTCTAAGATGGCCTTGGAATGGTGGGGTGTCCTCATGTGTCCATGGAATATTCTACCTCTCTGGGGATTCTGCCCAGCACCCAAGAGTTTGGTGTCTCACTGGGAAGGAGAGAGCGTGGTTTACTGTTTCAGGGTTTCCGTCAACACAGGGATTCCAGAGATGGGTTATAGGTCCCTGTGCCTGGATAACCCTACAAAGGCTTAGTATTTGGGCCTAGAGGCTTGGCTGCCTGGCTCTGTGGGGCTTTGGTTCAGCTCCCATGGAGACTTGTTGGAAATGGGTCTCAGGGTAAGGGTCACAATGCCTGTTTGTGCCCAGATGCCCATCCTGAGTGGGCATTGGCTCTTGTTCCATGCACCTGGATCCCAATATGAGGGTTGGACCACCATATCAACATTTAATTTTCCTTCTATGAGGAAGGAGGAGTACTCTTTTGTGCTTCAGATTCCCCCATGCACAGTAATTTGAGCTATGTTCTGGGACTGGTACATGAATAACCAGGTTGGTTTGAGATGAAGGACTCAGGTCAAGGCAGGTCACACCTGCCAGATATGGGTCCCGCTATCTAGGTGGCTACCAGGAGGTCGGGGCTCGAGCTGTGTCAGACAGAGCATTAGTTCACAAGGTGGCCTATGATATTGTGGTGCTATAGAGGGCTGTGCTGGTGGAACCTTATATGGAGTTTCACGCAGACCCATAGGGCACCTCTTTTTTCTGGTGGACAGGCAGAAGGCTGCATTGTGGCTCCCAAATTCCCAATATGGGGGACTTGAAGGCGAGGAGTGTGAGAACAGAAGGCAGAAAACACAATCTATGCTTAATCTCAGTGCCGAGAACATGGCCGTTCCAATGTGCAGTGGTTTTTTCGAGATCTCCAGCATCTGAGTACAGGCGAGGGTCAGATGTCTGCTCATGATAGAGTTTGTATCTATCGTGGCCAACAAATGAAATATCCATCACCTGAGTAAAGGTGGATTTCAGATGTTTACGCACACTGGAGTTTGTGTCTCTGATGACCGAATGGAGGAGTGGCATCAAGAGGCTGATGCATGTGAGATGCTCCAAACAGCAAGGTTGTTTTTTCTACTGGACAGTTAGAGTCTGGTATGTTTTCTGCAGGGCCCCCCATGTGAAAAGTATGGGTAGCAGAGCCCTTCCACATGGATGCCTGGAAAGCACACCTCCATTGACCAATGCAGCTGAGGAACATGCAGGTTCTTTACGGTGCTTCTGGGGCGAAGCACCAAGGTCTTGAGTTGACATGGAATCTCTTGAAGATGGGTTACAATGCTGGTTTTTTTTAACCAGGTAGATCTTAGAATGTGTTGGTGGCTAAGGTGCCTGCAGGATTCTCCTACCCTGACGGTTTAACACAGGTCGAAGAGCACGGTTATCTTCTGGGGACCGGAGATGTAGTGTTTTGTGGCTCAGGGTACATATGTTGTATCCTGACTTGGTATTCAAGAACAGGCCTCTGAGGATTGATGCTTGCAACCTAATCTAGAGATCCAATGATGTCCTTGGTGCCCATCAGGTTCAATTTTCTTACTAAGGACCATTGATATGGTTGTCTGACTGGATGTAGGTGATCAGGGTGTTTCAGACTGTGCATTTGCATCCAGAGCCACTTCCAATATTGGGGTGGGCTCAGGGGCCTTGCAGGTTTCTCCTAACTTGGAGGCTTTGGGGAACTGTGATGGGCACAGTTTCCTTGGGGATGGCAGGCCCAGTCCTGTGGTAAGGCTTCAGAGACCACCTCCTTGAGGATATGAGAGCCATGGTTTTGGGAGGGAAGTCTGCAAACACAAATTTAAGTCAGGGATAGTGGCAAGGTGATCGCAGGTCCAATGCATAGACCTAGAAGGCATCACGTCAGGAACTGTAATTAGGGTGACTGAAAGCTGGTAGCACAGGCTTTTCTATCTGGATTGTGTGTCCAGGATGGGCTCTGAATGTAGACGTGGTCTCATGGTTCAATGGGAGACTTTTCCTCTCTAAGGATCCTGGTGGATCTCCATAGATTGGTGGTTTTTCAGAGAAGAAAAGAGTGCTCTTTTCCATCTTAGGGGTGCTCCAAAACAGGGAAGAATGCTGTTTTCCAACTTAGGCTTATGCCAAAACAGGGATTCCAGAGACGGGCTCTGGGTCTGGGTGCCCGGATATCCCACCAAGTGTTAGGATTTGGGCCTAGGGGCATTCCAGGCCTGCAATGCAGGATCCTAATGGTGTAACAGAGAGGGCTTGATGAAAGCATGCTCAGGCTGAGGGTCATCATGCCTCTTTGTGCCCAGGGGTGCCCTCAGGAGAGGGCGTAGTCTCATTGGCCATATAGCTGGATCCAACTTTGAGGGTTGGACACCCATTGCAAAGCCAGGCTTCCTGCAATGGAAAGAGGAGTTCTCTATTGTGCTTCAGGTTCCCCCATTGGCAGGGTTACAGGAAAGGTCTGTGGAAAGTTGCCTTAATACCAAGGATGTGTACAGATGACAGGCTAAGAATTCCCAGGTAACAAAACAGCATTGTTACCCACGTTCATGACATTCCATGTAAAAATAAGCCCTTAGTACTTCGCCCCAGAGCCACCAGAATGAACTTGCCATGTTCCTAAGCTGCAATGGTCAGTGGAGGTGTGGTTTCCAGGCAACCATACGGGGGTGCTCTGCTACACAAACTTTGCAATTGGCGGGGACCCTTGAGACAAAAAAAACAGAATGCCCCTGTCCGGTAGAAGGAAACCTTCTGTTTGGAGCATCTCACAAGCCCCAGCGTTGGAAATCCTCCATTTCCTCTTGAAGCCACCACTCCATTTGTCAGTCATCATAGACACAAACTCCAGCATGAGCAAACATCTGACATCTGCCCTTACTCAGGTACAGGATTTCAATTCGATCGCTGCACACTGGAACTGCCTTTAGTTTGACTGAATTAAGCCATAGCTTGGGTTTACAATTCCATCCTCAGTCTACTGGTCCACAAGCCCTGTTGTGAGGAAATTCTGGAGCTACAACACAATATTCTGCCTTCCCCATAGAAAGAAAAAGGGCCTGGAGAGTCTGCCCAGAAACTCCATATGATGGTCAATCTTCTCGGTGCTAGACGGAACCCTGATTCATAGGCTTCCCTGGGCACTAGTGCTGTGTCTGACATAGCCGGAGCCAGGACCTAGTGTCAGCCACGGAGAGATCAGGGCCCATATCCAGCATGTGAGACCAGCTATGGCCCAAGTCTGTCTTCTCTTCTATTCTTGGTATTCAGGCATCTGTACCCAAACCTTTGCTGAAATCCTTGCCATTGGGGGAACCTGAAGCACAATAGAGAACTCCTCCTTCCCCATGGAAGGTATTCTGACAGTTGGGATAGTTGCTCAACCCTCAAAGTGGAAGGCAGCTCCATGGCCAAGGAGACCATGTGCACTCATGATGGCTTCCCCGGGCACAAGCAGGCATTGTGACCTCAGCCTGAGCATGCTTTCAACCAAACGCTCTCAATTGCATCTCTGGGACCCCGAATTGCAGGCCTAGTACACACCTAGGCCCAAATCCTAACCCTGGTGGGATTTTACAGGGGCCCAGACACAGAGCCCATCTCTGGAATCCCTATTTTGGGGGACCCTTAAGATGGAAAACAGCACTCTTCCCTTCCCCGAGATAGTCACCAAACTCTTGGTAGCCACCAGGATCCTTGAGTGGAAAAATCTGCCATAGACCCATGAGAACACACCTGCATTCCGAGGCCATCCTGGACATACAATCCAGATACATATCATGTGCTATCACCTTTGAGTCATCGGATTTACAGTTCCTGACGAGCTGCCTTCCAGGTCTATGCATTGGGCCTGCAATCACCTTGCCATTAACCTAAACTGAGTTTGTGTTTGCAGACTTCCTTCCTAAAACCATGGCTCACATGACCTCCAGGTTCTGGCATCTGAAGCCACACCACAAGACTGTGCCTGAGATCCTCAAGGAAACTGTGCCCATCACTTTTGCCCGATACCTTTAGATTAGGAGAAACCTGCAAGGCCCCTGAGCGCAGCCAAATAATAAAGGCAGCTCTGGGCACAAATGCACAGTCTGAGACACCCTGATCACCTCCATACAGGCAGACACCCAAGTCAATGGTCCTGAGTCAGAAGATTGAACCTGACATGCCCGAGGACTTCATTGGCACACTAGATTAGGTTTACAGGTATCTGTCGTCAGAGGCCTGCTCTGGAATATCAACTTATGATAAAATATATAGTCCCTGAGCCACAGAACAGAATATGTCCTCCCCAAAAGGAAGCCATGCTCCTGGAATTGTGTCATACCCTAAGGGTATTTGGATCCTGAATGGCCCCTTAGCAACCAGCACATTCTATGATATTCCTGGTAACAAACCATCATTGTGCCCCATCCTCATGAGACTCCATGTCAACTCAAGGTCTCGATATATTGCCCCAGAGCCACCAGAATGCACCTGCCATGTTCCTCAGCTGCAATGGTCAATGGAGGGGTGATTTCCAGGCATCCCTGTGGCGTTCTCTGCTACAAAACTTTCCACATGGAGAAACCAGAGAAAACAAACCAGACTTCTCCTGTCCGGTAGAAAGAAACTTTGCTATTTGGAGCATCTCACACGCCCCAGCATGGGAAATCCTCCATGGCCTCTTGACGCCACCCTTCCATTTGTGGGTAATCACAGACACAAACTCCAGTGTGAGCAAACATCTGACATCCACCCTTACTCAGGTGCTGGATATTCGAAACGGCAGCTGCACACTGGAACTGCCTTTTGCTTTTCACTGAACTTAACCATAGCTTTGTATTACTATTCTATCCTCACCACACTGGTCCACAATATCTCTTGATAGGGAATTCTGGAGCCACAACGCAGTATTCTGCCTTCCACATAGAAAGAAGAAGGACCTGTTGAGTCTGCCCAGAAACTGCACATGAGGATCAATCTACGCAGACCACGAGGCAACCCTGATTAATAGATTTCCCTGACCACTAGTGCTGTGTCTGACAGAGTCTAGGCCCCGACCTCGTGTCAGCCACCCAGAGGTGAGGGCCCATATTTAGCATGAGAGATCGGCCATGGCCCTGGGCCATCATCTGTACCCATCCTTGGTATCCAGTCATCTGTCCCCCAAACTTTGCTGGAATTCCTGCCAATGGCGAACCTGAAACACAATAGAGAACACCTCCTTCCCCATGGCAGGAATATTGGCTGTTGGGATGGTTGTCCAACCCTCAGCGTGGGAGCCAGCTGTATGGCCAAGGAGACCATGCCCACTCCTGAGGGCCGACATGGGCACAGGCAGGCATGGTGATCCTCAGCCTGAGCATGTTTTCAAACAAACACTCTCAGTTGCTCCTCCAGTACCAGCATTGCAGGCCTGGTATGCCCCTAGGCCCAAATCCTAACCCTTGGTGGGATTTTCCAGGTGCCCAGACCCAGAGTTCGTCTCAGAATCCCTGTTTGGGGCACCCTTAAGATGGAAAACAGCACTCTTCCCTTCCCTGAGAAAGGCACCAAACTATTGGGAGCCGCCAGGATCCTTAGAGAGAAAAAATCTCCCATGGACCCATGAAAACAAACCTGCATTCCGAGGCCATCCTGTCCACACAATCCAGAGAGAAAAGTCTTTGCTACCGCCTTCGAGTCATCCTATTTACATTTCCTGACGAGCTGCCCTCCATGTCTATGCATTGGGCCTGTGATCATCTCGACACTAACCCTAACCCCAGTTTGTGTTTGCCGACTTCTCTCCCAAAACCATGGCTTACATGCCCACCAAGATGTGGTCCCTCAAGCCACATCACAGGAAAGTTCCTGCCATCCCCAAGAAAACTGTGCCCATCAGGTTGTCCAAACCCTCCAGATTAGGAGAAACCTGCCAGGCCCCTGAACCCACCCCAATATTGGCGGTTGCTCTGGATGCAAACGTGCATTCTGAAACACCCTGAGCACCTCCATCGAGGCAGAAAGCCAAGTCAATGGTTCTGAGTCAGATGATTGAACCTGACATGCCCCTAGGACTTCACTGGAACCCTAGATTGGGTCTTCAGACATCTGTTCTCAGAGTCCTGTTCTGGAATACCAAGTTATGATACAACATGTGGTCCCTGATTCCCACAACAGAACATCTCCTGTCTCCAGAAGGAAAATGTGCTCTTGGATCTATGTCCAACTTTCAGGGTAGATGGATCCTGCATGACCCATTAGCCCCAGCACCTTCTATGATCTCCCTGGTAACAAACCAGCATTGTGACCCAACTTCCTGAGACTTGATGCCAACTCAAGGTGTTGGTACTTTGCCCAAGAGCCATGAAACGAATCTGCCATGTTCCTCAGGTACAAAGGTCAATGGACGTGTGCTTTCTAGGCATCCAAGAGGTAGTTCTCTGCTACACAAAAATTCCACATAGGGAACCCTAGAGCAAACAAATAAGACTGCTCCTGTCAGGTTGAAGGAAACCTTGGTTGTTTGGAGCATCTCACAAGCCCCAGCCTGGGAAGTCCTCCACATTCTCTTTATGCCAACCCTCCATTTGTTAGTCATCATAGACACAAATTCCAGCATGAGCAAACATCTGACATCTGCTCTTACTCAGGGGCTGGATATTCGAATCAGTCACGCACACTGGAAATACCTTTCACTTGACACTGTATTCTTGCATAGTTTGGGTTTACAATTCCATCCTCACCCTACTGGACTGCAAGTCCTCTTGAGAGGGAATTAGGGAGACAAAACGCAACATTCTGCCTTCCCCATAGAAAGAAGAAGGGCCTGGTGAGTCTGCCCAGAAACTCCCCATGAAGATCAATCTACTTGGCCCTCAAGGGAACCCCGATTTATACTTTGCGCTGGCCACTAGCGCTGTGTCTGAGAGAGCCTGAGCCCCAACCTCGTGTCAGCCACCCAGAGTGTGGGGCCCTTATCCAGCATGTGGGACTGGCCATGGCCCAGTCATCTCTACCCATCCTTGGTATTCCGGCAACTATCCCAGACCTTTGCTGGATTCCCTATCAGTGGGGGAACCTGAAGCACAATTGAGAACTCCTCCTTCCCCATGGCAGGAAGCCTGGCTGTTGCTATGGGTGCCCAACCCTCAGAATTATAACCAGGTGCATGGCCAATGAGACAATGCCCAATCATAAGGGCCGCCTGGGCCAAAGCAGGCATTGTGTCCCTCAAGCTTAGCATGCATTCAAACAAATGCTCTCAGTTGTTTCTGCAGGGTCCCGCATCGCAGGCCTGGTATGCCCTTAGGACCAAATCCTAACACTTCGTGGGATTTTCCATGCCAACATAACCAGAGCCCGTCTCTGGAATCTCTGTTTTGAAGCACCCCTATGATGGAAAACAGCAATCTTCCCTCCCCTGAGAAAACTATTAAGAGCTGCCAGGATGCGTAGAGAGGAAAAATCTCCCAGGGCTCCATAAGACCACACCTTCATTCCGAGGCCATCCTGGACACACAATCCAGATACAAGAGACTGTGCTACCACCTTCGAATCACCTGGTTTACATTTCCAGATGAGCTGCCCTACAGACCTACGCATTGGGCCTGTGATCACCTCGCCATTAACCCTACCCCAAGTTTGTGTTTGCAGACTTCTTTCCCAAAACCATGGCTCACATGCCCTCTATGATGGGTCTCTGTAGCCACACCACAGGAAAGATCCTGCTATCTCCAATGAAACTGTGTCCATCACAGTTGCCCAAACCCTCCAGATTAGGAGAGACCTGCAAGTCCCCTGAGCCCAGTCCAATATTGGAGGCCACTCTGGACACAAATGCACAGTGTGCAACACCCTGATCACCTCCATCCAGGAAGACACCCAAGTCAATGGTCCTGAGTCAGAAGATTGGTCCCTGAACCCCACAATAGAATATCTCCTGTCCCCAGATGGAATTCGTGCTCTTCAACTTGTGTCAAGGGT
Source organism: Mustela nivalis (assembly GCF_964662115.1). Classification (NCBI taxonomy): domain Eukaryota; kingdom Metazoa; phylum Chordata; class Mammalia; order Carnivora; family Mustelidae; genus Mustela; species Mustela nivalis. Next base: position 68,061 of record NW_028136006.1, on the reverse strand, counting down.
CGGGGTATATGAATTATGCACAGCCCCTTAGCCCCCAGCACATTCTAAGATCTCTCTGGTAACAAACAAACAGCATTGTGATCCATCTTCATGAGATTCCATGTCACTTCAAGTCCTTGGTAATTCGCCCCAGAGCCACCAGAATGAACCTGCCATGTTCCTCACCTGATATGGTCAGTGGAGGTGTGCTTTCCAGGCATCCATGTGGGAGTGCTCTTCTACTTATTCTTTCCACATTGGGACCCTGGAGCAAACAAACCAGACTGCCACTGACCAGTAGAAGGGAAACCTCTGGAGCATCTCAGAAGCACCAGCAGGAGAAATCCTCCATGGCCCTTGACACAACCCCTCCATTTGTCAGTCATCATAGACAAAAACTCCAGCATGAAAAAACATCTGAAATATGCCATTATTTAGATTATGCATTTTCTTTTCCACCACTGCACACTGGAACTGCGTTTCACTTGACACTGAATTTAACAATAACTTGGGTTTAGAATTCCATCCTCAGCCTCCTGGTCTGCAAGCCCTCTAGAGAGGGAATTTGGAGCCACAAGGCAACATTCTGCATTCCCACTAGAAAGAAATAGGGCCTGGTGAATCTTCCCAGAAACTCCACATGAGGATCAATCTACTTGGCACTCGATGGAACCTTGATTTATAGGCTGTCCTGGGCACTAGTACTAGTACTAGTACTAGTACTGTGTCTGACAGAGCCTGAGCCAAGACCTAGTTTCAGGCACCCAGAGATATGAGCCCATATCCAGCATGTGAGATTGGCCAGGGCCCAAGTCCATCATCTCTACCCATCCTTGGTATTCAGGCACCTGTCCCCAGACCTTTTATGTAATCCCTACCAATGGGGTAACCTAAAGCACAATAGAGAACTCCTCCTTCCCCATGGTAGGAATCCTGGCTGTTGATATGGGTGTCCAAACCTCAAAGTGGGAGCCAGCTGCATGGCCAAGGAGACAATGCCCACTCATGAGGGCTGCCCTGGGCACAAGTAGCCATTGTAACCCTCAGCTTGATCAAGCCTTCAAAAAAATGCTCTTAGTTGCACCTCCAGGATCCTGCATTGCAGGCCTGATATGCCCTTAAGCCCAAATCCTAACACATCGTGGGATGTTCCATGTGCACATACCCAGAGCCCGTCACTGGAATCCCTGTTTTGAGGCACCCCTAAGATGGAAAACAGCACTCTTCACTTCCCTGAGAAAGCCACCAAACTAATGGGAACCCCCAGGATCCTTGAGAAGAAGAATCTCCCATGGTCCTATGAGTCCACACCTGTATTCCGAGGCCAGCGTGGATATGCTATCCAGATACAAGAGACTGTGCTACTGGCTTCGAGTCACCTGATTTACAGTTCCTGACGTGCTTCCCTCCAGATCTTTGGATTGGGACTGTGAACACCTCTCCATTAACCTTATCCCGAGTTTGTGTTTGCAGATCTCTCTCTAAAAACCATAGCTCACATGTCCTCCAGGATGGGGCCCCTAGAGTCACACCACAAGACTGTGCTTGCCATCCCCAAGGAAACTGTGCCCATCACAGTTGCCCAAACCCTCCTGATTAGGAGAAACCCGGAAGGCTCCTGAGCACATCCCAATATTGGAGGCTGCTCTGGATGCAAATGCACAGTCTGAAACACCCTGATCACCTCCATCCAGGCAGACACCCAAATCAATGGTCCTGAGTCAGATAATTGAACCTGACATGGCCCTAGGACCTCATTGGAAGAGGGATTAACTTTTCAGGCACCTGTCCTCAGAGGCCTCTTCTGGAATACCAACTTATGATACAAATTATGGCCCCTGAGCCCCAGGGTGGGAAATCCTCCATGGCCTCTTGACGCCACCTCTCCATTTGTTGGTCATCATAGACACAAACTCCAGCCTGAGCAAACATCTGACATCCGCCCATATTCAGGCGCTGATATTGGAATCAGCTGCTGCACACTGGAACTGCCTTTCGCTTTGCAATGAATTTAAGCCTAGCTTCAGACTAAAATTTCATCCTCACCCTACTGGTCTGCCATATCTCTTGATAGGGAATTCTGGAGCCACAACACAACATTCTGCCTTCTTCATAGAAGGACCTGGTGAGTCTGCCCATAAACTGCACATGAAGATCAATATACTCAGCCCAGGAGGGAACCCCTATTTATAGTTTGCCCTAGCCACTAGTGCTGTGTCTGACAGAGCCTGAGCCCCTACCTCGTGTCAGCAACCCAGAGGGTGGGGCCCACATTAACCATGTGAGACCGGCCATGGCCCAGGGCTGTCATTACTACCCATCCTTGGTATTCAGGCATCTGTCCCCTAGATCTTAGCTGGAATCCCTACCAATGGGGGGACCTGAAGCACAATAGAGAATTCATCCTTCGCCATGCCAGGAATCCTGGCTTTTGGATGGGTGTCCAACCCTAGGAATGGGAACTGGCTGCATGGCTGAGTAGACATCGCCCAATCCTGATGGCCTCCGGGGCACAAGCAGGCATTGGGACCCTCAGCTTGACCATATTTTCAAACAAACGCTCTCCGTTGCACCTCCAGGATCCCGCATTGAAGGCCTGGTATGGCCCTAGGCCTAAATATTAACCCTTGGTGGGATTTTTCAAGCACTTAGACCCAGAGCTCATCTCTGGAATGCCTGTTTTGGGGCACGCCTAAGCTGGAAAACAGTACTCATCCCTTCCCGGAGAAATCCAACAAACTATTGAGAACCGCCAGGATCCTTGAGAGGAGAAATCTCCCATGGACCCTTGAGACAACACCTGCAATAAAGGCCATTCTGGAAATTAAATCCAGATACAATTACCTGTGCTACCACCTTTGAGTTACGTGATTTACAGTTCCAGACTTGCTGCCCTCCTGGTCTATGGATTGGGACTATGATCACCTTGCCACTAACCCTAACCTAAGTTTGTGTTTGCAGACTTCTCTCTCAAAATCATGGCGCACATGTCCTCCAGGATGGGGTCTCTGGAGTCACACCACAGGACAGTTCCTGCAATCCCCAAGGAAACTGCCCATCACAGTTGTCCAAAAACCCCATATAAGGAGAAACCTGCAAGAAACCTGAGCCAACCCTAGTATTGGATGCCACTCTGGAAACAAATGCACAGTCTGAAACACCCTCATCACCTGCATCCAGTCAGACACCAGAGTCAATGATCCTGAGTCAGAAGATTGAATGACATTCCCCTAGGGCCTCATTCAAACCCTTTATTAGGTTTTCAGGCTTCTGTCCTCAGAGACCTGTTCTGGATTACCAATTTATGATACAACATATGGCCGCTGAGCCCCACAACAGAATATCTCCTGCCCCCAGAAGCAATCCGGGCTCTTGGGCCTGTGTCAAATCCTCAGGCTAGATGAATCCTGCATGGCCCATTAACCACCAGCACATTCTAAGATCTCCCTGGTAACAAACCAACATTTTGACCCATCTTCATGAGGTTCCATGTCCAATCCAGTCTTTATTTCTTCGCCTCAAAGCCACCAGATGCCATGTTCCTTCGCTGTCATGGTCAATGAAGGTGTGCTTTCCAGTCACCCATGTGGGAGATCTATGTTATCCGATCTTTCGACATGGGGAACCATGGAGGAAACAAATCAGACTGCCCCTGTCTGGTAGAAGGAAACCTTGCTGTTTGGAGCATCTCAAAAACACCAGATTGGGAAATCCTCCATGGCCTCTTGACGCCACCCCTCCATTTTTGTGTCATCATAGACACAAACTCCAGCATGAGCAAATATCTGACATCCACCCTCACTCAAGTGCTGAATATTGGATTCAAACATTGCACACTGGAAATTTCTTTCGCTTGATACAGAATGTAACCATAGCTTAGGTTTACAATTCCATCCTCAGCCTCCTGGTCCACAAGCCCTCTTGATAGTGAATTCTAGAGCCACAAAGCAGCATTCTGCCTTCCCCTTACAAACAAGAAGGGCGTGGTGAGTCTGCCCAGAAACCATACATGAGGATCAATCTGCTCGGCACTCGAGGGAACCCCAATTTATAGGCTGCCCTGGGCACTAGTGCTGTGTCTGACAGAGCCTGAGCCAAGACCTAGTGTCAGCCACCCAGTGATCGGGGCCCATATCCACGATTTGATACTGGCCATGGCCCATGTCCATCATCTTTACCCATCCTTGGTATTCAGGCCTCTGTCCCCAGACCTTTGCTGGAATTCCCGCTAATGGGGGCACCTGAAGCACTATAGAGAACTCCTCTTTCCCCATGGCAGGATTCTGGCTGTTGGGATGGTTGTCCAACCCTCAAAGTGGGAGCCAGCTGCATGGCCAATGTGACCACGCCCACTCATGAGGGCCACCTGGGCATAAGCAAGTATTGTGACCCTCAGCCTGAGAATGATTTCAAACAAGCCCTCTCAGTTGCACCTCCAGGATCCTGCATGCAGGCCTGGTAAGCCACAAGGCCCAAATCCTAACACTTGGTGGGATTTTCCAGGGGACCAAACCCAGAGTCCGTCTCTGGAATCCATATTTTGGGGCACCCCTAACATGAAAAACAGCACTCTTCCCTTCCCCGAAAAAGCCACCAACTATTGGGAGCCACCAGGATCCTTAGAGAGGAAAAATCTCCCATGGACCCATGAGGCCACAACTGCATTCTGAGGCCATCCTGCACACAATACAGAGAAAAAAGCCTGTGATTCTGCCTTTGAGTCACCCGATTAACAGTTCCTGAAGAGCTGCCATCCATGTCTATGCATTGGGCCTGTGATAACCTTGCCACTAACCCTAACCCAAGTTTGTGTTTTCAGACTTCCCTCCCAAAACCATGGCTCACATGCCCTCCAGTTTGTGATAACTGGAGCCACACCACGGGATTGTACCTGTCTTCCCAAAGGAAACTGTGATTGTCACTATTAAACAAACCCTCTAGATTAGGAGAAACCTGCAAGGCCCCTAAGCCCAGCCCAATATTGGAGGCCACTCTGGACGCAAATGCACAGTCTGACACACCATATCACCTACATCCAGGCTGATATCCAAGTCAATGGTCCTCAGACAGAAGATTGAACCTGACATGCTCCTAGGATTCACTGGAACACTAGAATAGGTTTTCAGGTATCTGTGTTCAGAAGGCTGTTCTGAATATCAATGTATGATACAATATGGTCACTGAGCCACACAAAAGAACATCTCCTGTCCTTAGAAGAAAGCTGTGCTCTGGACCTGTGTCAAACACTCTGGGTAGATGAATCCTTCGAGGCCCCCTGGCAACCAGCACATTCTATGATCTCCCTGACAACATACCAGCATTGTGACCCATCTTCATGAGACTCCATGACAACTCCAGCCCTTGGTACTTCGGCGCAGAGCCACCAGAATGAAACTGTCATGTTCCTCTGCTGCCATGGTCAATGTAGGTGTACTTTCCAGGCATCCAGCGGGAGTGCTCTGATACCAACTTTCCACATGGAGAACCCTGGAGGAAACAAACAAGACTCCCCTGTACGGTAAAAGGAATCTTTGCTGTATGGAGTATCTCAAGACTGAGGGTGGGTAATCCTCCATGGCCTCTTGAGGCCACCCATCCATTTGTTGGTCATCATAGACACTAACTCCAGCGTGAGCAATCAACTGACATCTGCACTTACTCAAGTGCTGGATATTTGAATCAGCTGCTACACACTGGAATTGCCTTATGCTTGGCACTGAATTTAAAAGTAGCTTGGCGGGACGCCTGGGTGGCTCAGTTGGTTAAACAGCTGCCTTTGGCTCAGGTCATGATCCCAGCGTCCTGGGATCGAGTCCCAAATCAGGCTCCTTGCTCCGCAGAAAGCCTGCTTCTCCGTCTGAATCTGCCTTCCACTCTGTCTGCCTGTGCTTGCTCTTGCTCGCTCTCTGACAAATAAATAAAATCTTAAAAAAAAAAGTAGCTTGGGTTTGCAATTCCATCCTCACCCTGGTGTTCAGTAAGCTCTCTTGATAGGGAATTCTGAAGCCACAACACAGCATTCTGCCTTCCACATAGCAAGAAAAAACAGCCTGGAGAGACTGCCCAGAAACCCTACATGAGGATAAATCTACTCGACCCTCGAGTGAACCCCATTTATAGGTTTACCTGGCCACTAGCGCTGAGTCTGACAGAACCTCGTCTCTGACCTCGTGTCAGGACCCAGAGACTGGGCTCCAACTCCAGAATGTGAGACCAGCCATGTCCCAGGGCTGTCATCTCTACCCATTCTTGATTCAGGCATCTGTCCCCAGACATTTGCTGAAATCCCTGCCAATGGGGGAACCAGAAGCACAATAGGGAAATCCTCCTTCCCCGTGGCAGGAATGATGGCTCTTGGGATGGGTTTCCAGACCTCAGAGTGGTAGCCAGCTGAAGGGCCAATGATAACCCGCCCACTCATGAGGGCCGCCCTGGACACAAGCAGGCATTATGACCCCCAACATGAGCATGCTTTCAAACAAACACTCTCAGTTGCATTCCAGAATCCAAATTTGCAGGCCTGATATGCCCCTAAGCACAAATCCTAACACCTGGTGGGACTTTTCAGGGGCCCAGAAACACAGCCTGTCTCTGGAATCCCTGTTTTGGGACACCCCTAAGATGGAAAATAGCACTCTCCCCTTCGCCAAGAAAGCCACCATAGTATAGGGAGCCGCTAGGATCCTTGAGAGGAAAAATCTCCCATGGATCCATGAGACCACACCTGCATTCCGAGGCCATCCTGGACACAAAAGCCAGATACACAAGCCTGTGCTACCACCTTCAAGGCAACTAATTTATAGTTCCAGACGAGCTGCCCTCCAGGTCTATGCATTGGGCCTGCGATCACCTCACCGCTAACCTTAACCCGAGTTTGTGCTTACAGACTTCTATCCCGAAACCATGGCTCATATTTCCTCCAGGATGGGGTCTCTGGAGCCACACCAAAGGACTGTGCCTGCCATCCGCAAAAAAAATGTGTCCGTCACATTTGCCTAAAACTTCGAGATAAGGAGAAACCTGCAAGGCCCCTGAGCCCACCCCAATACTGGAGGCCCCTCTGGACACAAATGTGCAGTCTGAAATACGCTGATCACCTGAATCCAGGCAGATACCCAAGTCAGTGTTTCTCAGTCAGAAGATTGAACCTGACATGCTCCTATGACCTCATTGTAACCCCTGATTAGGTTTTCAGGCATCTGTAATCAGAGACCTGTTCTGGAGTACCAACTTAAGATACAACATATGGTCCCTGATCCCCACAACAGAACATCTCCTTTCTCTAGATGGAAGCCGTGCTCTTGGAACTGTGTCAAACCCTCAGGGTAGATGAATCCTACTTGGCCCGTAGCCACCAGCAGATTCTAAGATCTCACTGGTAACAAGCCAGCATTGTGAGCCATCTTCATGAGATTCCATGTCAACTACAGGCCTTGGTACTTCACCCCAGAGCCTTCAGAAAGAACCTGCCATGTTCCTCAGCTGCAATGTTCAGTGGAAGTGTGCTTTCCAGGCATCCATGTGGGAGTGCTCTGCTACCCAAACTTTCCACATGGGGGACTCTCGAGCAAACAAATCTGACTGCCCTGTCCTGTAGAAGGAAACCTGGCTGTTTGGAGCATCTCACAAGCTCAAGTGTGGGAAATCCTCTATGACCTCTTTTCAACTCCTCTCTATTTGTCGGTCATTATAGACACAAACTCCAGCTTGAGCAAACATCTGACGTCTGCGCTTACTCAGGTGCTGGATATTCGAATCAGCCGCTGCACACTGGAAATGCCATTCGCTTGTCACTGAATTTATTCATAGCTTGGGTTTACAATTCCATCCTCACCCTACTGGTCCACAAGCCCTCATGATAGGGAATTCTGCAGCCACAACACAGCATTCTGCCTTCCCAATAGAAAGAAGAAGGGCCTGGTGAGTCTGCCCAGAAACTCCACATTATGATCAATCTACTTGTCCCTTGAGGGAACCCTGAATTATAGACAGCCCTGGCCCCTAGTGTTGTGTCTGACAGAGCCTAAGCCCCGACCTCGTGTCAGCCACCTAGAAGGCGGGGCCCATATCCCGCATGTTAGACTGGCCACGGAACAGAGCCGTCATCTTTACCCATCCTTGGTATTCAGGCATGTGTCCGCAGACCTTTCCTGGAATCCCTACCAATGAGGGAACCTGAATCACAATAGAGAAATCCTCATTCCCCATGGCAGGATTCCTGTAAGTTCGGAAGGGTGTCCAACACTCAGAGTGTTAGCCTACTGAATGGCCATTGAGACCACCCCCATTCCTGAGGGCCACCCTATGCAAAAGCTTGCATAGTGACCCTGAGCCTGAGCATGCTTTCAAACAAACGCTCTCAGTTGTATCTCCAGGACTTACATTGGAGGCCTGGTAAGCCCCTATGCCCAAATCATAACCCTTGGTGGGTATTTCCAGGTGCCCAGAGCCAGAGCACTTCTCTGCAATCCCTGTTATGGGACACCCTTAATATGGAAAACAGAACTCTTTCCTCTCTGAGAAAGCCACCACATTATAAGGAGCCGCCAGGATACTTGAGAGGAAATATCACCCATGGACACCTGAGACCACATCTGCATTCTTAGTCCATCGTGGATACACAATCCAGATAAAAAAAGCCTGTGCTACCTCCTTTGAGGCATGCGATTTACATTTCACACGGAGCTTCCCTCCAGGAGTATGCATTGGGCCTACAATCACTTCGCCACTAAACCTAACCCGCATTTGTGTTTGCAGACTTCCCTCCGAAAACCATGGCTCTCATGCCCTCCAGCATGGGGTCTTTGGAGCCACACCACAGGACTGTGCCCACCATTGCCAAGGAAACTGTGCCCATCAAATTGCCCTATCTTTCCAGATTAGGAGAAACCTGCAATGCCCCTGAGCCCACCCCAATACTGGTTGCCACTCTGTACACAAATGCACAGTCTGGAACACCCTGATCACCTACATCTAGGCAGACTTTGAAGTCAATGATACTGAGTCAGAGGATTGAACCTGACATTCCGTTAGGATTTTATTGGAACCCTAGATTAAATTTTCAGGCATCTATCCTCAGAGGCCTGTTCTGCAATACCAAATTATGATACATTTGGTCCGTTAGCCCCACATCAGAACATCTCCGGTCTGAGAAGGAAACCGTGCCCTTTGACCAGTGTCAAACCCTCAGGGTAGATGGATCCTACATGGTCCCTTAGCCACCAGCACACTGTAAGGTCTCCATGGTAACAAACCTGCATTATGACCCATCTTCATGAGACTTCATGTCAACTCCAGGCCTTGGTAATTCGCCCAAGAGCCACCAGAACGAATTGGCCATGTTTCTCAGCTGCAATTTTAATGGAGGTGTGCTTTTCAGGCATCCACGTGGGAGTGCTCTGCTACCCAAACTTTCCACATGGGGGACCCTGGAGCAAATAAACCAGACTCCCCCTGTCTGGTAGAAGGAAACTTTGCTGTTTGAAGCATCTCACAAGCCCCAGCATGTGAAATCCTCCATGGCCTCTTGACGCCACCCCTCCATTCATCGGTCATCATAGACATAAACTCCAGCATGAGGAAATGTCTGACTTTCACCTTTACTCAGGTGCTGGATATCTGGAATCAGACACTGCACAATGGAACTGCCTTTTGCTTGGCACTGAATTGAACCTTAGCTTGAGTTTACAATTCCATCCTCACCCTACTGGTCCCCAAGCCCGCTTGATAGGGAATTCTGGGGCCACAACGCAGCTTTTTGCCTTCCCCTTAGAAAGAAGAAGGGCATGGTGATTCTGCCCAGAAACTCTGCATGAGGATCAATCTGCTCAGCCCTTGAGGGATCCCTGATTCATACTCAGCCCTGACCACTAGTTCTGTTTCTGACAGAGCCTGAGTGCTCAATTCATGTCAGCTACTCAGAGAGTCAGGCATGTGAGACTGGCCATGTCTCAAGTCCCTCATCTCTACCCATCCTTGGTATTCAGGCATCTGTCCCCAGACATTTGCTAGAATACCTGCTAATGGGGGAACCTGAGGCACAATAGAGAATTCTTCCTTTTCCATGGCAGGAATCCTGGTAGTTGGGATGGGTGTCCTACATTAAAGTGGTAGCCAGCTGCATGGCCAAGGAGACAACTCCCACTCATAAGGGCTGCCCTAATCACATCAGGCATTGTGACACTCAGACTAGCATGCTTTCAAACAAACGCTCTCAGTTGTACCTCCAAGTCACACATTGCAGGCCTGGTACTCCCCTAGGCCCAAATCCTAATCCTGGTGGGATTTTCCAAGCACCCAGACTCACAGCCCTTCTCTGGAATCCCTTTTTGGGGAACATCTAAGATTGAAAACAGCACTCTTCCATTCAAACGAGAAAGCCACCATACTATTGGGAGCTTCCAGGATCCGTAGAGAGGAAAATACTCTCATGGAAACATTAGAACACACCTGCATTCCAAGGCTATCATGGACACACAATCCAGATACAAAAGCCAGTGCTAGTGCCTTCGAGGTACGTGATTTACAGTTCCTGACGATCTGCCCTCCAGGTCTATGCATTGGGCCTACGATCACCTCGCAACTCAACCTAATCCGAGTTTGTGATTGCAGACTTCTCTCCCAAAACCATGTCTTACATGCCCTCCACGATGGAGTCTCTGGAGCCACACCACAGGACTGTGCCTGCCACTCCCAAGGAAACCGTGCCCACAAATTTGCCTAAACCTTCAAGATTAGGAGAAACCTGCAAGGCCCCAGAGCCCACCCCAATATTGGAGGCCACTCTGTACACAAAGGCACAGTCAGAAACACCCTGATTGCCTACATATAGGCAGACACCGAAGTCAATGGTCCTGAGTCTGATGATTGAACCTGAAATTCCCCTTGGACTTCATTGGAACCCTGGATGAAGTTTTTAGGCATCTGTCCTCAGAGGCCTGTTCTGGAATACCAACTTATGATACAACATTTGGTCCGTGAGCCCCACAACAGAACATCTCCGATACCCAGAAAAAAACCGTGTTCTTCGACCGGTGTCAAACCATCAGGTTAGACTAATCATACATGGCCCCTTAGCCACCAGCACATAGTAAGATTTCCGTGGTAACAAAACTGCATTGTGACCCAACTTCATTAGAAACCAGGCCTTGGTACTTTGCCCTAGAGCAACCAGAAAGAACCTGCCATGTTCCTTAGGTGCAATGGTCAATGTAGGTGTGCTTTCCCTTATCCACGTGCGAGTACTATGCTACCCAAACTTTGCACATGGGGGAACCTGGTGTAAACAAACCAGACCTCCCCTGTCCAGTAGAAGGAAACCTTATGTTTGGATCAACTCACAGGCCTCAGCGTGTAAACTGCTCCATGGCCTCTTGATGCCACCACTCCATTGGTCGGTCATCATAGACACAAACTCCAGTCTAAGCAAACATCTGACATGCACCCTTATCCCGGTGCTGGATGTCTTGAATAAACCACTGCACATTGGAACTGCCTTCCACTTGGCACTGAATTGAACCATAGCTTGTGTTTACAATTCCATCCTCACCTGACTGGTCCCTAAGCCCTCTTGATAGGGAAATCTGGGGCCACAACGCAGCATTCTGCCTTCCCCATCGAATGAAGAAATGCCTGGTGAGTCTGCCCTGAAAACCCACATGAGGATCAATCAGGTCGGCCCTCGAGTCAACACCGATTTATAGGCTGCCATGGCCACTAGTGCCGTGTCTGACAGAGCCTGAGCTCGACTGAGTTTCAGCCACTAGAGAGCAGGCCCCATATCTAGCATTTGGGATTGCCATGGCCCAAGTATGTCATCTCTACCCATCCTTGATATTCAGGCACCTGTCCCCAGACCTTGGCAGGGATCCCTGCCAATTAGGGAACTTGAAGCACAATAGAGAACTCTTCTTTCCCCATGGCAATAAACCTGGCTTTTGGGATGGGTGTTCTACCCTCAAAGAGGGAACCAGTTACAACATCAATGACACCACACACACTCCTGAGGACTACCCTTGGCACAAACAGGCATTGTGACCCTCACCCTGAGCATGCTTTCAAAAAATCCCTCTCAGATTCACCACAATGATCCCTCATTTCAGGCCTGGTATGCCTGTAGGTTCAAATCATAAAACTTGGTGGGATTTTCGAGGTGCCCAGACCCAGAGACCATCTCTGGAATTTTTGTTTTGGTGCACCCTTCAGATGGAAAACAGCACTCATCCCTTCCCCAAAAATGTCACCAAATTATGAGGAGCCACCAGGATCCATAGAGAGGCAATGTCTCCCATGGACCCATGAGAACACACCTGCATTCCGAGGCCATCCTGGACACACAATCCGGAGAGAAAAGCCTGTGCTACTGCCTTCCATTCACCCTAATTACAGTTCCAGATGAGCTGCTCTCAAGGTATATGCATTGGGCCTGTGATCACCTCGCCACTCACCCTAATTTGAATTTGTGTTTGCAGACTTATCTACCAAAACCATGGCACACATGCCCTCCAGGATGGGGTCTCTGGATCCACACTGCAGGACTGTCCCTGCCATCCACAAGGAAACTGTTTCCATCACAGTTGCCCAAACTGTCTAGATTAGGAGAAACCTACAAGGCCTCTGGGCCTACCCCAATTTCGGCGGCCGCTCTGAGCACAAATGCACAGTCTGAAATACCCTGATCCCCTACATCCAGGAACACAGCCAAGTCAATGGTCCTGAGTCAGAATAATGAACCTAACATGCCCCTAGGACGTCATTGGAACCATTGATTCGGTTTTCAGACATGTGTCCTCAGAGGCCTGTTCTAGAATGCGAACTTATGATACAACATGTGGTGGCTGGGCCACACAACAGAACATCTCCTGTCCCCAGAAGGAAACCGTGCCCTACAATCTGTGCAAAATCCCAGAGTAGTAGATTCCTGCACAACTACTAAGCCACCAGCACATTCTAAGATCTACCTGGTAACAAACCAGCTGTGTGGCCCATCTGCAAGAGATTCCATGTCAAATCAAGGACTTGGTACTTTGCTACAGAGACACCAGAATAAAGCTGCCATGTTCTTCAGTTGCAATGGTCAATGAAGTTGAACATTCCAGGCATCCATGCGGTAGAGCTCTGCTACCCAAACTTTCCACATGGGGGACCCTGGAGCAAATAAACCACACTCCACCTGTCCAGTAGAACGAAACCTTGCTATTTGGAGCAGCTCATGAGTCTCAACGTGAAAATCCCTCCATGGCTTCTTGACGCCACCCCTACATTTGTCAGTCATCATAGACACAAACTCCAGTGTGAGCAAATATCCGACGTCCTCCCTTACTAAGGTGCTGGATATCTCGAAAAAGCTGCTGGACACAGGAACTGCCTTCCGCTTGGCAGTGAATTGAACTGTAGCTTGTGTTTACAATTCCTTCCTCACCCGACTGGTCCCCAAGCCTTCTTGATAGCGAATTATGGAGACACAACACAGCATTCTGCCTTCCTGATAGAAACAAGTGCCTGGTGAGTCTGGCCAGAAACCCAACATGAGGATCAATCTGCTCGGCCCTATATCGGAGGGACCCTGATTTATAGGTTGCCCTGGCCACTAGTGCTGTGTCTGACAGAGCCTGAGCCCAGACCTAGTGTCAGTCACCAGAGTTTGAGCCCCACATCTAGCATTTGGGATTGCCATGGCTCAAGTATTTCATCTCTACCCATCCTTGGTATTCAGGCACCTGTCCCCAGACCTTGGCTGGAATCCCTGACAATAGGGCATCCTGAAGCACAATAGAGAACTCCTCCTTCTTCATATCAGGAAACTTGGCTGTTAGGATGGGTGTTCAACCCTGAAAGGGGGAGTCATTTACAAGTCCAGTGAGACCGCACAAACTCCTCAGGGATGCCCTGGAGGCAAACAGGCCTTGTGACCCTCAGCCTGAGCATGCTTTCAAAGAATCCTTCTCTGTTGCACCACCATGAACCCGCATTGCAGGCCTAATATGCCCCTAAGCCCAAATCCTAGCACATGTTGTGATGTCCCAGATGCCATGAACCAGAGCCCGTCTCTGGAATCCCTGTTTTGGGGCACCCATAAGGTGGAAAACATCACTCTCCCCTTCCCCGAAAAAGCCACCAAACTATGGAGAGCCACCAGGATCCATAGAGAGGAAAAGACTCCCATGGACCCATGAGACCACACCTGCATTCCAAGGCCATGCTGGACACACAATCCAAAGAGAAAAGCCTGTGCTACTGCCTTCCAGTCTCCCTAATTATAGTTCATGATGAGCTTCCCTCCAGGTCTACGCATTGGGCCTGTGATTACCTCGCCACTCACCCTAATTTGTATTTGTGTTTGCAGACTTCTCTCCCAAAACCATGGCTCACATGCCCACCAGAATGTTATCTCTGGAGCCACACCACAGAACTCTGGCTGCCAACCCCAAGGACACTGTGAATATCAGATTTGCCCAAACCTTCCAGATTAGGAGAAACCTGTGTGGCCCCTGAGCCCCCACCAATATTGCCGGCCACTCGGGATGGAAATGCGCAGTCTGAAACACCCTTATCACCTACATCCAGGGAAATAGCCAAGTCAATGATCGTGAGATAGACGATTGAACCTAAAATGCCCCTAGGCTCTCAATGGAACCCCATTAGGTTTTCAGGCATTTGTCCTCAGGGGCCTGTTCTGAAATACCAATCTATGACACATCATGTGGTCTCTGAGCCACACGACAGAACATCCCCTGTCCCCAGAAGAATACCATGCTCTTCGACCTGTGCCAAACCCTCAGGGTAGGAGAATCCTGCATGGCACCTTAGCAACCAGCACATTCTAAGTTCTCCCTGGTAACAAACAAGCATTGTGACCCATCTGCAAGAGATCCCATGTCAACTCAAGGCCTTGGCACTTTGTCCCAGAGCCACCAGAACGAATCTGCCATGTTCCTCAGCTGCAATTGTCAATGGAGGTGTGCTTTCCTGGCATCCATGCCGGAGAGCTCTTCTTCACAAACTTTCCACATGGGGAAACCTAGAGTAAACAAACCAGACTTCACCTACACTGTACAAAGAAATGTTACTTTTTGCAGCAGTTCACAGGCCTCAGCATGTGAACTCCTCCATGGCCTCTTTATACCACCCCTCCACTTGTCGGTCATCATAGACAAAAACTCTAGTGTGAGCAAGCATCTGACATCCACCCTTATTCCAGTGCTGGATGTCTCGAGTAAACTGCTACAAATTGGAACTGCCATTGCTTGGCACTGAATTGAACCATAGCTTTTGTTTACAATTCCACCCAAAACTGACTGGTTCCCAAGCTTTCGTGATTGGGAAACCTGGAGCCACAACACAGCATTCTGCCTTCCCTATTGAATGAACAAATGCCTGGGAATCTTCCCAAGAAACTCCACATGAGGATCAATCTGCTCCGCCCTCGAATCTACTCTGATATAAAGGCTGCCATGGCCACTAGCGCTGTGTCTGACAGAGCCTGAGCCCCGACCGAGTTTTAGGCCTCATATCTAGCATTTGGGATTGCTATGGCCCAAGTACGTCATCTCCACCCGTCCTTGGTATTCAGGCACCTATCTCGAGACCTTGCTGGAAACCCTGCCAATGGGGCAACCTGAAGCACAGAGGAACCTGACGGAAGAGAACTCATCCTTCCTCATGGCAGGACATTTGGCTGTTGGGTTGGGTGTCCAACTCTCTAAGAGGGAGCCAGATATATGACCAATGAGACCACTCCCACTCCTGAGGGCCGCCATGGGAGCAAACAGGCATTGTGAGACTCAGCCTGAGCAAGCTTTCAAACAATCCCTCTCAGTTGCACCATCATGATCCCGCATTGCAGGCCTCATACACCCCTAGGTGCAAATCCTAACCCTTGGTGGGAAGTCCCAGATGCCCAGAAAAAGAGCCTGTATCTGGAATCCCTGTTTTGGGGCACCCATAAGATGGAAAACAACACTCTTCCCTTCCCCAAAAAAGCCACCAAACTATGAGCTGCACAGATCCATAGAGAGGAAAAGTTTCCCATGGACCCATGAGACTATACCTGCATTCCGAGGCCATCCTGGACACACAATATAGAGAGAAAAGCCTGTGCTACTGCCTTCCAGTCACCCTAATTACTCCTGACAAGCTGCACTCCAGGTCTACTCATTGGGCCTGTGATCACCTTTCCACTAACTATAACCCACATTTGTGTTTGCAGACTTCTCTCCCAAAACCATGGCTCATATGCCCTCCAGGACAGGGTCTCTGGATCCACAACACATGACTGGGCCTGCCATCCCCAAGGAAACTGTGCCCGTCAAACCTGACCAAACCTTCCAGTTTAGGAGAAACACGCAAGAGCCCTGAGCCCGACCCAATATTGTCGGCAGCACTGGACACAAATGCCAGTCTGAAACGCCCTGATCACCTACATCCAAGCAGACAGCCATTTCAATGTTCCTGGGTCAGAAGATTGTACCTGACATGTTCCTAGGACGTCATTGGAACACTAGATTAGGTTTTCAGGCATCTGTCCTCAGGGTCCTGTTCTGAAATACCAACTTAGGATACAACATGTGGTCCCTGAGCCACACAATAGAATATCTCCTGTCCCCATTAGGAAAACATGCCCTTCGACCTGTGCCAAACCCTCAAGATTGGAGAATCCTGCACAGCACCTTAGACACCAGCACAAACTCTAGTTTGTGCGTTGACCCATACCACAAGCTTTCCATCTGCTGGACAGTCGAGTCCTGTTGAATGGCTCCAGGATGTCCCATACGGAAAGACTGGAGAGCAGGATTCGAAGGATGGATGCCTGTACAGCATACCTCACATTCCCATTGGCTCTTCGTGACAAGACATGTTTGAACTACTGGCTCTGGGGCGAGGTAACTAGGGGGCTGAATTGAAATGGACTCTCCTGCGGATGGGTCATAATGTGGGTTTGTGTGCATGGAGACCTTGGAATATGTTGGCAGCTCAGGGGCCATGAAGTATTCGCCTAACCGAAGGGTGTAATATTGCTCCAATTAAAAAGAGATCCCTATGTGGAGATGAGACAGGTTCTCTTTGGTGCCTCAGAAAAGCCCCAGATACTGGTCTTCAAACCAGTTCTCTGAGTAGAGACACCTGGAAACCAAAGCTAGGGTTCAGATTAGAGCCTAGATGCCTGTCCGTTTCAATCTTCTGTCTCTGGGGACACTGTCTGAGTATCTAAGTGGAGATAGTTGCTCAGCTGGTGTCAGAGTGCCCCTCTTAGTCCATAGCCGAGGCATGGCCTTGGAGACCTTATTGGATTCTCCTAATCTCTAGGGTTGTGGCCAATGGATTGGGTACAGTTTTCTTGGAGAGGACTGGCACAGTCCTTCAGTGTGTCTCCATAGGCCCTAGCCTGGAGGGTGTGTGGGCACAGAAGTCTGAAAACACAAACTCGGCTTGGGTGCGGAGCCGAGAGCATGGCAGGATGGACCCACAGACCGTGAGAGGAGATCCTCAGCTTATGAAAGAAGGGCAAATGGGAGGCAGTCACGCAAGCTTTTGTCTTTGGATGTTTTGTCTCCCATAGCCGTGGAATGTAGGGGTGACCTCAGGGGCTATGGAAGAGTCTCCCTCTCTGAGGAGTTGGTCCAGCTCTTAAGATTTTGGGGACATTTTGTGGGAAGGGTGGAGTCCTGCTGTCTGGCTCAGGTGTTCTTCCAGGAGAGGGACTCCAGATCACAGTCCTGGGTTCGAGCAAATGGAATACTCGAGCTCTTGTGAAGATTGGGATCATAGGGGCTTGGCAAGCCCCATATGCGGGCTCTTGGTCCAGGCCCTGAGAGACCTTACTTCGACATGGGGCCCATGCTGATGGTCCCAATGCGAGTTTGTACCCAAGGAGGCACTCAAGTTTAGGCTTGGCCTCAGGGGCCATGAAGGTTTCTCCTACACTGAAGGTATGACTCCATGCCAACAGCAAGCTTTCCAGCCATGGGGAAGGAGAAGATCTGATTTGTGCTTCAGTTACCCACGTTTGCCAGGATTTGATATAATATCTAGGGTCAGATGTCTGAAAACCCAGGTTGGGAAGAGATGACAGCATAAGGCCATGGCCTGTCTGAAGTGCTTAGTGTGCAGCCAGCTGTTTCCTTGTCTGTCGGGACATCAGGCTGTGTCAGACAGAGCATTACTGACCAGGGTAGCTTTTCCAGTTAGGGTGCGGTCGAGGCCAGAGCAGGTTGGTTCTCATTTGTGGTTTCTGGAGAGCACCATAGGGCAACGTTTTTCTTCTGGTGGGCAGGCAGAAAACTGTGTTGTGGTTCTGGAATTCCCAGTCTGGAGGGCTTGTTTGCCAGGAGTGTGAAGAGGGAAGTCTGAAAACACAAGCTAGCGTTAGGTTTGGGGCCGAGGGCATGGCAGGCCCACTCTGCAGAGACTGAATCAAGATCTCCTGCATCTGAGATCAGGGCGAGTATCAGACGTTGCCTCAGGTTGGAGTTTGTGTCCATTATGGCCCCTTCCTGAAGGGGGTGGGGGCGTCATGAGGCCAGGGAGGTTTCCCAACGCTGGGAGTTATGAGCTGCCCCAAACATCAAGGTTTCCTCTGTAGGACAGTCGAGTACTATGAGATGGTTCTAGGATGACCCCTACAGAAAGACTCGAGAGAAGGGGTCTAAGCATGAATGTCTGCAAATGCCACCTCACATTCCCACTGGCTGCTTGGGGCAAGGCAGGCTCAATCTGCAGGCTCTTGGGCGGGTTTCTCAGAGGGCTGAGTTGAAATGGACTCTCCTGAGGATGAGTCATACTGTGGGTTGGTGGCCATGGAGACCTTGGAATGTGGCGGTGGCTCAGGGACTCTGCAGGTTTCTCCAAACCGAAGGGTTTGACACAGCTCCAACAATGAAGCTTCCCATGTGGAGACGATAGTTGTTCTGTTTGGTGTCTCAGGAAAGCCCCAGATGCTGGTCTTCAAACCCAGGCCTCTGAGGAGTGACACCTGGAAACCAAAGCAAGAGTTCAGATTAGGGCCCAGGGGCCTGTCTGGTTCAATCTACTGTCCCTGCCGACATCTGTCTGTGTTTCTGCATGGAGGTAGTTGCTCAGCTTGTGTCAGGATGCCTTTGTCCAGAGAGGCTTATAGTAGTGGGATGTCCTCGGGGGCCTTGAGGTTTCTCCTATTCTGTGGGGTTATGGGCAATGGAATGGGCATAGTCTCCTTGGAGAGAGCAGGACAGTCCTGTGGTGTGGCTCCAGAGGCCCCAGCCTGGCGGCTGTGTGGGCCAGGGCTGTGGGGACAGACATCCAAAAACACAAACTCGGCTGAGGTTTGGGGCTGAGGTTATGGCAGGAGTGATCTACAGTCCGTGAGGGGAGCTCATTGTGATTAGAAAGTAAGGCGAGTGAGAGGCGGTCGTTCAGGCTTATGTCTCTGGATGTTGTATTCATGATGGTCATTTAATGTAAGCATGGTCTCATGGGCCATGGAAGTCTCCCTCTCTGTTGATTTGTCCGGCTCCCAAGAGATTGGGGTCATTTTGTGGGAAGGGAGGAGTCCTGTTTTTTGCCTCATGTGTCCCCACAATAGAGGGATTCTAGAGCAGAGCACTGGGTACATACAACTGGAATACCCACCCTCTGGTTAGGCCTGGGGTCCTATGGGCATGGCAAGCCCATATGCAGATTCTTGGTCCAGCCACTGAGAGACGATACTTGAATAGTGGACTCATGCTGAGGGTCACAATGTGTGTTTGTGCCCAAGGTGGTCCTCAATATTGGGCGGGACCTCATTGAGCTTGCAGGTTTCTCCTACACTGAACCTTGGACATGCCAACCTCAGGGTTTCTTGCCATGGGGAAGGAGGAGTTTTGATTTCTGCATCACGTTCACCTCTGGGCACTAATTGGAGATAAGGTCTAGGTTCTGAAGCCTGAAAACCGAGGTTTGGAAGAGATGACGACCTAAGGCCATGGCGGGTCCGATGTGTTCAGTTTGGGGCCAGCTTTCTAGGTGTCGTTCAGGAGGTCTGCACTCAGGCTGTGCCAGACAGGGCATTCGTGCCCAGATACGCTGTATAATTGGGGTACAGTTGAGTGGCATGCAGAAGATAATTATTTGGGGTTTCTCCGTAGCCCCATAGGGCAAAGTCTTTCTTCTGGAGGGCAGGCAGAGTGCTGCATTCTGGCTCTGGAACTGCCAAACTGGAGGCCTTGCGGCCAGGAATGCAAGGATGTAAGTCTGAGAACTGAAGCTTTGCTTTGGTTTCAGGGCGAGGACATGGCAGGCACACTCTGCAGAGCTGAATTTAGATTTCATGCATCTGAGGTCAGGGCGAGGTTCATATGTTGGCTCAGGTTGGAGTTTCTGTCCATGATGGCCCCTTCATGAAGGGCGGTCATCACACCGCCATTGGTGTTTTCCCATGATGGCAGTAGTGAGATGCTCCAAACCACAAGGATTTTCTGCGGGTCAGTTGAAACCTGTTGGATGGCTCCAGGACATCCCATATGGAACAATTGCAGAGCAGGGTTCTAAGGATGGATGCCTGGGCATCCGGCCTTGCATTCCAATTGTCTCCTAGCGAAACGGCACGTTTGATTGCTGCCTATGATGTAGCAGCCGAGGGGGCTGAGTTGAAATGCATTCTCCTGAGGATCAGTCATAATGTGGGATTGTGTCCATGGAGACTTTGGAATGGGGCAGTGGCACCAGGGCTCTGAAGGATGCTCCTAACCAGAGGTTTTGACACAGCTCCAAGAAGCATTTTTCCCATGGGGAAACAAGATTTGTTCTCATTGGTGCTTCAGTAACCCCCAATATGCTGGTATTGGAAACCAGAACTCTGAGGAGAGATGCCTGGAAACCAAGGCAATGGATCTGATTAGGGCCTGGGGCCTGTCTGGTTTAATCTTCTTCTCTCGGTTCATCTGTCTATGGGATTGAGTGGAGGTAGTTCCTCAGCTGGTGTCAGATTGCCCCTATTTGTCCTGGGCAGTCTACACTATTGGGATGGCCACTTTGACTTTGGAGGTTTCTCCTAATTTGCAAGTTTGTGGCCAATGAAATGGGCAGAATTCCTTTGGGGAGGGAAGGCACAATCCTGAGGTGTGGCTCTAAAGGCTCAAGCATGGAGGGTGTGTGGGTCAGAGCTGTGGGGACAGAAGTCTGAAAACAGAAACTCGTCTTAGGTTTGGGGACATAGGTATGGGAGGCCCGATCTACAGACCTTGAGGAGAACTCTTCAGGATATGAACAAAGAGTGAGTGTGAGGCACTTGCTCAGGCTTTTGACTCTGGATTTTGTGTCACTGATGGCCGTGGAATGTAGGGGCGTCCTCATGGACCATGGGTGAGACTTCCTCTATGGGGATTTGGATGATCCCAATATTTTGGGTCATTCCGTGGGATGGGAGGAGTCCATTCTGTTTTTTTTTTTTTTTTTTTTTTTTTTTTTTTTTTTTAACCTCAGGTGTTCCACTAAAGAGGGATTCCAGAGCAGAACCCTGGGAAGGGGCGACTGGACAACCCGAACTCTGTATAAGATTGGGGGCCTAAGGGCATGGCAATCCCCATATGGGGTACCTTGGTCCAGCCACTGAGAGGTCTTACTTGAGTACAGTGCTCACACTGAGGGTCACAATGCATGTTTGTGCCCAATGTAGGCATCAAGCATGGGCGGGGACTCATGGGCCATGCTTGATTCTCCTACACTGAACTTTGGACAACATACGAACCACAAGGTTTCTTTCCATGGGGAAGGAGGAATTCTGATTTCTGCATCATGTTCACCCCTGGGCAGTGACTGGAGATAAGATCTAAGTTCTGAATCCAGAAAATCGAGGTTGGGATGAGATGATAACCTAAGGTCATGGAGGGTCCGATGTGCTCAGTGTGCGGTCAGCTTTCTGGGTGTTCTTCAGGAGGTATGGATTCAGGCTGTGTCAGACAGTGCATTAGTGCCCAGGTTAGAATGTATCATTTGGGTACAGTTGAGTTCCATGTAGGTTCATCCTCATTTATTGTGTCAGGGAAGCTCACTGGGGCAACATTTTTCTTCTGGTGGGCAGGCAGAGTGCAGCATTGTGGGTCCAGAATTGCCAAACTTGAGGGCGTCGGGACCAGGAGTGTGAGGACGTAAGTCTGAGATCATAAGCTAGACTTAAGTTTCAGGGCGAGGGCACGGCAGGCACCCTCTGCAGATCCGAATCAAAATCTCATTCATCTGAACTCAGGACGAGGATCAGACTTAGGCGCAGGTTGGAGTTTCTGTCCATAATGGCCCCTTCATCAAAGGGGTGGAATGTCGAGGCCATGGAGGTTTTCCCACGTTGGGAGTTGTGGGATGCTCCAACTGCAAGGATTCCTTCTGCGGGAAAATTGAGAACTGTTGGATGGCTCCAGGACATCCCATATGGAATGACTCCAGAGCCGGGTTCTAAGGATGGATGCCTGAGCAGACTGCCTCTTACACCAATTGTCTCCCTGCCACAAGACAGGTACGATCTGATGGCTATGCAGGAGCAATCGTGGGAGCTGAGTTGAAATGGACTCTCCTGAAGATGGGTCTTAATGTGTGTTTGTGTCCATGAGGACGTTGGAATGGGGTGGTGGCCCCAGGGCTCTAAAGGATTCTAACCGGAGATTTTGAAACAACTCGAAAGAGCAAGTTTTCCATGTGGAGACAAGATTTGTTCTAATTGGTGCCTCAGGAAACCCACATATGCTGGTATTAGAACCAGGCCTCTGAGGAGAGATACATAGAAACCGCAGCAATGCATCCAATTAGGTCCTAGGAGCCTCTCTGGTTCAATCTTCTTCTCTGTCGACATCTGTCTATTTTATGAAATGGAGGTAGTTGCTCAGCTGGTGTCAGACTGCTCCTGTTTGTCCGGGCGGCCTACACTATAGGGATGGCCTCGGGGACTTTGGAGGTTTCTCCTAAATTGTATGATTATGGACAATGGCATGGGCAGAATTCCTGTGGAGTGGGCAGGCACAGACCTGATGTGTGGCTCCAAGGGCCCAGCCTTGAGGGTGTGTGGGCAAGGACTGTGGGGACAGATGTCTGAAAACACAAACTCAGCTTAGCTTTGGGGACATAGGTATGGCAGGTCCGATTTACAGACTATGAGGAGAACTTTTTGGGATATGAATAAAGGGTGAAACTGTGACACTTGTCAGGCTTTTGCCCCTGGATTTTGTGTTAATGATGGCTGTGGAATGTCGAGGAGTCCTCATGGGCCATGGAAGAGTCTTTCTCTCTGTGGATTTGGCCAGATCCCAATTGTTTTGGGTTAATCTGTGGGATTCAGTTTTGTTAACTAAGGTGTCCCACCAAAAGAGGGATTCCAGAGCAGAGCCCTGGACAACAAGAAATCTAACTAAAAATACGGGCCTAGGGGCATGGCAAGCCCAATATGCCTTCTAATGGTCCAGCCACTGAGAGGCCTTCATTGAGGACAGAACTCATGCTGAGGGTCACAATGCGTGTTTATGCCCTCGTGGTACTCAAGCATGGGTGGGGACTCATGGTGCATGCTTGTTTCTCCTACACTGAATGATAGTCAACATGTCAACCACATGAGTTCTTGCCATGGGGAAGTATTAATTCTGATTTCTGCATGTCATTCACCCCTGGGCAGTGATTGGAGATAAGGTCTAGGTTGTGAAGTCTGAAAACCGAGGTTGGGAAGAGATGACGACCTAAGACCATGTCGGGTCCGATATGCTCAGCGTGGAGCCAGCTGTCTGGGTGTTGGTCGGGAGGTCCAAGCTTGGGCTGTGTCAGACAGGGCATTAGTGCCCAGGGTAGATTGTATAATTGGGGTACAACTGAGTGCCGTGCAGGTTGATCTTTATTTGGCATTTCTGGGTAGCCCCAAGGGCAATGTTTTTCTTCTGGAGAACAGGCAGAGTGCTGCATTGTGGCTCCGGAATTTCCAAAGTGGATGCCTTGTGGACGGGGAGTGTGAGGACGGAAGTCTGAGAACACATGTTAGGCGTAGGTTTTGGGCGAGGGCACGGCAGGCACCCTCTGCAGATCTGAATCGTGATATCATGAATCTGAAGTCAGGGCGAGGTTCAAACCTAGGCTTAGGTTTGAATTTCTGTCCATTCTGGCCACTTTATGAAGGGGACAGCATCTCCAGTCCATGGAGGTTTACCCACAATGGGAGTTGTGAGATGCTCCAAACAACAAGGATTCCTTCTGATCAACAATTGAGACCTTTTGTATCACTCCAGTACATACCATACAGAATGACACCAGAGCAGGGATCTAAGGATGGATGCATGGGAAGCCCGCCTCACATTGCAGTTGTCTCCTAGCAAATAGACAGGTTTGATATGCTGGCTCTGTCAGAGCAACCAAGGGGGCTGAGTTGAAATGGACTCTCCTGAGGATGGATGCTAATGTGGGTTGTGTCCATGGAGACCTTGGAATGGGGCGTTGGTGCATGGGCCCTGAAGGATTCTCCTAACCGGAGGTTTTGAGACATCTCCAAAGGACAAGTTTCCCATGTGGAGACGAGATTTGTTCTGATTGGTGCCTCAGGAAACCCCCATATACTGTTATTGGAATATAGGCCTCTGAAGAGAGATAACTGGAAACCAAAGCAATGGCTCCGTTTAGAGCCTAGGGGCCTGTCCGGTTGAATCTTCTTCTCTGTGTACATCCATCTAAGGTATTAGTGGAGTTAGATGCTCAGCTGGTGTCAGATGGCCCTTGTTTGTCCCAGGCGGCCTACACTATTGTGAAGGCCTTGGGGACTTTGGAGGTTTCTCCTAATTTTATGATTATGGACAATGGAATGGGCAGAATTCCCGTGGAGAGGGAAGGCACAGTTTTGATGTGGCTCCAGGGGCCCCAGCCTGCAGGGTGTGTGCACCAGGACTGTGGAGACAGAAGTCTAAAACACAAACTCAGTTTAGGTTTAGGGACGTAGGTATGGCAGGCCCGATCTACAGACCGTGAGGAGAATTCTTCCGGATATGAAGAAAGAGAGATTGTGAGGCACTTGTTCAGGCTTTTGTTTCTGGATTTTGTGTCAACGATGGGCATGGAATGTCGAGGAGGCCTCATGGGCCATGGACGAGTCTTCCGCTCTGTGGATTTGGCCCGATTCCAATTGTTTTGGGTCAAACTGTGGGATGGGAGGAGTCCTTTCAGTTTTGTTACCTCAGGTGTCCCACCAAAAGAGGGATTCCAAAGCCGAGCCCTGGGGAGGGGAGACTGGACAACCAGAAATCTGGTTAAAAATTGGGGCCTAGGGGCATGGCAAGCCCAATATGCTGTCTTTTGGTCCAGCCGCTGAGAGGCCTTACTTGAGAACTGGGCTCACGTTGAGGGTCACAATGCATGTTTGTGACCGACTTGGTCCTCAAGCATCTGCAGGGCCTCATGGGCCACACTGGTTTCAACTACACTTTACGTTGGATAACATGCCAATCACAAGGTTTCTTGCCATGGGGAAGGAGTTCTGATTCCTGCATCATGTTCAACCCTGGGTGATGACTGGAGATAAGGTTTAGGTTCTGAAGCCTGAAAACCGAGGTTGGAAAGAGATGATGACCTAAGGCCATGGCGGGTCCGATGTGCTCAGTGTGTGGCTAGCTGGGTGGGTGCGAGCCAGGAGGTTCAGTCTCAGGCTGTGCCAGAAAGGGCAGTAGTGCCCAGGGCAGCCTGTATAATTGGGGTCCAGTCAAGTGGCATGCAGGTTGATCCTCATTTGGGGAATCTGGGTAGCCCCAGAGGGCAAAGTTTTTCTTCCTGAAAGCAGGCAGAGTGCTGCCTTGTAGTTCTGGAATTGCCAAACTGGAGGGCTTGTGGGCCAGGAATGTGAGGATGGAAGTTGAGAACACAAACTAGACTTACGTTTCTGGGCAAGGACACGGCAGGCACACTCTGCAGAGCTGAATCAAGATGTCCTGCATCTGAAGTCAGGGCGAGGATCAGACGATCGCTCAGGTTGGAGCTTCTGTCCCTGATGGCCCCTTCATGAAGAACAGGGGGCGGGATCACGAGGCCATGGAGGTTTTCCCACGATGGGAGTTGTGAGATGCTCCAAACAGTAAAGATTCTTCTGCAGGAATATTGAGACCTGTTGGTTGGCTCCAGGACTTCCCATACAGCATCATTCTGAGAATGGTTCTAAGTATGGATGGCTGGGAAGCCTGCCTCTCATTCCAATCATCTCCTAGCGACAAGACGGGTTAGATCTGCTGGATCAGGGGGAGCAACTGAGGGGGCTGAGTTGAAATGGACTCTCCTGTGGATGGGTCCTAATGTGGGTGTGTCTCCATGGAGACCTTGGAATGAGGCGCTGGCACCGGGAACCTGAAATGTCCTTCTAACCAGAGGCTTTGAGAGAGCTCCAACATGCAAGTTTCCCATGTGTAGACGAGATTTGTTCTGATGGGTGCCTCAGGAGAAGCCCTCAGCTGGTATTGGAAACCAGGCTTTTGAGGAGACATGCCTGTAAACCAAAGCTATGGATCCCATTATGGCCTGGGGTCCTGTCTGGTCAATCTTCTTCTCTGGGGACATCCATCTATGGTATGAGTGGAGGTAGATGCTCAGCTGGTGTCAGACGGCCCTTTTTTGTCCCGGACAACATACACCATTGGTATGGCCTCAGGGAATTTGGAGGTTTCTCCTAATTTGTATGATTTTGGATAATGGAATGGGCAGAATTCCCATGGATTGGTAAGGCACAGTCCTAATATGTGGTTCCAGGGGCCCAGCCTGGAGGGTGTGTGGCCCAGGACGTTGAGGACAGAACTCAAAAAACACAAACTCAGCTTAGGTTTGGGGCCGTAGGTATGGCACGGCCGAACTACAAATCATGAGAAGAACTCTTCAGGATATGAAGAAAGAGCGAGTCTGAGGCGCTTGCTTAGGCTTTTGTCTCTGGATTTTGTGTCAGCGATGGCCGTGGAATGTCGGGGAGGCCTCATGAGCCATGGACGAATCTTCCTCTCTGTGGATTTGGCCCTATCCCAATTCTTTTTCGTGAATCTGTGGAATGGGAGGACTCCTTTAAGGTTTGTTACCTGAGGTGTCCCACCAAAAGAGGAATTCCAAAGCAGAGCCCTGGGCAAGAGTGAAGGGACAAGCCGAACTATGGTTAAAAATTGGGGTCTAGGGGCATGGCAAGCCCAATATGCTGTTTCTTCATGCAGCCACTGAGAGGCCTTGCCTGAGGACCGGGCTCAGGCTGAGGGTCACAATGTGTGTTTGAGACCAATGTGGCCCTCAAGCATGGGCTGGGTCTCATGTGCCACACTGGTTTCAACTACACTGAAAGTTGGACAACATGCCAACCACGAGGTTTCCTGCCAAGGGAACGAGTTCGGATTTCTGCAACATTTTCAAACCTGGGCAGTGATTGGAGATAAGGTCAAGGTTCTGAAGCCTGAAAACCGAGGATGGGTAGAGATGTCGACCTATGGCCATGGCGGGTCCGATGTGCTCAGTGTGTGGCCAGCTGTCTGGGTGGGGCCAGGAGTTCCAGGCTCAGGCTGTGTCAGAATGGGCAATTGTGCCCACTTCAGCCTATATATTTGGTGTACAGCCAAATGGCGTGCAGGTTGATCCTCATTTGGGGTTTCTGGGTAGCCCCAGAGGGCAATGTTCTTCTTCCAGGGAGCAGGCAGAGTGCCGCATTGTACTTCTGGATTGCCAAACTGGAGGGCATATGGGCCGGTAGTCTGAGGACGGAACTCCGAGAACACAAGCTAGGCTTAGGTTTTATGTGTGAGGACATGGCAGGCACAATCTACAGACCTGAATCGAGATCTCTTGCACCTGAAGTCAGGTTGAGCATCAGACGATGCCTCAGGTTTGACTTTCTGTCCCTGATGGCCCCTTCATAAAGGGGGGGAATCACGAGGCCGTGGGGGTTTTCCCACCATGGGAGTTGTGAGAAGCTCCAAACTGCAAAGATTCTACTGTGGGACAATTGAGACCAGTTGGTTGGCTCCAGGCCAACGATTCTGAGCAGGGTTCTAATGATGGATGGCTGGGTAGCCCACCTCGCATTCCAATATTCTCCTAGCTACAAGACAGGCTAGATCTGTTGGATCTCGGGGAGAAACCGAGGAGGCTGAGTTTAAATGGACTCTCCTGTGGATGGGTCCTAATATGTTTTTGTGTATAGGGAGACTGTGGCATTAAGCGGTGGCACTAGGGCCCTGAAGCCTTCTCCTAAACAGAGGTTTGACACAGGTCCACCATGCAAGTTTCCCATGTGTAGAGGAGATTTGTTCTGATGGGTGAGTCAAGAAACAGCCATATTCTGGTATTGAAATGCAGGCCTCTGAGGAGAGATGCCTGGAAACCAAAGCAATGGATCCGATTAGTGCCTAGGGGCCTGTTGGTTTCTTTTTACCTCGGGCGACATCTATCTATGGATCACAGTGCAGGTAGGTGCTCAGATGAACTCAGATTGCCCGTGTTTGTCCTTGGAAGCCAACACTATGGGATGGCCTCAGGGAATTTAAAGGTTTATACTTTTAGTTGCGTTGTCACCATTGGAATGGGCTCACACAATTCCCTTGCGAGGGCAAGAACAGTCCTCAGGTTTGGCTTCAGGGGCCTGAGCCTATAGGGTGTGTAGGCCAGGGCTGTTTGGACAGTTGTCTGAAAACACAAACTCGACTTCTGTTTCGGGTCATAGGTAGGGCAGGACTGATCTACAGACCATGAGGAGAACATTTCGGTATATGAAAAAAGGGCGAGTGTGAGGCTATTGCTCATGTTTTTGTCTCTGCATATCATGTCACTCATGGTCGTGAAATTTCCGGGTGACTTCATGGGAAATGGACGAGTCTTACTCTCTGGGGATTTGGCCCCTTCCAAAGAGGTTGGGGTCATTCTGTGGGATGGAAGAAGTCGTTTTTTTTGTTGTTGTTGCTTTGTTTTGTTTCATTTTTTAACCTCCGTTGTCCCACCACATGAGGAATTCCAGAGTAGAGCTCTGGGGAGGGGTGACTGAACAACCAGAAATCTGGTTAAAAATTGGGGCCTAGGGCTATGTCAAGCCCATTATGACATCTAGTGATCCAGGCTCTGAGAGGACTTACTAGAGGACAGGACTCACCCTGAGGGTCACAATGCATATTTATGCCCTCGTCGCACTAAAGAATAGGCGGGCCTCAGGGTGAATGCTAGTTTCTCCTACAATGAACGTTGGACAACATGCCAACCACAAGGTTTCTTGCCATGTGTAAGGAGAAGTTCTGATTTCTGCATCACACTCACCCCCAGGCAGAGATAAAGTGTAGTTTCTGAGGCCTTAAAACTGAGGTAGGGAAGAGATGATGACCTAAGGCCATGGCGGGTCTGATGTGCTCAGTGTGCGGTCAGCTTTCTGGGTGTTGGTCAGGAAGTCCGGGCTCAGGTTGTGTCAGACAGTGCATTAGTGCCCAGGTTAGACTATATAATTCGGGCAAAGTCGAGTACCGTGTAGGTTTATCTTCATATAAGGTGCCTTGGCAGCTCTTTAGGCAATATTTTTTTTCCAGAAAGCAGGCCATGTGCTTAATTGTGGGACCGGATTTACCAATCATGAGGGCTTTGAGGCCAGGAGAGTGAGGTCGGAATTCTGAGAACAAAAGCTATACTTGGGCTAAGGGCAAGGGCACGGCAGGTACCCCCTGCAGATCTGAACCAATATCTCATCCATTTCAAGTCAGGGAGAGAATTAGACTTTGGCTTAGGTTGGAGTTTCTGTGCCTGATGGCTCCTTCATGAAGGGAGCGGAATCTCGTGTCCATGGAGTTTTTCCCACGTGGGAGTTGTGGGTTGCCCACTTCAAGTATTCCTTCTGCGGGACAATTGAGACCTTTGGGCAGCTCCAGGACATCCCATATGGAATGACTCCAGAGCACCATTCGCGGATGGATGCCTGGAAAGCCAGCCTCGCATTCCAATTGTCTCCTAGCAACAAGCCAGTTTAGATCTGATGGCTCTGCGGGAGCAACCGGGGTGGCTGACTTGAAATGGACTTTCCTCAGGATGGGTCCTAATGTGTGTTTGTGTCCATGGGGCCTTGGAATGGGGCCGTGGCACCGGGACCCTGAAGTATTCTCCTAAGCTTTTGACAGAGCTCGATGCACATGTTTCCTTGTGGAGACGAGATTTGTTCTGATTGCTGCCTCAGGAAAACCCCTATGCTGGTATTGGAATCCAGGCTTTTGAGGAGACATGCCTGTCACCAAAGCAATGGATCCGATTGGCCAGGGTCCTGTCTGGTTCAATCTTCTTCTCTGGGGACATCCATCTATGGTATGAGTGGAGGTTGATGCTCAGCTGCTATCAGACCGCGCTTGTTTGTCACGGGCGACCTGCCCTATAGGGATGGCCTCAGGGATTTGGAGGGTTCTCCTAATTTTATGGTTTTGGACAATGGAATGGGCAGAGTTCACATGGATTGGGTAGGCACAGTCCTTATGTGTGGCTCCAGGGACCGCAGCCTGGAGGGTGTGTGGCCCAGGACTTTGAGGACAGAAGTCTGAAAACATAAACTCAGCTTAGGTTTGGAGACGTAGGTATGGCAGGCCCGATCTATAAACCATGAGAAGAACTCTTCAGGATATGAAGAAAGAGCGAGTCTGAGGTGCTTGTTCAGTGTTTTGTCTCTAGATTCGGTAACAGCGATGGCCGTGGATTGTCTGGGAAACCTCATGGGCCATGGACGAATCTTCCTCTCTGTGGAATTGGCCCGATCCCAATTCTTTTTCGTCAATCTGTGGATTGGGAGGTCTCCTTTCAGGTTGGTTACCTTAGGTGTCCCGCCAAAAGAGGAATTCCAAAGAAGAGCCCTGGGGAAAAGCGAAGGGACAACCCGAACTATGGGTAAAATTTGGGGCCTAGGGGCATGGCAAGCCCAATATGCTATCTCTTCATCCAGCCACTGAGAGGCCTTACCTGAGGACTGGGATCAGGCTGAGGGTCACAATATGTGTTTGTGACCAATGTGGCCCATAAACATGGGCGGGGCCTCATTGGCCACACTGGTTTCAACTACACTGAACATTGGAAAACATGCCAACCACATGGTTTCTAGCCACGGGGAAGGAGTTGTGATTTCTGCATCACTTACAAGCCTGGGCAGTGATTGGAGATAAGGTCTCGGTTCTGAAACTTGACAACCGAGGTTGGGAAGAGATGACGACCTAAGGACATGGCTCGTCCGGCGTGCTCAGTGTTCGACCAGCTTTCTGGGTGGGGCCAGGAAGTCCAGGCTCAGGCTGTGTCAGAAAGGGCAATAGTGCCTAGGTCAGCCTATATATTTGGGGTACAGTCGAATGGAATGCAGGTTGATCCTCATTTGATGTTTCTGGGTAGCCCCACAGGGCAATGTTTTTCTTCCTGAAGGCTGGCAGAGTGCTGCATTATAGTTCTGGTTTGCAAACTGGAGGGCTTGTGGGCCAGTAGTCTGAAGACGGAAATCTGATAACACAAGCTAGGCTTAGGTTTCTGGGTGAGGACAAGGCAGGAACAATCTACAGACCTGAATCGAGATCTCGTGCTTCTGAAGTCATTGTGAGGATCAGAAGATTGCTCAGGTTGGTGTTTCTGTCCCTGATGGCCCCTTCATGAAGGGGCGGGGTCTCGAGTTCGTGGGGGTTTTCCCACGATGTTAGTTGTGAGAGGGTCCAAACTGCAAAGATTCTTCTGCAGGACAATTGAGACATGTTGGTTGGCTCTAGGCCAACGATTCCGAGCAGGGTTCTAAGGATGGATGCCTGAATGGCCCACCTTGCATTCCAATTGTGTCCTAGCAACAAGACAGGTTATATCGGCTGGATCTGGGCGAGCAATCTGGATCTGGGTTGAAATGGACTCTCCTGTGTATGGATCCTAATATGTTTTTGTGTCTATGGAGACCTTGGAATGAAGCGGTGGCACTGGGGTCCTGAAGGGTTTTTTCAAACAGAGGCTTTGACACAACTCCAACGTGCAAGTTTCCCATATGTACATGAGATTTGTTCTGACGGATGAGTCAGGAAACAGCCATATGCTGGTATTGAAATCCAGGCCTCTGAGGAGAGATGACTGGATACCACAACAATGAATCCGAATAGTGCCTAGAGGCCTGTTCGTACCTTTTTACCTCTGGGGACATCAGTCTATGTGTCTGAGTGCATGTAGGTGCTCAGATGGGCTCAGATTGCCCCTGTTTGTCCTGGGAAGCCACCACTATTGGGATGGCCTCAGGGAGTTTTCAGGTTGATCCTATTAGTAGGTTGTGGCCATTGGAATGGGCACATACAATTCCCTTGTAGAGGGCAAGTACAGTCCTCAGGTTTGGCTCCAGGGGCCTGAGCCCGTAGGGTGTGTAGGCAGAGCTGTTTGGACAGTCCTCTGAAAACACAAACACGGCTTATGTTTCAGGTCATAGGTATGGCAGGATTGATCTACAGACCATGAGGAGAACTCTTCGGGATATGAATAAGGGGCGAGTGTGAGGCTCGTGCTCAAGTTTTTGTCTCTGGATATCGTGTCACTCTTGCTCGTGAAATTTCCTGGTGACTTCATGGGAAATGGACGAGTCTTACACTCTGGGGGTTTGGCCCCGTCCAAAGAGTTTTGGGTCATTCTGGGGATGGAAGAAGTCCGTTTTGTTGTTGTTGTTGATTTGCCTTGTTTTGTTTTTTAACCTCAGGTGTCCCACTAAATGGGGGATTCCAGAGTAGAGCCCTGGGGAGGGCCGACCGGACAACCAGAAATGTGGTTAAAAATTGTGGCCTAGGGACATGTCAAGCCCATTATGACATCTAATGGTCGAGCCACTGAGAGGACTTACTAGAGCAAAGGACTCACGCTAAGGGTCACAATGCGTGTTTATGCCCACTTCGCAAACAAGAATGGGCAGGGCCTCCGGGTGAATCCTGGTTTCTCCTACACTGAACTTTGGACAACATGCCAACCACAAGGTTTCTTGCCATGGGTAAGGAAGAGTTCTGATTTCTGCATCACAGGCACCCCTGGGCAGTGATTGGAGATAAGGTCTAGGATCTGATGCCTAAAAACTGAGGTAGGGAAGAGATGATGACCTAAGGCCATGGCGGTTCTGATGTGCTCAGTGTGCGGTCAGCTGTCTGGGTGTTAGTCAGGAGATCCGGGCTCCGGTTGTGTCAGAGAGTGCATTAGTGCCCAGTTTAGACTATATACTTTGGGTACAGTCGAGTGCCATGTAGATTTATCCTCATATAAGTTGTCTGGGCAGCTCATTAGGCAAAATTTGTTTTCTAGAGGGCAGGCAGAGTGCTTAATTGTCGGTCCGGAATTTAAACTTGAGGGATTCGTGTCCAGGAGTGTGAGGACGGAAGTCTGAGAACACAAGCTAGACTTGGGTTTCGGGGCGAGGACACGGCAGGTACCACTGTAGATCTGAACCTATATCTCATGCATCTGAAGTCAGGGCGAGGATCAGACGTTGGCTCAGGTTGGAGTTTCTGTGCATGACGGACCCTTCATGAAGGGAGCGGAATCTCCAGGCCATGGAGTTTTTCCCACGTTGGGAGTTGTGGGATGCCCCCTTCAAGGATTCCTTCTGCGGGACAATTGAGACCTGTTGGGCAGCTTCAGGACATCCCATATGGAATGACTCCAGGGCACTGTTCGAGGTTGGATGCCTGGGAAGCCGGCCTCGCATTCCAATTGTCTCCCAGCAACAAGACAGTTTAGATCTGATGGCTCTGCGGGAGAAACCGGGGTGGCTAACTTGAAATGGACTTTCCTGAGGATGGGTCCTAATGTGTGTTTGTGTCCATGAGGGCCTTAAAATGGGGCGGTGGCACTGGGACCCTGAATTATTCTCCTAAGCTTTTGACATAGCTCGATGCACAAGGTTCCTTGTGGAGACGAGATTTGTTTTGATGGGTGCCTCAGGAAAACCTCTATGCTGGTATTGGAATCCAGGCTTTTGAGGAGACATGCCTGTAATCCAAAGCAATGTATCCGATTATGGCCTAGGGTCCTGTCTGGTTCAATCTTCTTCTCAGGGGACATCCATCTATGGTATGAGTGGAGGTAGATGCTCAGCTGGTATCAGACCGGCCTTGTTTGTCCCGGGCGACCTGCACTATTGGGATGGCCTCAGGGATTTGGAGGGTTCTCCAAATTTTACTGTTTTGGACAATGGCATCGGCAGAATTCCCATGGAGGGTAGGCACAGTCCTAATGTGTGACTCCAGGAGCCCCAGCCTGGAGGGTGTGTGGCCCAGGACTTTGAGGACAGAAGTCTGAAAACACAAACTCAGCTTAGGTTTGGGGACGTAGGTATGGCAGGCCCGATCTATAAACCATGAGAAGAACACTTCCGGATATGAAGAAAGAGCGAGTCTGAGGCGCTTGCTCAGGCTTTTGTCTCTGGATTTTGTATCAGAGATGGCCGTGGAATGTCGGGGAGGCCTCATGGGCCATGGACAAATCTTCCTCTCTGTGGATTTGGCCCGATCCCAAATGTTTTTCGTCAATCTGTGGAATGGGAGGACTCCTTTCAGTTTTGTTACCTCAGGTGTCCCGCCAAAAGAGGAATTCCAAAGAAGAGCCCTGGGGAAAAGTGAAGGGAGAACCCGAACTAGGGGTAAAATTTGGGGCCTAGGGGCATGGCAAGCCCAATATCTATCTCTTCATCCAGCCACTGAGAGGCCTTATTGAGGACTGCGATCAGGGTGAGGGTCACAATGTGTGGTTTTGACCAATGTGGCCCGGAACATGAGCGGGGCCTCATGGGCCACACTGGTTTCAACTACACTGAACGTTGGACAACATGCCAACCACATGGTTTCTTGCCACGGGGAAGGAGTTGTGATTTCTGCATCACTTTCAAGCCTGGGCAGTGATTGGAGATAAGGTCTAGGTTCTGAAACTTGACAACCGAGGTTGGGAAGAGATGACGACCTAAGACCATGGCGGGTCCGATGGGCTCAGTGAGCGGCCAGCTTTCTGTGTGGGGCCAGGTAATCCAGGCTCAGGCTGTGTCAAAAAGGGCAATAGTGCCCACGTCAGCCTATATTTGGGGTACAGTCGAATGGCGTGCAGGTAGAACCTCATTTGGAGTTTCTGGGTAGCCCCAATGGGCAATGTGTTTCTTCCTGAGGGCAGGAAGAGTGCTGCATTATAGTTCTGGTTTTCAAACTGGAGGCTTGTGGGCCAGTAGTCTGAGGAAGGAAATCTGAGAACAAGCTAGGCTTAGGTTTCTGGGTGAGGACAAGGCAGGAACAATCTACAGACCTGAATCGAGATCTCGTGCTTATGATGTCAGGGCGAGGATCAGAAGATCGCTCAGGTTGGTGTTTCTGTCCCTGATGGCCCTTCATGAAGCAGCGGGGGGGCCACGAGGCCGTGGGGGTTTTCCCACGATGTTAGTTGTGAGAAGCTCCAAACTGCAAAGATTCTTCTACAGGACAATTGAGACCTGTTGGTTGGCTCCAGGGCAACAATTCCGAGCAGGGTTCTAAGGATGGATGGCTGGGTAGCCCACCTCGCATTCCAATTGTGTCCTAGCAACAAGAAAGGTTATATCTGCTGGATCTGGGGAAGCAACCCAGGAGGCTGAGTTGAAATGGACTCTCCTGTGGATGGGTCCTAATGTCTTTTTGTGTCTATGGAGACCTTGGAATGTAGCGGTGGCACTGGGGTCCTGAAGGGTTTTTCCAAACAGAGGCTTTGACACAGCTCCAACGTGCAAGTTTCCCATATGTAGATGAGATGTTTTCTGATGGGTGAGTCAAGAAACAGCCATACGCTGGTATTGAAATCCAGGCCTCTGAGGAGAGATGACTGGATACCACAGCAATGGATCCGTTTAGTGCCTAGGGGCCTGTTCTTTCCTTTTTACCTCTGGGGACATCAGTCTATGCGTCTGAGTGCAGGTAGGTGCTCAGATGAGCTCAGATTGCCCCTGTTTGTCCTGGGAAGCCACCACGGTTGGGATGGCCTCAGGCAGTTTGGAGGTTTTTCCTATTAGTAGGGTTGTGGCCATTGGAATGGGCACATACAATTCCCTTGGAGAGGGCAAGTACAGTCCTCAGGTTTGGCTCCAGGGGCCTGAGCCTGTAGGGTGTGTAGGCCAGAGCTGTTTGGACAGTTGTCTGAAAACACAAACGCGGCTTATATTTCGGGTCATAGGTATGGCAGGACTGATCTACAGACCATGAGGAGAACTCTTCATGATATGAAAAAAGGGCGAGTGTGAGGCTCGTGCTCAAGTTTTTGTCTCTGGATATCGTGTCACTCATGGTCGTGAAATTTCCGGGTGACTTCATGGGAAATGGACGAGTCTTACTCTCTGGGGTTTTGCCCCGTCCCAAGAGTTTTGGGTCATTCTGGGGATGGAAGAAGTCCCTTTTTTTGTTGTTGTTGATTTGCTTTGTTTTGTTTTTTAACCTCAGGTGTCTCACCAAATGAGGTATTCCAGAGTAGAGCCCTGGGGAGGGCCGACCGGACAACCAGAAATCTGGTTAAAAATTGTGGCCTAGGGACATGTCAAGCCCATTATGACATCTAATGGTCGAGCCACTGAGAGGACTTACTAGAGCACAGGACTCACGCTGAGGGTCACAATGCGTGTTTATGCCCTCTTCGCACTCAGGAATTGGCGGGGCCTCCGGGTGAATGCTGGTTTCTCCTACACTGAACGTTGGACAACATGCCAACCACAAGGTTTCTTGCCATGGGTAAGGACGAGTCTGATTTCTGCATCACAGGCACCCCTGGGCAGAGTTTGGAGATAAGGTCTAGGTTCTGAAGCCTGAAAAACCGCAGTTGGGAAGAGATGATGACCTAAGGCCATGGCGGTTCTGATGTGCTCAGTGTGCGGTCAGCTGTCTGGGTGTTGATCAGGAGGTCCGAGCTTAGGTTGTGTCAGACAGTGCATTAGTGCCCAGGTTAGACTATATACTTTGGGTACAGTCGAATGCTATGTAGATTTATCCTCATATAAGGTGCCTGGGCAGCTCATTAGGCCAAATTTTTTTTCTAGAGGGCAGGCAGAGTGCTGCCTTGTGGGTCTGGAATTGTGAAACTTCCGGGCTTCGGGGCCTGGAGTGTGAGGACGGAAGTCTGAGAACACAAGCTAGACTTGGGTTTCAGGGCCAGAGCATGGCAGGTACCCCTGTAGATCTGAACCTATATCTCTTGCATCTGAAGTCAGGGCGAGGATCAGACGTTGGCTCAGGTTGGAGTTTCTGTGCATGACGGCCCCTTCATGAAGGGAGCGGAATCTCGAGGCCATGGAGGTTTTCCCATGTTGGGAGTTGTGGGATGCCCCCTTCAAGGATTCCTTCTGCGGGACAATTGAGACTTGTTGGGCAGCTCCAGGACATCCCATATGGAATGACTCCAGGGCACCGTTCGAGGATGGATGGCTGGGAAGCCCGCCTCGCATTCCAATTGTCTCCTAGCAACAAGACAGTTTAGATCTGATGGCTCTGCGGGAGAAACCAGGGTGGCTGACTT
Organism: Mustela nivalis; assembly: GCF_964662115.1. Classification (NCBI taxonomy): domain Eukaryota; kingdom Metazoa; phylum Chordata; class Mammalia; order Carnivora; family Mustelidae; genus Mustela; species Mustela nivalis. Next base: position 30,642 of record NW_028136006.1, on the reverse strand, counting down.
GAAATGGACTTTCCTGAGGATGGGTCCTAATGTGTGTTTGTGTCCATGAGGGCCTTAAAATGGGGCGGTGGCACCGGGACCCTGAAGTATTCTCCTAAGCTTTTGACATAGCTCGATGCACAAGGTTCCTTGTGGAGACGAGATTTGTTTTGATGGGTGCCTCAGGAAAACCTCTATGCTGGTATTGGAATCCAGGCTTTTGAGGAGACATGCCTGTAATCCAAAGCAATGTATCCGATTATGGCCTAGGGTCCTGTCTGGTTCAATCTTCTTCTCAGGGGACATCCATCTATGGTATGAGTGGAGGTAGATGCTCAGCTGGTATCAGACCGGCCTTGTTTGTCCCGGGCGAACTGCACTATTGGGATGGCCTCAGGGATTTGGAGGGTTCCTCTAATTTTACGGTTTTGGACAATGGCATCAGCAGAATTCCAATGGATTGGGTAGGCACAGTCCTAATGTGTGACTCCAGGGGCCCCAGCCTGGAGGGTGTGTGACCCAGGACTTTGAGGACAGAAGTGTGAAAACACAAACTCAGCTTAGGTTTGGGAAGTAGTTATGGCAGGCCCGATCTATAAACCATGAGAAGATCTCTTCCGGATATGAAGAAAGAGCGAGTCTGAGGCGCTTGCTCAGGCTTTTGTCTCTGGATTTTGTATCAGAGATGGCCGTGGAATGTCGGGGAGGCCTCATGGGCCATGGACGAATCTTCCTCTCTGTGGATTTGGCCCGATCCCAATTGTTTTTCGTCAATCTGTGGAATGGGAGGACTCCTTTCAGGTTTGTTACCTCAGGTGTCCCGCCAAAAGAGAAATTCCAAAGAAGAGCCCTGGGGAAAAGTGAAGGGAGAACCCGAACTATGGGTAAAATTTGGGGCCTAGGGGCATGGCAAGCCCAATATGCTATCTCTTCATCCAGCCACTGAGAGGCCTTATTGAGGACTGGGATCGGGGTGAGGGTCACAATGTGTGGTTTTGACCAAAGTGGTCCGGAACATGACCGGGGCCTCATGGGCCACACTGGTTTCAACTACACTGAACGTTGGACAACATGCCAACCACATGGTTTCTTGCCACGGGGAAGGAGTTGTGATTTCTGCATCACTTTCAAGCCTGGGCAGTGATTGGAGATAAGGTCTAGGTTCTGAAACTTGACAACCGAGGTTGGGAAGAGATGACGACCTAAGACCATGGCGGGTCCGATGGGCTCAGTGAGCGGCCAGCTTTCTGTGTGGGGCCAGGTAATCCAGGCTCAGGCTGTGTCAAAAAGGGCAATAGTGCCCACGTCAGCCTATATTTGGGGTACAGTCGAATGGCGTGCAGGTAGATCCTCATTTGGAGTTTCTGGGTAGCCCCAGAGGGCAATGTGTTTCTTCCTGAGGGCAGGAAGAGTGCTGCATTATAGTTCTGGTTTTCAAACTGGAGGCTTGTGGGCCAGTAGTCTGAGGAAGGAAATCTGAGAACAAGCTAGGCTTAGGTTTCTGGGTGAGGACAAGGCAGGAACAATCTACAGACCTGAATCGAGATCTCGTGCTTATGATGTCAGGGCGAGGATCAGAAGATCGCTCAGGTTGGTGTTTCTGTCCCTGATGGCCCTCATGAAGCAGCGGGGGGGGCCACGAGGCCGTGGGGGTTTTCCCACGATGTTAGTTGTGAGAAGCTCCAAACTGCAAAAATTCTTCTACAGGACAATTGAGACCTGTTGGTTGGCTCCAGGGCAACAATTCCGAGCAGGGTTCTAAGGATGGATGGCTGGGTAGCCCACCTCGCATTCCAATTGTGTCCTAGCAACAAGACAGGTTAGATCTGCTGGATCTGGGGAAGCAACCCAGGAGGCTGAGTTGAAATGGACTCTCCTGTGGATGGGTCCTAATGTCTTTTTGTGTCTATGGAGACCTGGGAATGTAGCGGTGGCACTGGGGTCCTGAAGGGTTTTTCCAAACAGAGGCTTTGACACAGCTCCAACGTGCAAGTTTCCCATATGTAGATGAGATGTTTTCTGATGGGTGAGTCAAGAAACAGCCATACGCTGGTATTGAAATCCAGGCCTCTGAGGAGAGATGACTGGATACCACAGCAATGGATCCGTTTAGTGCCTAGGGGCCTGTTCTTTCCTTTTTACCTCTGGGGACATCAGTCTATGCGTCTGAGTGCAGGTAGGTGCTCAGATGAGCTCAGATTGCCCCTTTTTGTCCTGGGAAGCCACCACTGTTGGGATGGCCTCAGGCAGTTTGGAGGTTTATCCTATTAGTAGGGTTGTGGCCATTGGAATGGGCACATACAATTCCCTTGGAGAGGGCAAGTACAGTCCTCAGGTTTGGCTCCAGGGGCCTGAGCCTGTAGGGTGTGTAGGCCAGAGCTGTTTGGACAGTTGTCTGAAAACACAAACGCGGCTTATATTTCGGGTCATAGGTATGGCAGGACTGATCTACAGACCATGAGGAGAACTCTTCATGATATGAAAAAAGGGCGAGTGTGAGGCTCGTGCTCAAGTTTTTGTCTCTGGATATCGTGTCACTCATGGTCGTGAAATTTCCGGGTGACTTCATGGGAAATGGACGAGTCTTACTCTCTGGGGTTTTGCCCCGTCCCAAGAGTTTTGGGTCATTCTGGGGATGGAAGAAGTCCCTTTTTTTGTTGTTGTTGATTTGCTTTGTTTTGTTTTTTAACCTCAGGTGTCTCACCAAATGAGGTATTCCAGAGTAGAGCCCTGGGGAGGGCCGACCGGACAACCAGAAATCTGGTTAAAAATTGTGGCCTAGGGACATGTCAAGCCCATTATGACATCTAATGGTCGAGCCACTGAGAGGACTTACTAGAGCACAGGACTCACGCTGAGGGTCACAATGCGTGTTTATGCCCTCTTCGCACTCAAGAATTGGCGGGGCCTCCGGGTGAATGCTGGTTTCTCCTACACTGAACGTTGGACAACATGCCAACCACAAGGTTTCTTGCCATGGGTGAAGACGAGTTCTGATTTCTGCATCACAGGCACCCCTGGGCAGTGGTTGGAGATAAGGTCTAGGTTCTGAAGCCTGAAAAACCGCAGTTGGGAAGAGATGATGACCTAAGGCCATGGCGGTTCTGATGTGCTCAGTGTGTGGTCAGCTGTCTGGGTGTTGGTCAGGAGGTCCGAGCTCAGGTTGTGTCAGACAGTGCATTAGTGCCCAGGTTAGACTATATACTTTGGGTACAGTCGAATGCCATGTAGATTTATCCTCATATAAGGTGCCTGGGCAGCTCATTAGGCCAAATTTTTTTTTCTAGAGGGCAGGCAGAGTGCTGCCTTGTGGGTCTGGAATTGCGAAACTTCCGGGCTTCGGGGCCTGGAGTGTGAGGACGGAATTCTGAGAACACAAGCTAGACTTGGGTTTCAGGGCCAGGGCACGGCAGGTACCCCTGTAGATCTGAACCTATATCTCATGCATCTGAAGTCAGGGCGAGGATCAGACGTTGGCTCAGGTTGGAGTTTCTGTGCATGACGGCCCCTTCATGAAGGGAGCGGAATCTCGAGGCCATGGAGGTTTTCCCACGTTGGGAGTTGTGGGATGCCCCCTTCAAGGATTCCTTCTGCGGGACAATTGAGACTTGTTGGGCAGCTCCAGGACATCCCATATGGAATGACTCCAGGGCACCGTTCGAGGATGGATGGCTGGGAAGCCCGCCTCGCATTCCAATTGTCTCCTAGCAACAAGACAGTTTAGATCTGATGGCTCTGCGGGAGAAACCGGGGTGGCTGACTTGAAATGGACTTTCCTGAGGATGGGTCCTAATGTGTGTTTGTGTCCATGAGGGCCTTAAAATGGGGCGGTGGCACCGGGACCCTGAAGTATTCTCCTAAGCTTTTGACATAGCTCGATGCACAAGGTTCCTTGTGGAGACGAGATTTGTTTTGATGGGTGCCTCAGGAAAACCTCTATGCTGGTATTGGAATCCAGGCTTTTGAGGAGACATGCCTGTAATCCAAAGCAATGTATCCGATTATGGCCTAGGGTCCTGTCTGGTTCAATCTTCTTCTCAGGGGACATCCATCTATGGTATGAGTGGAGGTAGATGCTCAGCTGGTATCAGACCGGCCTTGTTTGTCCCGGGCGAACTGCACTATTGGGATGGCCTCAGGGATTTGGAGGGTTCTCCTAATTTTACGGTTTTGGACAATGGCATCAGCAGAATTCCAATGGATTGGGTAGGCACAGTCCTAAAGTGTGACTCCAGGGGCCCCAGCCTGGAGGGTGTGTGGCCCAGGACTTTGAGGACAGAAGTCTGAAACACAAACTCAGCTTAGGTTTGGGGACGTAGGTATGGCAGGCCCGATCTATAAACCATGAGAAGAACTCTTCCGGATATAAAGAAAGAGCGAGTCTGAGGCGCTTGCTCAGGCTTTTGTCTCCGGATTTTGTATCAGAGATGGCCGTGGAATGTCGGGGAGGCCTCATGGGCCATGGACAAATCTTCCTCTCTGTGGATTTGGCCCGATCCCAATTGTTTTTCGTCAATCTGTGGAAAGGGAGGACTCCTTTCAGGTTTGTTACCTCAGGTGTCCCGCCAAAAGAGGAATTCCAAAGAAGAGCCCTGGGGAAAAGTGAAGGGAGAACCCGAACTATGGGTAAAATTTGGGGCCTAGGGGCATGGCAAGCCCAATATGATATCTCTTCATCTAGCCACTGAGAGGCCTTATTGAGGACTGGGATCAGGGTGAGGGTCACAATGTGTGGTTTTGACCAATGTGGCCCGCAAACACGAGCGGGGCCTCATGGGCCACACTGGTTTCAACTACACTGAACGTTGGACAACATGCCAACCACATGGTTTCTTGCCACGGGAAAGGAGTTGTGTTTTCTGCATCACTTTCAAGCCTGGGCATTGATTGGAGATAAGGTCTAGGTTCTGAAACTTGACAACCGAGGTTGGGAAGAGATGACGACCTAAGACCATGGCGGGTCCGATGGGCTCAGTGAGCGGCCAGCTTTCTGTGTGGGGCCAGGAAATCCAGGCTCAGGCTGTGTCAAAAAGAGCAATAGTGCCCAGGTCAGCCTAGATATTTGGGGCACAGTCGAATGGCGTGCAGGTTGATCCTCTTTTGGAGTTTCTGGGTAGCCCCAATGGGCAATGTGTTTCTTCCTGAGGGCAGGAAGAGTGCTGCATTATAGTTCTGGTTTTCAAACTGGAGGCTTGTGGGCCAGTAGTCTGAGGAAGGAAATCTGAGAACAAGCTAGGCTTAGGTTTCTGGGTGAGGACAAGGCAGGAACAATCTACAGACCTGAATCGAGATCTCGTGCTTATGATGTCAGGGCGAGGATCAGAAGATCGCTCAGGTTGGTGTTTCTGTCCCTGATGGCCCTTCATGAAGCGGCGGGGGGGCCACGAGGCCGTTGGGGTTTTCCCACGATGTTAGTTGTGAGAAGCTCCAAACTGCAAAGATTCTTCTGCAGGACAATTGAGACCTTTTGGTTGGCTCCAGGGCAACAATTCCGAGCAGGGTTCTAAGGATGGATGGCTGGGTAGCCCACCTCGCATTCCAATTGTGTCCTAGCAACCAGACAGGTTAGATCTGCTGGATCTGGGGAAGCAACCCAGGAGGCTGAGTTGAAATGGACTCTCCTGTGGATGGGTCCTAATGTCTTTTTGTGTCTATGGAGACCTTGGAATGTAGCGGTGGCACTGGGGTCCTGAAGGGTTTTTCCAAACAGAGGCTTTGACACAGCTCCAACGTGCAAGTTTCCCATATGTAGATGAGATGTTTTCTGATGGGTGAGTCAAGAAACAGCCATACGCTGGTATTGAAATCCAGGCCTCTGAGGAGAGATGACTGGATACCACAGCAATGGATCCGTTTAGTGCCTAGGGGCCTGTTCGTTCCTTTTTACCTCTGGGGACATCAGTCTATGCGTCTGAGTGCAGGTAGGTGCACAGATGAGCTCAGATTGCCCCTGTTTGTCCTGGGAAGCCACCACTATTGGGATGGCCTCAGGCAGTTTGGAGGTTTATCCTATTAGTAGGGTTGTGGCCATTGGAATGGGCACATACAATTCCCTTGGAGAGGGCAAGTACAGTCCTCAGGTTTGGCTCCAGGGGCCTGAGCCTGTAGGGTGTGTAGGCCAGAGCTGTTTGGACAGTTGACTGAAAACACAGACGCGGCTTATGTTTCGGGTCATAGGTATGGCAGGACTGATCTACAGACCATGAGGAGAACTCTTCATGATATGAAAAAAGGGCGAGCGTGAGGCTCGTGCTCAAGTTTTTGTCTCTGGATATCGTGTCACTCATGGTCGTGAAATTTCCAAGTGACTTCATGGGAAATGGACGAGTCTTACTCTCTGGGGTTTTGCCCCGTCCCAAGAGTTTTGGGTCATTCTGGGAATAGAAGAAGTCCGTTTTGTTGTTGTTGTTGATTTGCTTTGTTTTGTTTTTTAACCTCAGGTGTCTCACCAAATGAGGTATTCCAGAGTAGAGCCCTGGGGAGGGCCGACCGGACAACCAGAAATCTGGTTAAAAATTGTGGCCTAGGGACATGTCAAGCCCATTATGACATCTAATGGTCGAGCCACTGAGAGGACTTACTAGAGCACAGGACTCACGCTGAGGGTCACAATGCGTGTTTATGCCCTCTTCGCACTCAAGAATTGGCGGGGCCTCCGGGTGAATGCTGGTTTCTCCTACACTGAACGTTGGACAACATGCCAACCACAAGGTTTCTTCCCATGGGTGAAGACGAGTTCTGATGGTCTTAATGTTGGTTTGAGTCCATGGAGACCTTTGTATGGGGCAGTGGCACCAGGGCCCTGAAGGATTCTCCTAACCAGAGGTTATGACAAAGCTCCAATGAGCAAGTTTTCCAAGGGGAGACGAGATTTGTTCTTATTGGTGCCTCAGGAAACCACCATATGCTGGTATTGGAAACGACGCCTCTGAGGAGAGATGCCTGGAAACCAAAGCAATGGATCTAATTAGGGCCTAGGGGCCTGTCCGGTTCAATATTCTTCTCTGGGGACATCTGTTGTCTGAGTGGAGGTAGTTGCTCAGCTGGTTTGAGATCACCCCTGTTTGTCCTAGGCAGCCTACACTATTGCGATGGCCTCGGTGACTTTGGAGGTTTTTCCTAATTTGCAAGGTTGTGGCCAATGGAATGGGAAGAATTCCCTTGAAAGGGAAGCACAGTCCTGAGGTGTGGCTCCAGGGACCCAAGTGTGGAGTGTGTGTGGTCCAGGGCTATTTGGACAAAAGTCTGAAAACACAAACTCCACTTAGGTTGTGGGATGTAGGTATGGCCGGCCCGATCTATAGACCGTGAGGAGACCTCTTCGGGATATGAACAAAGGGCGAATGTGAGGTGCTTGCTCATGCTTTTTTTTATTTTTTTTTCTGGAAATGTGTCACCGATTGCCATGGAATGTCGGGGTGTCCTCGTTGGCCATCGATGAGGCTCCCTTTCTGGGGATTTGACCCGATCCCAAGAGTTTGGGTTCATTCTGTGAGAAGGAAGGAGGCCTTTCTGTTTTTTTTTTTTTGTTTGTTTATTTTTTTTGTTTTTTGTTTTTTGTTTTTTTTTTAACCTCCGGTGGACCACCAAAAGAGGGACTCCAGAGCAGAGTCGTGGGTGGGGGCAACAGGACAACCAGACATCTAGTTAACATTGGGACCTAAGAACATGGCAAGCCCCTTATGTGGGCTCTTGGTCCACACACTGAGAGGCCTTCCTTGAGGATAGGTCTCACACTGAGTTTCACATGTGTTTTTGTGCCAAGGAGCCCCTCAAGTCAGGGCGTGGCCTAATGTACCATGCTGGTTTCTCCTACACTGAACGTTGCACAGTATGGGAACCACAAGTTTTCTGGCAATGGGGAAGATGGAGTTCTAATTTCTGCAACACTTTCACTCCTGGACTGTGATTGGATTTAAGGTCTAGGTTCTGAAGCCTGAAAACTGAGGTTGGGAAGAGATGAAGCCCTAAGGCCATGGTGTGTCTGATGTGCTCAGTGTTCGGCCAGCTGTTGAGTGTGGGTTGGGAGGTGCAGGCTCAGGCTGTGGCAGACAGGGAATTAGTGCCCAGGCTAGACTGCATCATTGGGGTGCAGTCGAGTTTCGTGCAGGATGGTACTCATTTGTGGTTACTGGTTAGCCCCAGAGGGCAACGTTTTTCTTCTGGAGGGAAGACACAGTGCCACATAGTGACTCCAAAATTCCCAAACTGGAAGGCTTGTGGGCCAGGAGTGTGAGGAAAAAATTCTGAGAACACAAGCCAGACTTAGATTTCGGGGTGAGGGGACGGCAGGCACCCTCTGCAGAGATGATTCGAGATCCCGTATACCTGAAGACAGAGATAGGATCAGACGTTTTCTTAGGTCGGAGTTTCTGTCCATGACGGCCCATTCATGAAGGGGAGGGTGTCACGAGGACATGGAGGTTTTCCCACTATGGGAATTGTGAGATGCTCCAAACCACAATGATTCCTTCTGTGGGACAGTCGAGACATGTTGGATGGCTCCAGGACATCCCATAAGGAAGTTATCCAGAGCAGGGTTCTAAGGATGGATGCCTGGGCAGCCTGCCTCCCATTCCAGGTGTCTCATAGAGCCAAGGCAAGTTCGATCTGCTGGATCTAGGGGAGCAACCGAGGCGGGTGTTTTGAAATGGGTGAGTTGAGGATGGCTCATAATGTGCATTTGTGTCCATGTAGACCTTGGAATGGGGTGCTTGATCCGGGGCCTTGAGGGATGTTCATAACCGGAGGTTTGACGGAGCTCTAAAGAGTATGTTTCCTATGTAGAGAAGAGAATTGTTTTGATGAGTGCCTAAGGAATCTCCCATATGCTGGTATTGGAAACCAGGCTTCTGAGTAGAGATGACTTGAATCAAAATCAATGGATCTGATTAGGGCCTCAGTGCCCATCCAGTTCAATCTAATTCTATGGGGATATCTGTCTCTGGGTCTGAGTGGAGGTGGTTTCCTAACTTGTGAAAGATCATCCCTGTGTGTCCTGGGCAGCCAACACAATTCGGATGGCCTGGGGGAGTTTGGAGGATTCTCCTAATCTATAGGGTTGTGGCCAATGGAAAAGGCAGAATTCCCCTGGAGAGGGAAGTCAAAGTCCTGAGGTGTGGCTCCAGGGGCCCCAGCTTGGATGGTGTGTGGGCCAGGACTGTGGGGACAGAAGTCTGAAAACACAAAATCAGCTTAGGTTTGGGGATGTATGTATGAAGGCTCGATCTACAGACCGTGAGAATTTTCTGGGCTATGAACAAAGGGCGAGTATGTGGCTCTTACTCAGGCATTTGTCTCTGGATTTTGTGTCAATGGTGGCCGTGGAATGTCGGGGTGTCCTCAAGGGCCATGGACAATGCTTTCTCTGGTCATTTGGCCTGATCCCAAGTGATTGGGATCATTCTGGGGATGGGAAGAGTCCTTTCTGTATTTTTTTTTTTTACCTCAGGTGTCCCACCAAAGCGGGATTCCAGAGTAGAGCACTGAGTAGGAGTGACTAGACATCTCAAACTCTGGTTGAGATTGGGGGACTAGGGGCTTGGCAAGCCCCATATGTGGGCTGTTGTTCCAGTCACTAAGAGGCTTTACATGAGGATAGGGCTCACGCTGAGGGTCACAATGTGTGTTTGTGCAAATTGTGGCCCTCAGGGATAGGTGTGGCCTCATAGTCCATGCTGCTTTCTCCTACAAAGAACATTGGACAACATGCCAACCACTAGGTTTCTTGCCAAGGCGAAGGAGAAGACCTGATTCTTGCATCACGTTCACTCCTGAGCAGTGAGTGGATATACGGTCTAGGTTCTGAAGGTGAAAACTGAGGTTGGGTAGAGATGATGGCCTAAAGCCATTGTGGGTGTGATATGCTCTGTGTACGGCCAGCTGTCTGGGTGTTGGACTGGAGGTCTGCCCTCAGGCTGTGTCAGACAGGGCTTTAGTGCACAGGCTAGACTGTATAATTGGGGTATGGTCGAGTGGCATGCAGGTTGTTACTCATTTGGCGTTTCTGGTTAGCCCTATAGGGCAACATTTTTCTTCTGGAGGGCAGGCAGAGTGCTGCATTGTGTCTCCAGAATTGCTAAACTGGAGGGGTGTGGCCAGGATTGTGAGGAAGGAAGTCTGAAAACACAAGCTAGCACGAGTTTTGGGGCCAAGAGCATGGCAGGCCCACTCTGCAGAGGCTGAATCGAGATCTCGTGCAGGTGAGGTCAGGGCGAGTATCAGATGTTGCCTCAAGCTGGAGTTTGTGTCCATGACGGCCCCTTCCTGAAGGGGGTGGGGGCGTCATGAGGCCAGGGAGGTTTCCCTACGCTGGGAGTTGTGAGCTGCTCCAAACTTCAAAGTTTCCTTCTTCAAGACAGTCGAGAACTATTGGATGGTTCCAGGTTGCCCCATACAGAAAGACTCGAGAGCAGGGCCCTAAGCATGGATGCCGAGAAACACCAACTCACCTTCCCATTGCCTGGTCGAGACAAGGAACGCTCAATCTGCGGGCTCTTGGGTGAGCTACCCAGAAGCCTGAGTTTAAATGGACTCTGCTGAGGATGAGTCATAATGTGGGTTGGTGGCCATGGAGACCTTGGAATGTGGCAGTAGCTAAGGGACTCTGCAGGATTCTCCAACCCAAAGGGCTTGACACAACTCCAACAAGGAAGCTTCCCATGTGGAGATGAGAGGTCTTCTGTCTGGTGCCTCAGGAAAGCCCCGTATGCTGGACTTCGAACCCAGGCCTCTGAGGAGTGATACCTGGACACCAAAGCAAGAGTTCATAATAGGGCCTAGGGGCCTGTCTGGTTCAATCTTCTGTCTCTGCGGATATCTGTCTGTGTGTCTGCATGGAGGTAGTAGTTGCTCAGCTTGTGTCATAATGCCCCTATTTGTCCAGTGCGGCTTGCGGTAGTGGGATGTCCTTGGGGACCTTGAGGTTTCTACTATTTTGTAGAGTTGTGGCCAATGGAATGGGCAATTTCTTAGGAGAGAGCAGGCACAGTTCTGTGGTGTGGCTCCAGAGTCCCCAGCCTGGAGGCTGTGTGGGCCATGGCTGTGCAGACAGACATCCAAAAACCCTAATTCAGCTCAGGTTTGGGGCCGAGGTTACGGCAGGCCTGATCTACAGTCCATGAGGGGATCTCCTCTGGATATGAAAGAAGGGTGAGAGGGAGGCAGTCGCTCAGGCTTTTGTCTCTGGATGTTTTGTCCACAATGGCCGTTTAATGTAGGAGTTGCCTCATGGGTCGTAGAAGTCTCCCTCTCTGGTAGTTTGTCCAGCCCCCAAGAGTTTGGGGTCATTCTGTGGGAAGGGAAGTGTCCTGTTTTCTGCTTCATGTGTCCCCCCAGTAGAGGGATTCTAGAGCATAGCAGTGGGTACTGACAACTGGAATACTCGCCCTCTGGTTAAGCCTGGGGGCCTATGGATATGACAAGCCCCATATGCAGGATCTTGGTCCAGCCACTAGGAGGCGTTACTTTAATACGGGACTCACGCTGCAGGTCACAATGCATGTCTGTGCCCTAGGCGGCCCTCAAGCACTGGCGTGGCCTTTCGGACAATGCAGGTTTTCCCAATTGAACGTTGGAGAACATGCCAACCACAAGGTTTCTGGCCATGGGGAAGGAGGAATTCTAATTTCTGCATCACGTTCACCCCTGGGCAGTGATTGGAGATAAGGTCTAGGTTCTGAAGCCTGAAAACCGAGGTTGGGAAGAGATGACGACCTACAGCCATAGCGGGTCCTATGTGTCCAGGTTGGGGCCAGGTATCTGGGTGTCATTTGGGATGTCTTGTCTCAGGCTGTGCCAGACAGGGCATTAGTATACACGGTGGGCTGTATAATTGCTTTACAATCGAGTGGCATGCTTTAGAAAATCATTTGGGGTTTCTTATTAGCAGCATAGGGCAAAGTTTTTCTTCTGGAAAGCAGGCTAGTGCTGCATTGTGGCTTCGGAATTCCCAAACTGGAGGGCTTGTGGGCCAGGAGAGTGAGGACCGAAGTCTGAGAACACAAGCTAGGCTTAGGTTTCGGGGCAAGGACATGGCAGGCACACTCTGCAGAGCTGAATTGAGATCTAATGCGTCTGAAGTCAGGTCGAGGTTCAGACTTTGGCTCAGGTTTGAGTTTCTGTCCATGTTGGCCCCTTCAGGAAGGGGGGGCATTATGAGGCCATGGGGGTTTTCCCACTATTGGAGATGTGAGATGCTCCAAACCGCAAGGATTCCTTCTGTGGGACAATTAAGATTTGTTGGATGGCTCCAGGACGTCTTATAAGGTATTTTTCCAGAACAGGGTTCTAAGTATGGATGCCTGGGCAGCCAGCCTCACATTCCAATAGTCTCCTAGCAACAAGAAACTTTTGATCTGCTGGCTTGGGGTAGCAACAGAGGGGGCTGAGTTGAAATGGACTTTCATGAGGATGGTCTTAATGTTGGTTTGAGTCCATGGAGACCTTGGTATGGGGCAGTGGCACCAGGGCCCTGAAGGATTCTCCTAACCAGAGGTTATGACAAAGCTCCAATGAGCAAGTTTTCCAAGGGGAGACGAGATTTGTTCTTATTGGTGCCTCAGGAAACCACCATATGCTGGTATTGGAAACGAGGCCTCTGAGGAGAGATGCCTGGAAACCAAAGCAATGGATCTGATTAGGGCCTAGGGGACTGTCCGGTTCAATATTCTTCTCTGGGGACATCTGTTGTCTGAGTGGAGGTAGTTGCTCAGCTGGTTTGAGATCACCCCTGTTTGTCATGGGTGGCCTACACTATTGGGATGGCCTTGGTGACTTTGGAGGTTTTTCCTAATTTGCAAGGTTGTGGCCAATGGAATGGGAAGAATTCCCTTGAAAGGGAAGCACAGTCCTGATGTGTGGCTCCTGTGACCCAAGTGTGGAGCGTGTGTGGTCCAGGGCTATTTGGACAAAAGTCTGAAAACACAAACTCCACTTAGGTTGTGGGATTTAGGTATGGCCGGCCCGATCTATAGACCGTGAGGAGACCTCTTCGGGATATGAACAAAGGGCGAATGTGATGTGCATGCTCATGCTTTTTTTTTTTTTTTTCTGGAAATGTGTCACCGATTGCCATGGAATGTCGGGGTGTCCTCATGGGCATCGATGAGGCTTCCTTTCTGGGGATTTGACCCGATCCCAAGAGATTGGGGTCATTCTGTGGGAAGGAAGGAGGCTTTTCTGTTTTTTTTTTTTGTTTTTTTTTTTTTTTTTAACCTCAGGTGGACCACCAAAAGAGGGATTCCAGAGCAGAGTCGTGGGTAGGGGCAACTGGACAACCAGACCCTTGGTTAACATTGGGACCTAAGAACATGGCAAGCCCCTTATGTGGGCTCTTGGTCCAGACACTGAGAGGCCTTCCTTGAGGATAGGTCTCACACTGAGTTTCACAATGTGTTTTTGTGCCCAAGGAGCCCCTCAAGTCAGGGCGTGGCCTAATGTACCATGCTGGTTTCTCCTACACTGAACATTGCACAGTATGGGAACCACAAGTTTTCTGGCAATGGGGAAGATGGAGTTCTAATTTCTGCAACAGTTTCACTCCTGGACTGTGATTGGATTTAAGGTCTAGGTTCTGAAGCCTGAAAACTGAGGTTGGGAAGAGATGAAGCCCTAAGGCCATGGTGTGTCTGATGTGCTCAGTGTTCGGCCAGCTGTTGAGTGTGGGTTGGGAGGTGCAGGCTCAGGCTGTGGTAGACAGGGAATTAGTGCCCAGTAGACTGAATCATTGGGGTGCAGTCGACTTTCGTGCAGGATGATACTCATTTGTGGTTACTGGGTAGCCCCAGAGGGCAAAGTTTTTCTTCTGGAGGGAAGACACAGTGCCACATAGTGACTCCAAAATTCCCAGACTGGAAGGCTTGTTGGCCAGGAGTGTGAGGAAAAAATTCTGAGAACACAAGCCAGACTTAGATTTCGGGGTGAGTGGACGGCAGGCACCCTCTGCAGAGATGATTCGAGATCCCGTATACCTGAAGACAGAGCTAGGATCAGACGTTTTCTTAGGTCGGAGTTTCTGTCCATGACGGCCCATTCATGAACGGGAGGGTGTCACGAGGACATGGAGGTTTTCCCACTATGGGAATTGTGAGATGCTCCAAACCACTATGATTCCTTCTGTGGGACAGTCGAGACATGTTGGATGGCTCCAGGACATCCCATAAGGAAGTTATCCAGAACAGGGTTCTAAGGATGGATGCCTGGGCAGCCTGCCTCCCATTCCAGGTGTCTCATAGAGCCAAGGCAAGTTCGATCTGCTGGATCTAGGGGAGCAACCGAGGCGGGTGTTTTGAAATGGGTGAGTTGAGGATGGCTCATAATGTGCATTTGTGTCCATGTAGACCTTGGAATGGGGTGCTTGATCCGGGGCCTTGAGGGATGTTCATAACCGGAGGTTTGACGGAGCTCTAAAGAGTATGTTTCCTATGTAGAGAAGAGAATTGTTTTGATGAGTGCCTAAGGAATCTCCCATATGCTGGTATTGGAAACCAGGCTTCTGAGAAGAGATGACTTGAATCAAAATCAATGGATCTGATTAGGGCCTCAGTGCCCATCCAGTTCAATCTTATTCTATGGGGATATCTGTCTCTGGGTCTGAGTGGAGGTGGTTTCCTAACTTGTGAAAGATCATCCCTGTGTGTCCTGGGCAGCCAACACAATTCGGATGGCCTGGGGGAGTTTGGAGGATTCTCCTAATCTATAGGGTTGTGGCCAATGGAAAAGGCAGAATTCCCCTGGAGAGGGAAGTCAAAGTCCTGAGGTGTGGCTCCAGGGGCCCCAGCTTGGATGGTGTGTGGGCCAGGACTGTGGGGACAGAAGTCTGAAAACACAAACTCAGCTTAGGTTTGGGGATGTATGTATGAAGGCTCGATCTACAGACCGTGAGAATTTTCTGGGCTATGAACAAAGGGCGAGTATGTGGCTCTTGCTCAGGCATTTGTCTCTGGATTTTGTGTCAATGGTGGCCGTGGAATGTCGGGGTGTCCTCAAGGGCCATGGACAATGCTTTCTCTGGTCATTTCGCCTGATCCCAAGTGATTGGGATCATTCTGGGGATGGGAAGAGTCCTTTCTGTATTTTTTTTTTTTTACCTCAGGTGTCCCACCAAAGCGGGATTCCAGAGTAGAGCACTGAGTAGGAGTGACTAGACATCTCAAACTCTGGTTGAGATTGGGGGACTAGGGGCTTGGCAAGCCCCATATGTGGGCTGTTGTTCCAGTCACTAAGAGGCTTTACATGAGGATAGGGCTCACGCTGAGGGTCACAATGTGTGTTTGTGCAAATTGTGGCCCTCAGGGATAGGTGTGGCCTCATAGTCCATGCTGCTTTCTCCTACAAAGAACATTGGACAACATGCCAACCACTAGGTTTCTTGCCAAGGCGAAGGAGAAGACCTGATTCTTGCATCACGTTCACTCCTGAGCAGTGAGTGGATATACGGTCTAGGTTCTGAAGGTGAAAACTGAGGTTGGGTAGAGATGATGGCCTAAAGCCATTGTGGGTGTGATATGCTCTGTGTACGGCCAGCTGTCTGGGTGTTGGACTGGAGGTCTGCCCTCAGGCTGTGTCAGACAGGGCTTTAGTGCACAGGCTAGACTGTATAATTGGGGTATGGTCGAGTGGCATGCAGGTTGTTACTCATTTGGCGTTTCTGGTTAGCCCTATAGGGCAACATTTTTCTTCTGGAGGGCAGGCAGAGTGCTGCATTGTGTCTCCAGAATTGCTAAACTGGAGGGGTGTGGCCAGGATTGTGAGGAAGGAAGTCTGAAAACACAAGCTAGCACGAGTTTTGGGGCCAAGAGCATGGCAGGCCCACTCTGCAGAGGCTGAATCGAGATCTCGTGCAGGTGAGGTCAGGGCGAGTATCAGATGTTGCCTCAAGCTGGAGTTTGTGTCCATGACGGCCCCTTCCTGAAGGGTGTGGGGGCGTCATGAGGCCAGGGAGGTTTCCCTACGCTGGGAGTTGTGAGCTGCTCCAAACTTCAAAGTTTCCTTCTTCAAGACAGTCGAGAACTATTGGATGGTTCCAGGTTGCCCCATACAGAAAGACTCGAGAGCAGGGCCCTAAGCATGGATGCCGAGAAACACCAACTCACCTTCCCATTGCCTGGTCGAGACAAGGAACGCTCAATCTGCGGGCTCTTGGGTGAGCTACCCAGAAGCCTGAGTTTAAATGGACTCTGCTGAGGATGAGTCATAATGTGGGTTGGTGGCCATGGAGACCTTGGAATGTGTCAGTAGCTAAGGGACTCTGCAGGATTCTCCAACCCAAAGGGCTTGACACAACTCCAACAAGGAAGCTTCCCATGTGGAGATGAGAGGTCTTCTGTCTGGTGCCTCAGGAAAGCCCCGTATGCTGGTCTTCGAACCCAGGCCTCTGAGGAGTGATACCTGGACACCAAAGCAAGAGTTCATAATAGGGCCTAGGGGCCTGTCTGGTTCAATCTTCTGTCTCTGCGGATATCTGTCTGTGTGTCTGCATGGAGGTAGTAGTTGCTCAGCTTGTGTCATAATGCCCCTATTTTTCCAGTGCGGCTTGCGGTAGTGGGATGTCCTTGGGGACCTTGAGGTTTCTACAATTTTGTAGAGTTGTGGCCAATGGAATGGGCAATTTCTTAGGAGAGAGCAGGCACAGTTCTGTGGTGTGGCTCCAGAGACCCCAGCCTGGAGGCTGTGTGGGCCATGGCTATGCAGACAGACATCCAAAAACCCTAACTCAGCTCAGGTTTGGGGCCGAGGTTACGGCAGGCCTGATCTACAGTCCATGAGGGGAGCTCCTCTGGATATGAAAGAAGGGTGAGAGGGAGGCAGTCGCTCAGGCTTTTGTCTCTGGATGTTTTGTCCACAATGGCCGTTTAATGTAGGAGTTGCCTCATGGGTCGTAGAAGTCTCCCTCTCTGGTAGTTTGTCCAGCCCCCAAGAGTTTGGGGTCATTCTGTGGGAAGGGAAGTGTCCTGTTTTCTGCTTCATGTGTCCCCCCAGTAGAGGGATTCTAGAGCATAGCAGTGGGTACTGACAACTGGAATACTCGCCCTCTGGTTAAGCCTGGGGGCCTATGGATATGACAAGCCCCATATGCAGGATCTTGGTCCAGCCACTGAGAGGCGTTACTTTAATACGGGACTCACGCTGCAGGTCACAATGCATGTCTGTGCCCTAGGCGGCCCTCAAGCACTGGCGTGGCCTTTCGGACAATGCAGGTTTTCCCACATTGAACGTTGGACAACATGCCAACCACAAGGTTTCTGGCCATGGGGAAGGAGGAATTCTAATTTCTGCATCACGTTCACCCCTGGGCAGTGATTGGAGATAAGGTCTAGGTTCTGAAGCCTGAAATCGAGGTTGGGAAGAGATGACGACCTACAGCCATAGCGGGTCCTATGTGTCCAGGTTGGGGCCAGGTATCTGGGTGTCATTTGGGATGTCTTGTCTCAGGCTGTGCCAGACAGGGCATTAGTATACACGGTGGGCTGTATAATTGCTTTACAATCGAGTGGCATGCTTTAGAAAATCATTTGGGGTTTCTTATTAGCAGCATAGGGCAAAGTTTTTCTTCTGGAAAGCAGGCTAGTGCTGCATTGTGGCTTCGGAATTCCCAAACTGGAGGGCTTGTGGGCCAGGAGAGTGAGGACCGAAGTCTGAGAACACAAGCTAGGCTTAGGTTTCGGGGCAAGGACATGGCAGGCACACTCTGCAGAGCTGAATTGAGATCTAATGCGTCTGAAGTCAGGTCGAGGTTCAGACTTTGGCTCAGGTTTGAGTTTCTGTCCATGTTGGCCCCTTCAGGAAGGGGGGGCATTATGAGGCCATGGGGGTTTTCCCACTATTGGAGTTGTGAGATGCTCCAAACCGCAAGGATTCCTTCTGTGGGACAATTAAGATTTGTTGGATGGCTCCAGGACGTCTTATAAGGTATTTTTCCAGAACAGGGTTCTAAGTATGGATGCCTGGGCAGCCAGCCTCACATTCCAATAGTCTCCTAGCAACAAGAAACTTTTGATCTGCTGGCTTGGGGTAGCAACAGAGGGGGCTGAGTTGAAATGGACTTTCATGAGGATGGTCTTAATGTTGGTTTGAGTCCATGGAGACCTTGGTATGGGGCAGTGGCACCAGGGCCCTGAAGGATTCTCCTAACCAGAGGTTATGACAAAGCTCCAATGAGCAAGTTTTCCAAGGGGAGACGAGATTTGTTCTTATTGGTGCCTCAGGAAACCACCATATGCTGGTATTGGAAACGAGGCCTCTGAGGAGAGATGCCTGGAAACCAAAGCAATGGATCTGATTAAGGCCTAGGGGACTGTCCGGTTCAATATTCTTCTCTGGGGACATCTGTTGTCTGAGTGGAGGTAGTTGCTCAGCTGGTTTGAGATCACCCCTGTTTGTCATGGGTGGCCTACACTATTGGGATGGCCTTGGTGACTTTGGAGGTTTTTCCTAATTTGCAAGGTTGTGGCCAATGGAATGGGAAGAATTCCCTTGAAAGGGAAGCACAGTCCTGATGTGTGGCTCCTGTGACCCAAGTGTGGAGCGTGTGTGGTCCAGGGCTATTTGGACAAAAGTCTGAAAACACAAACTCCACTTAGGTTGTGGGATTTAGGTATGGCCGGCCCGATCTATAGACCGTGAGGAGACCTCTTCGGGATATGAACAAAGGGCGAATGTGATGTGCATGCTCATGCTTTTTTTTTTTTTTTTCTGGAAATGTGTCACCGATTGCCATGGAATGTCGGGGTGTCCTCATGGGCATCGATGAGGCTTCCTTTCTGGGGATTTGACCCGATCCCAAGAGATTGGGGTCATTCTGTGGGAAGGAAGGAGGCTTTTCTGTTTTTTTTTTGTTTTTTTTTTTTTTTTAACCTCAGGTGGACCACCAAAAGAGGGATTCCAGAGCAGAGTCGTGGGTAGGGGCAACTGGACAACCAGACCTCTGGTTAACATTGGGACCTAAGAACATGGCAAGCCCCTTATGTGGGCTCTTGGTCCAGACACTGAGAGGCCTTCCTTGAGGATAGGTCTCACACTGAGTTTCACAATGTGTTTTTGTGCCCAAGGAGCCCCTCAAGTCAGGGCGTGGCCTAATGTACCATGCTGGTTTCTCCTACACTGAACATTGCACAGTATGGGAACCACAAGTTTCTGGCAATGGGGAAGATGGAGTTCTAATTTCTGCAACAGTTTCACTCCTGGACTGTGATTGGATTTAAGGTCTAGGTTCTGAAGCCTGAAAACTGAGGTTGGGAAGAGATGAAGCCCTAAGGCCATGGTGTGTCTGATGTGCTCAGTGTTCGGCCAGCTGTTGAGTGTGGGTTGGGAGGTGCAGGCTCAGGCTGTGGTAGACAGGGAATTAGTGCCCAGTAGACTGAATCATTGGGGTGCAGTCGACTTTCGTGCAGGATGATACTCATTTGTGGTTACTGGGTAGCCCCAGAGGGCAAAGTTTTTCTTCTGGAGGGAAGACACAGTGCCACATAGTGACTCCAAAATTCCCAGACTGGAAGGCTTGTTGGCCAGGAGTGTGAGGAAAAAATTCTGAGAACACAAGCCAGACTTAGATTTCGGGGTGAGTGGACGGCAGGCACCCTCTGCAGAGATGATTCGAGATCCCGTATACCTGAAGACAGAGCTAGGATTAGACGTTTTCTTAGGTCGGAGTTTCTGTCCATGACGGCCCATTCATGAAGGGGAGAGTGTCACGAGGACATGGAGGTTTTCCCACTATGGGAATTGTGAGATGCTCCAAACCACTATGATTCCTTCTGTGGGACAGTCGAGACATGTTGGATGGCTCCAGGACATCCCATAAGGAAGTTATCCAGAACAGGGTTCTAAGGATGGATGCCTGGGCAGCCTGCCTCCCATTCCAGGTGTCTCATAGAGCCAAGGCAAGTTCGATCTGCTGGATCTAGGGGAGCAACCGAGGCGGGTGTTTTGAAATGGGTGAGTTGAGGATGGCTCATAATGTGCATTTGTGTCCATGTAGACCTTGGAATGGGGTGCTTGATCCGGGGCCTTGAGGGATGTTCATAACCGGAGGTTTGACGGAGCTCTAAAGAGTATGTTTCCTATGTAGAGAAGAGAATTGTTTTGATGAGTGCCTAAGGAATCTCCCATATGCTGGTATTGGAAACCAGGCTTCTGAGAAGAGATGACTTGAATCAAAATCAATGGATCTGATTAGGGCCTCAGTGCCCATCCAGTTCAATCTTATTCTATGGGGATATCTGTCTCTGGGTCTGAGTGGAGGTGGTTTCCTAACTTGTGAAAGATCATCCCTGTGTGTCCTGGGCAGCCAACACAATTCGGATGGCCTGGGGGAGTTTGGAGGATTCTCCTAATCTATAGGGTTGTGGCCAATGGAAAAGGCAGAATTCCCCTGGAGAGGGAAGTCAAAGTCCTGAGGTGTGGCTCCAGGGGCCCCAGCTTGGATGGTGTGTGGGCCAGGACTGTGGGGACAGAAGTCTGAAAACACAAACTCAGCTTAGGTTTGGGGATGTATGTATGAAGGCTCGATCTACAGACCGTGAGAATTTTCTGGGCTATGAACAAAGGGCGAGTATGTGGCTCTTGCTCAGGCATTTGTCTCTGGATTTTGTGTCAATGGTGGCCATGGAATGTCGGGGTGTCCTCAAGGGCCATGGACAATGCTTTCTCTGGTCATTTGGCCTGATCCCAAGTGATTGGGATCATTCTGGGGATGGGAAGAGTCCTTTCTGTATTTTTTTTTTTTTTACCTCAGGTGTCCCACCAAAGCGGGATTCCAGAGTAGAGCACTGAGTAGGAGTGACTAGACATCTCAAACTCTGGTTGAGATTGGGGGACTAGGGGCTTGGCAAGCCCCATATGTGGGCTGTTGTTCCAGTCACTAAGAGGCTTTACATGAGGATAGGGCTCACGCTGAAGGTCACAATGTGTGTTTGTGCAAATTGTGGCCCTCAGGGATAGGTGTGGCCTCATAGTCCATGCTGCTTTCTCCTACAAAGAACATTGGACAACATGCCAACCACTAGGTTTCTTGCCAAGGCGAAGGAGAAGACCTGATTCTTGCATCACGTTCACTCCTGAGCAGTGAGTGGATATACGGTCTAGGTTCTGAAGGTGAAAACTGAGGTTGGGTAGAGATGATGGCCTAAAGCCATTGTGGGTGTGATATGCTCTGTGTACGGCCAGCTGTCTGGGTGTTGGACTGGAGGTCTGCCCTCAGGCTGTGTCAGACAGGGCTTTAGTGCACAGGCTAGACTGTATAATTGGGGTATGGTCGAGTGGCATGCAGGTTGTTACTCATTTGGCGTTTCTGGTTAGCCCTATAGGGCAACATTTTTCTTCTGGAGGGCAGGCAGAGTGCTGCATTGTGTCTCCAGAATTGCTAAACTGGAGGGGTGTGGCCAGGATTGTGAGGAAGGAAGTCTGAAAACACAAGCTAGCACGAGTTTTGGGGCCAAGAGCATGGCAGGCCCACTCTGCAGAGGCTGAATCGAGATCTCGTGCAGGTGAGGTCAGGGCGAGTATCAGATGTTGCCTCAAGCTGGAGTTTGTGTCCATGACGGCCCCTTCCTGAAGGGTGTGGGGGCGTCATGGGGCCAGGGAGGTTTCCCTACGCTGGGAGTTGTGAGCTGCTCCAAACTTCAAAGTTTCCTTCTTCAAGACAGTCGAGAACTATTGGATGGTTCCAGGATGCCCCATACAGAAAGACTCGAGAGCAGGGCCCTAAGCATGGATGCCGAGAAACACCAACTCACCTTCCCATTGCCTGGTCGAGACAAGGAACGCTCAATCTGCGGGCTCTTGGGTGAGCTACCCAGAAGCCTGAGTTTAAATGGACTCTGCTGAGGATGAGTCATAATGTGGGTTGGTGGCCATGGAGACCTTGGAATGTGGCAGTAGCTAAGGGACTCTGCAGGATTCTCCAACCCAAAGGGCTTGACACAACTCCAACAAGGAAGCTTCCCATGTGGAGATGAGAGGTCTTCTGTCTGGTGCCTCAGGAAAGCCCCGTATGCTGGTCTTCGAACCCAGGCCTCTGAGGAGTGATACCTGGACACCAAAGCAAGAGTTCATAATAGGGCCTAGGGGCCTGTCTGGTTCAATCTTCTGTCTCTGCGGATATCTGTCTGTGTGTCTGCATGGAGGTAGTAGTTG
Organism: Mustela nivalis; assembly: GCF_964662115.1. Taxonomy (NCBI): domain Eukaryota; kingdom Metazoa; phylum Chordata; class Mammalia; order Carnivora; family Mustelidae; genus Mustela; species Mustela nivalis. The sequence goes on along the minus strand of NW_028136006.1, from coordinate 8,529 downwards.
CTCAGCTTGTGTCATAATGCCCCTATTTTTCCAGTGCGGCTTGCGGTAGTGGGATGTCCTTGGGGACCTTGAGGTTTCTACTATTTTGTAGAGTTGTGGCCAATGGAATGGGCAATTTCTTAGGAGAGAGCAGGCACAGTTCTGTGGTGTGGCTCCAGAGACCCCAGCCTGGAGGCTGTGTGGGCCATGGCTATGCAGACAGACATCCAAAAACCCTAACTCAGCTCAGGTTTGGGGCCGAGGTTACGGCAGGCCTGATCTACAGTCCATGAGGGGAGCTCCTCTGGATATGAAAGAAGGGTGAGAGGGAGGCCTTCGCTCAGGCTTTTGTCTCTGGATGTTTTGTCCACAATGGCCGTTTAGTGTAGGAGTTGCCTCATGGGTCGTAGAAGTCTCCCTCTCTGGTAGTTTGTCCAGCCCCCAAGAGTTTGGGGTCATTCTGTGGGAAGGGAAGTGTCCTGTTTTCTGCTTCATGTGTCCCCCCAGTAGAGGGATTCTAGAGCATAGCAGTGGGTACTGACAACTGGAATACTCGCCCTCTGGTTAAGCCTGGGGGCCTATGGATATGACAAGCCCCATATGCAGGAACTTGGTCCAGCCACTGAGAGGCGTTACTTTAATACGGGACTCACGCTGCAGGTCACAATGCATGTCTGTGCCCTAGGCGGCCCTCAAGCACTGGCGTGGCCTTTCGGACAATGCAGGTTTTCCCACATTGAACGTTGGACAACATGCCAACCACAAGGTTTCTGGCCATGGGGAAGGAGGAATTCTAATTTCTGCATCACGTTCACCCCTGGGCAGTGATTGGAGATAAGGTCTAGGTTCTGAAGCCTGAAAACCGAGGTTGGGAAGAGATGACGACCTACAGCCATAGCGGGTCCTATGTGTCCAGGTTGGGGCCAGGTATCTGGGTGTCGTTTGGGATGTCTTGTCTCAGGCTGTGCCAGACAGGGCATTAGTATACACGGTGGGCTGTATAATTGCTTTACAATCGAGTGGCATGCTTTAGAAAATCATTTGGGGTTTCTTATTAGCAGCATAGGGCAAAGTTTTTCTTCTGGAAAGCAGGCTAGTGCTGCATTGTGGCTTCGGAATTCCCAAACTGGAGGGCTTGTGGGCCAGGAGAGTGAGGACCGAAGTCTGAGAACACAAGCTAGGCTTAGGTTTCGGGGCAAGGACATGGCAGGCACACTCTGCAGAGCTGAATTGAGATCTAATGCGTCTGAAGTCAGGTCGAGGTTCAGACTTTGGCTCAGGTTTGAGTTTCTGTCCATGTTGGCCCCTTCAGGAAGGGGGGGCATTATGAGGCCATGGGGGTTTTCCCACTATTGGAGTTGTGAGATGCTCCAAACCGCAAGGATTCCTTCTGTGGGACAATTAAGATTTGTTGGATGGCTCCAGGACGTCTTATAAGGTATTTTTCCAGAACAGGGTTCTAAGTATGGATGCCTGGGCAGCCAGCCTCACATTCCAATAGTCTCCTAGCAACAAGAAACTTTTGATCTGCTGGCTTGGGGTAGCAACAGAGGGGGCTGAGTTGAAATGGACTTTCATGAGGATGGTCTTAATGTTGGTTTGAGTCCATGGAGACCTTGGTATGGGGCAGTGGCACCAGGGCCCTGAAGGATTCTCCTAACCAGAGGTTATGACAAAGCTCCAATGAGCAAGTTTTCCAAGGGGAGACGAGATTTGTTCTTATTGGTGCCTCAGGAAACCACCATATGCTGGTATTGGAAACGAGGCCTCTGAGGAGAGATGCCTGGAAACCAAAGCAATGGATCTGATTAGGGCCTAGGGGACTGTCCGGTTCAATATTCTTCTCTGGGGACATCTGTTGTCTGAGTGGAGGTAGTTGCTCAGCTGGTTTGAGATCACCCCTGTTTGTCATGGGTGGCCTACACTATTGGGATGGCCTTGGTGACTTTGGAGGTTTTTCCTAATTTGCAAGGTTGTGGCCAATGGAATGGGAAGAATTCCCTTGAAAGGGAAGCACAGTCCTGATGTGTGGCTCCTGTGACCCAAGTGTGGAGCGTGTGTGGTCCAGGGCTATTTGGACAAAAGTCTGAAAACACAAACTCCACTTAGGTTGTGGGATTTAGGTATGGCCGGCCCGATCTATAGACCGTGAGGAGACCTCTTCGGGATATGAACAAAGGGCGAATGTGATGTGCATGCTCATGCTTTTTTTTTTTTTTTCTGGAAATGTGTCACCGATTGCCATGGAATGTCGGGGTGTCCTCATGGGCATCGATGAGGCTTCCTTTCTGGGGATTTGACCCGATCCCAAGAGATTGGGGTCATTCTGTGGGAAGGAAGGAGGCTTTTCTGTTTTTTTTTTTGTTTTTTTTTTTTTTTTTTTTAACCTCAGGTGGACCACCAAAAGAGGGATTCCAGAGCAGAGTCGTGGGTAGGGGCAACTGGACAACCAGACCTCTGGTTAACATTGGGACCTAAGAACATGGCAAGCCCCTTATGTGGGCTCTTGGTCCAGACACTGAGAGGCCTTCCTTGAGGATAGGTCTCACACTGAGTTTCACAATGTGTTTTTGTGCCCAAGGAGCCCCTCAAGTCAGGGCGTGGCCTAATGTACCATGCTGGTTTCTCCTACACTGAACATTGCACAGTATGGGAACCACAAGTTTTCTGGCAATGGGGAAGATGGAGTTCTAATTTCTGCAACAGTTTCACTCCTGGACTGTGATTGGATTTAAGGTCTAGGTTCTGAAGCCTGAAAACTGAGGTTGGGAAGAGATGAAGCCCTAAGGCCATGGTGTGTCTGATGTGCTCAGTGTTCGGCCAGCTGTTGAGTGTGGGTTGGGAGGTGCAGGCTCAGGCTGTGGTAGACAGGGAATTAGTGCCCAGTAGACTGAATCATTGGGGTGCAGTCGACTTTCGTGCAGGATGATACTCATTTGTGGTTACTGGGTAGCCCCAGAGGGCAAAGTTTTTCTTCTGGAGGGAAGACACAGTGCCACATAGTGACTCCAAAATTCCCAGACTGGAAGGCTTGTTGGCCAGGAGTGTGAGGAAAAAATTCTGAGAACACAAGCCAGACTTAGATTTCGGGGTGAGTGGATGGCAGGCACCCTCTGCAGAGATGATTCGAGATCCCGTATACCTGAAGACAGAGCTAGGATCAGACGTTTTCTTAGGTCGGAGTTTCTGTCCATGACGGCCCATTCATGAACGGGAGGGTGTCATGAGGACATGGAGGTTTTCCCACTATGGGAATTGTGAGATGCTCCAAACCACTATGATTCCTTCTGTGGGACAGTCGAGACATGTTGGATGGCTCCAGGACATCCCATAAGGAAGTTATCCAGAACAGGGTTCTAAGGATGGATGCCTGGGCAGCCTGCCTCCCATTCCAGGTGTCTCATAGAGCCAAGGCAAGTTCGATCTGCTGGATCTAGGGGAGCAACCGAGGCGGGTGTTTTGAAATGGGTGAGTTGAGGATGGCTCATAATGTGCATTTGTGTCCATGTAGACCTTGGAATGGGGTGCTTGATCCGGGGCCTTGAGGGATGTTCATAACCGGAGGTTTGACGGAGCTCTAAAGAGTATGTTTCCTATGTAGAGAAGAGAATTGTTTTGATGAGTGCCTAAGGAATCTCCCATATGCTGGTATTGGAAACCAGGCTTCTGAGAAGAGATGACTTGAATCAAAATCAATGGATCTGATTAGGGCCTCAGTGCCCATCCAGTTCAATCTTATTCTATGGGGATATCTGTCTCTGGGTCTGAGTGGAGGTGGTTTCCTAACTTGTGAAAGATCATCCCTGTGTGTCCTGGGCAGCCAACACAATTCGGATGGCCTGGGGGAGTTTGGAGGATTCTCCTAATCTATAGGGTTGTGGCCAATGGAAAAGGCAGAATTCCCCTGGAGAGGGAAGTCAAAGTCCTGAGGTGTGGCTCCAGGGGCCCCAGCTTGGATGGTGTGTGGGCCAGGACTGTGGGGACAGAAGTCTGAAAACACAAACTCAGCTTAGGTTTGGGGATGTATGTATGAAGGCTCGATCTACAGACCGTGAGAATTTTCTGGGCTATGAACAAAGGGCGAGTATGTGGCTCTTGCTCAGGCATTTGTCTCTGGATTTTGTGTCAATGGTGGCCATGGAATGTCGGGGTGTCCTCAAGGGCCATGGACAATGCTTTCTCTGGTCATTTGGCCTGATCCCAAGTGATTGGGATCATTCTGGGGATGGGAAGAGTCCTTTCTGTATTTTTTTTTTTTTTACCTCAGGTGTCCCACCAAAGCGGGATTCCAGAGTAGAGCACTGAGTAGGAGTGACTAGACATCTCAAACTCTGGTTGAGATTGGGGGACTAGGGGCTTGGCAAGCCCCATATGTGGGCTGTTGTTCCAGTCACTAAGAGGCTTTACATGAGGATAGGGCTCACGCTGAAGGTCACAATGTGTGTTTGTGCAAATTGTGGCCCTCAGGGATAGGTGTGGCCTCATAGTCCATGCTGCTTTCTCCTACAAAGAACATTGGACAACATGCCAACCACTAGGTTTCTTGCCAAGGCGAAGGAGAAGACCTGATTCTTGCATCACGTTCACTCCTGAGCAGTGAGTGGATATACGGTCTAGGTTCTGAAGGTGAAAACTGAGGTTGGGTAGAGATGATGGCCTAAAGCCATTGTGGGTGTGATATGCTCTGTGTACGGCCAGCTGTCTGGGTGTTGGACTGGAGGTCTGCCCTCAGGCTGTGTCAGACAGGGCTTTAGTGCACAGGCTAGACTGTATAATTGGGGTATGGTCGAGTGGCATGCAGGTTGTTACTCATTTGGCGTTTCTGGTTAGCCCTATAGGGCAACATTTTTCTTCTGGAGGGCAGGCAGAGTGCTGCATTGTGTCTCCAGAATTGCTAAACTGGAGGGGTGTGGCCAGGATTGTGAGGAAGGAAGTCTGAAAACACAAGCTAGCACGAGTTTTGGGGCCAAGAGCATGGCAGGCCCACTCTGCAGAGGCTGAATCGAGATCTCGTGCAGGTGAGGTCAGGGCGAGTATCAGATGTTGCCTCAAGCTGGAGTTTGTGTCCATGACGGCCCCTTCCTGAAGGGTGTGGGGGCGTCATGGGGCCAGGGAGGTTTCCCTACGCTGGGAGTTGTGAGCTGCTCCAAACTTCAAAGTTTCCTTCTTCAAGACAGTCGAGAACTATTGGATGGTTCCAGGATGCCCCATACAGAAAGACTCGAGAGCAGGGCCCTAAGCATGGATGCCGAGAAACACCAACTCACCTTCCCATTGCCTGGTCGAGACAAGGAACGCTCAATCTGCGGGCTCTTGGGTGAGCTACCCAGAAGCCTGAGTTTAAATGGACTCTGCTGAGGATGAGTCATAATGTGGGTTGGTGGCCATGGAGACCTTGGAATGTGGCAGTAGCTAAGGGACTCTGCAGGATTCTCCAACCCAAAGGGCTTGACACAACTCCAACAAGGAAGCTTCCCATGTGGAGATGAGAGGTCTTCTGTCTGGTGCCTCAGGAAAGCCCCGTATGCTGGTCTTCGAACCCAGGCCTCTGAGGAGTGATACCTGGACACCAAAGCAAGAGTTCATAATAGGGCCTAGGGGCCTGTCTGGTTCAATCTTCTGTCTCTGCGGATATCTGTCTGTGTGTCTGCATGGAGGTAGTAGTTGCTCAGCTTGTGTCATAATGCCCCTATTTTTCCAGTGCGGCTTGCGGTAGTGGGATGTCCTTGGGGACCTTGAGGTTTCTACTATTTTGTAGAGTTGTGGCCAATGGAATGGGCAATTTCTTAGGAGAGAGCAGGCACAGTTCTGTGGTGTGGCTCCAGAGACCCCAGCCTGGAGGCTGTGTGGGCCATGGCTATGCAGACAGACATCCAAAAACCCTAACTCAGCTCAGGTTTGGGGCCGAGGTTACGGCAGGCCTGATCTACAGTCCATGAGGGGAGCTCCTCTGGATATGAAAGAAGGGTGAGAGGGAGGCCTTCGCTCAGGCTTTTGTCTCTGGATGTTTTGTCCACAATGGCCGTTTAGTGTAGGAGTTGCCTCATGGGTCGTAGAAGTCTCCCTCTCTGGTAGTTTGTCCAGCCCCCAAGAGTTTGGGGTCATTCTGTGGGAAGGGAAGTGTCCTGTTTTCTGCTTCATGTGTCCCCCCAGTAGAGGGATTCTAGAGCATAGCAGTGGGTACTGACAACTGGAATACTCGCCCTCTGGTTAAGCCTGGGGGCCTATGGATATGACAAGCCCCATATGCAGGAACTTGGTCCAGCCACTGAGAGGCGTTACTTTAATACGGGACTCACGCTGCAGGTCACAATGCATGTCTGTGCCCTAGGCGGCCCTCAAGCACTGGCGTGGCCTTTCGGACAATGCAGGTTTTCCCACATTGAACGTTGGACAACATGCCAACCACAAGGTTTCTGGCCATGGGGAAGGAGGAATTCTAATTTCTGCATCACGTTCACCCCTGGGCAGTGATTGGAGATAAGGTCTAGGTTCTGAAGCCTGAAAACCGAGGTTGGGAAGAGATGACGACCTACAGCCATAGCGGGTCCTATGTGTCCAGGTTGGGGCCAGGTATCTGGGTGTCGTTTGGGATGTCTTGTCTCAGGCTGTGCCAGACAGGGCATTAGTATACACGGTGGGCTGTATAATTGCTTTACAATCGAGTGGCATGCTTTAGAAAATCATTTGGGGTTTCTTATTAGCAGCATAGGGCAAAGTTTTTCTTCTGGAAAGCAGGCTAGTGCTGCATTGTGGCTTCGGAATTCCCAAACTGGAGGGCTTGTGGGCCAGGAGAGTGAGGACCGAAGTCTGAGAACACAAGCTAGGCTTAGGTTTCGGGGCAAGGACATGGCAGGCACACTCTGCAGAGCTGAATTGAGATCTAATGCGTCTGAAGTCAGGTCGAGGTTCAGACTTTGGCTCAGGTTTGAGTTTCTGTCCATGTTGGCCCCTTCAGGAAGGGGGGGCATTATGAGGCCATGGGGGTTTTCCCACTATTGGAGTTGTGAGATGCTCCAAACCGCAAGGATTCCTTCTGTGGGACAATTAAGATTTGTTGGATGGCTCCAGGACGTCTTATAAGGTATTTTTCCAGAACAGGGTTCTAAGTATGGATGCCTGGGCAGCCAGCCTCACATTCCAATAGTCTCCTAGCAACAAGAAACTTTTGATCTGCTGGCTTGGGGTAGCAACAGAGGGGGCTGAGTTGAAATGGACTTTCATGAGGATGGTCTTAATGTTGGTTTGAGTCCATGGAGACCTTGGTATGGGGCAGTGGCACCAGGGCCCTGAAGGATTCTCCTAACCAGAGGTTATGACAAAGCTCCAATGAGCAAGTTTTCCAAGGGGAGACGAGATTTGTTCTTATTGGTGCCTCAGGAAACCACCATATGCTGGTATTGGAAACGAGGCCTCTGAGGAGAGATGCCTGGAAACCAAAGCAATGGATCTGATTAGGGCCTAGGGGACTGTCCGGTTCAATATTCTTCTCTGGGGACATCTGTTGTCTGAGTGGAGGTAGTTGCTCAGCTGGTTTGAGATCACCCCTGTTTGTCATGGGTGGCCTACACTATTGGGATGGCCTTGGTGACTTTGGAGGTTTTTCCTAATTTGCAAGGTTGTGGCCAATGGAATGGGAAGAATTCCCTTGAAAGGGAAGCACAGTCCTGATGTGTGGCTCCTGTGACCCAAGTGTGGAGCGTGTGTGGTCCAGGGCTATTTGGACAAAAGTCTGAAAACACAAACTCCACTTAGGTTGTGGGATTTAGGTATGGCCGGCCCGATCTATAGACCGTGAGGAGACCTCTTCGGGATATGAACAAAGGGCGAATGTGATGTGCATGCTCATGCTTTTTTTTTTTTTTTCTGGAAATGTGTCACCGATTGCCATGGAATGTCGGGGTGTCCTCATGGGCATCGATGAGGCTTCCTTTCTGGGGATTTGACCCGATCCCAAGAGATTGGGGTCATTCTGTGGGAAGGAAGGAGGCTTTTCTGTTTTTTTTTTTGTTTTTTTTTTTTTTTTTTTAACCTCAGGTGGACCACCAAAAGAGGGATTCCAGAGCAGAGTCGTGGGTAGGGGCAACTGGACAACCAGACCTCTGGTTAACATTGGGACCTAAGAACATGGCAAGCCCCTTATGTGGGCTCTTGGTCCAGACACTGAGAGGCCTTCCTTGAGGATAGGTCTCACACTGAGTTTCACAATGTGTTTTTGTGCCCAAGGAGCCCCTCAAGTCAGGGCGTGGCCTAATGTACCATGCTGGTTTCTCCTACACTGAACATTGCACAGTATGGGAACCACAAGTTTTCTGGCAATGGGGAAGATGGAGTTCTAATTTCTGCAACAGTTTCACTCCTGGACTGTGATTGGATTTAAGGTCTAGGTTCTGAAGCCTGAAAACTGAGGTTGGGAAGAGATGAAGCCCTAAGGCCATGGTGTGTCTGATGTGCTCAGTGTTCGGCCAGCTGTTGAGTGTGGGTTGGGAGGTGCAGGCTCAGGCTGTGGTAGACAGGGAATTAGTGCCCAGTAGACTGAATCATTGGGGT